>NC_141906.1:17506250-17806354 GCF_057802395.1 Ceratotherium simum simum
CCCTGAAGTGGTAGTAACCAGACTGATCGTTATGTGGATGGACGTAAAATGATTTTATGGTCAAGTATAAACCACTACATTTGGGGATTTGAGTGACACAGGGAAGGAACCTCATCACCTGTTAGAACCAGACGCCTGGGTATTTATCAGTCACATTAGGACAGAGAGAAAAGAGAGAACAGAGGGTCCCCCAGCTGATGACTACAATGCCGTACTGGAAGCAGCTACCCACCCCGGATGGAGATCTATCTAAAGAAGCAACCAACATTCATGCCTGAGACTTGATCTACAGACCTATAGGAGTCAGAGCCATGTTCTTAATTTTCTCATTATTTGACGGAAAATCTGGCTACATTTAGAATGTCTAAAATCAACAATAATGAAACAAGGAGCCAGAAACCACAGAAAACACTTTTCCACAGGAAACCAATGAACTGCAGGGTCTCAACGCTGATCTGAGCCTTACGATTGGACAAAACTAGCTTTCACGTGACCAGCATCACTACTGCCACAGAGTTTCACTGCAGTTTTATCACTTAACATTTTGAAATATATCTTCCCTCATATTTATAAAGTGAACATATTTGATATTTTAATGATAATATAATACTTATTTATCCTAGGCTATATTTAAGCCCATCACACAATCACTGGTAATTTGGGTTGTTTCAGTCCAGGTAAAACTACATAAATATATATATGTATATTTTTTCTTTTTTCCTAGTGTTATTTCTTTGGGATATATTTCCAAAAGTGGAGTTGTTGGCTCAGAGTGGAGGATTGCTTTTGCGATCTATTTTTCTAGGAGGAAAAAAAGATAATTTATAATGCCCTCTGCAATGTATACCTGTTTCCACAAAGCTCTGCCCACGTATATTTTATAGCTTTTATTTATTTTTGATAATGTAATAGGTGTGATATGGTAACTCATAGTGGTTTTAACTACAATTTATTAAATTACCTCCCTGGGATTTGTTTACAGTGAATTTTTCTCTTGTGTGAATTATCCACTCACAACCTTGGACCATCTGTCCACTGAAGTCTTGATTGTGCCCTTTAAGATTTATATAAAACTCCACAAAGTGTCTGGATATTAAGTTTTTAGCTGTTGTGTTTATTGCAACTATTTCTTCAATCTGTTGAGTTCTCTTTTTACCTTTTAGTTTTGTTAATCTTCTTTGTACAAAAAAAGGTGTTTTGTTTTTAATGTAATTGAACCCACCAAACTTGTCACTGATAATTTCTTCAATTGCTTCAATAGTCAGAAAATTGTCTTTTCTCAACAATTGGGATAAGTATACCATTAAAAAAATTAGCTCTTTAAACCATCTGGCATTTGTTGTGGTATAGGGAAACAGTGACCATATTTTCTGAATCAAAAATTGGAACACGTGATCTGACAAGTGCCAGTATGATTATGGGCAAAATGGGACAGAATATTTGAAATTGAGACTGTCCTGGAAAATTGAGGACATATGGCCCCCGTATGTATGGAGCAGGCTGTTATTTTAAAGGTACAGCACCAGGTCCCCTTCTCTCAGCTCCTGTCAACTCTAAGCAACAGGGATTCTTAGCCTGAGGCCCACTGCACCCTAGTCCTGAGCCCAGCCTTACTAGGGCAGGCGGGGTATCAGTAGGGTCAGTCCACAGAAGGAAGGATCCAGAATTAGTTATGTTGCAAAAGCCCACTGTTTGCCCCTCCAGATCCATCTGTTCGTTTCCCACCCTGCTCCCTGCCCAGGAGTGGCTGCATTAATGGGCACCCTTGCCTTGTGCCTTCAGCCTAAGTGAGATCAATGGGAAGCACCCCAAGAAGACTGGGAGGGAGAGAGGAGCTTGGGGTATTTATTTCCTGATTCCCTGGCTGTGGAGTCACCATGATCAAAGGTCACAGGCACTGTCTTGAGCGGTCCTCCTCACTGGAATTCAGTAACCACTCAAGCCTAGGAGTGGGTACGGCTCCCCATGGTTACTAGCCCCAGGATGAAGGATACTTACTTCTTTTAAATAAATCCTTTATTAAACTGTACTCAAGTTACACACACACACAATTTGAGTGTCAGGGACCCTGACCAATGTACCCAGGATCCAGGCTGCTCAGTGAACAAGTACAACTGCAGAGTCAGTTTCCCCAGACCCCATCACTAAGCTGGCTCTGTGCACACAAGGGTTAAAAGCCTAGTTTCCTTCTGGAAGCAGAGTCCTCCCTAGACCACAGCCTACTTGACAACTCTGCCAGCCCCTTCCTAGGAGGACAGGACCTCTCAGCTCCACCCACTGACTGCAGGACTGCTCCACTCTGGACAGCACAGCAGGCACTGCAGTCCAGCTGCTCACACTATCTTGAAATCCTGAACTTCCCGTCCTGGTTCTACCCTATCCCAGCTGCTTTCTCTTCCCCAGGCCAGAGCTAAGATCTCAGAAGGCCTCAAGTTTCACCTCTGTGGCAACCGCTAGTGCCTTCTTTCTCCAGGGGCAATCAGAACGCCAGAGACCTATAATGCCTTTAAGACACACTGGGCTGAGTGTCAACGTACATAAAAGTTGGTTCAGTCACCTCAAGCACTGGGTGATAATCATCTGGGCTGCTTGTTCCTGCACCCACACCTTCGTTAGTGGGGACCTATTTCTTCTTCACCTTGAACTTTGGCTCATGGTGCTGTCTGGAGCACCTCGCAATGCATCCTCTTTCTACTCACCCACCTCTTACCCAGGGCACTGCCTGATGCCCTACTGTGTGTTCCCATTAACAATCCAAATTCCACTTCTGCCGAGTCCACACTACTTGGGGGCAACACTGACATGTCCACTCGATGGGGAAACCATGAGCAGGGAGGCAGGGGGCAGGAAATTCAAACCCTATTCAGCTGACCCACAGTGCCAACCTCTAGGTTCAGCTCAACAGCACCCATGGAGCGAGGCTCAAGACTGTCAAACCATGCAGAAAGGATGAGGCAAAGAGGAATGAGACAATGAGACAGTAAAATTGGGGCAAAGACAGCAAGCAAGTGGTGATCCACATGCATGAGAAGATTTGGTAAGGCTCTGGAGGAGAAGCAGGGCTTAGTCTAGAAGCTAAAGGCAGAGGAGAGGAAGCAAGGTCTTACGGACAGATATCCGCAGCAATGGTAACTATATGAAATCACTGTTGGCTGAGGGCACCGGGAGGGAAAGCAAAAATTATGCTATACCTGCTTCCATCCAAGCACCAATGTGCTCCTGTCTGATACCCACTAGGCTGCATCTCTGATTCCCTGGGACCTAGAACAGGGTTGAGCAAGAGCAGGCATCAATAAAGGCTTGTGAACAAAGAAATGAATGAATCTACTTAACCCTATTGTTGCCAACAGCCGGGAGTTCAGCTTTCTATCTTTGAATCCTACATCTACAGGGAGAAAAGGGTCACCCAAGAGAGGAAACAGTTTGTGATGGATGCTTTTAAGAAATCAACAACCATCACAGAACCCCTGGATACAGCTTCTGAAGTTGCCCTATGGCTTTCGGGAACTGCCTCTATCTCATTTAGGGGCTCTGGCAGCCCTCTGCTTTTTCGCTCTCCCTTCAGGGCCGGCTCTTTTCCCCTCAGGTCCTCAGGCTCCAGCTTGGCATCTGGTTTCTCAGGGATCCTGGTGAGTACCTTGTCAGAGCTCTGCTCCTAGGCTGCACTACGGAGCGCTCCACGGTACCTACGTATACCTGAGCAGCGTGGGCTTTCTGTCTCGGGCCTGAGGCTTCTGTCCTGCACAGTGGCTGTCCCCTCCTCCCTTTTAAAGCAGCTTAAAGCTCTTAGTCTTACCTTATTGACCTTGAAAACACAACGTCTTTCCCTGCATTTCCTCCACCTGTCTTGGGTGCCGTGTACCTTTCCTTCGGGCACTGAGCATCCCCATCCTAGGTGAGAGTCGCAATGTCTTTCTGTTAATAATACTAATACAATACAATCCTCACATGCGCTAATGGTTTACAAAGCTTACACATGCATCTTATTTTTTAATTCTATTACAACCCTGCTGACTAGGTATCACGATCTCCAGTTGACACTGAGGCTCAAAAGTGCCAGGTCCCCCAGCAGTAGCACCGGGCACTACCCAAGATCTAGGACACCTTATCTTCATTCATAGCTGCTGCCTCCTTATTTCTTTGCACTCACTCTAAAGAGTAGGACCAAGCAGAGCTGATGACCTCGTGTCTCCGTGCTACAGAGCTGGTCCATGCATCAAACGAGCGCTGGACCAGGCCACGAGGGCTGAGGCTCCTTCCAACTGTAAGCCTCTCTGATTCTATAATCTCACAATCCTTCAACCTGTGGCAATTTTCCACGAAGCAAGCTTCTCCTCTCAATTCTCCCCAATTTACCACATGCTATGTTTTGACACTCAACTACTACTATACATTTTTTGAAGCTAGGCAGTGAACTGGATAGCAATTCCATATCTCCAATTTCCTACAGCGTTCTGGAAAATTGTGTTACATCGGGCAAATGGAAGAGCTAACAGCAGCAGGGGGAAAAAAATCATAAAAATGTAGCCGTTTTTGTTTCACCCTGCCTCCCTCAGCAGATTTGGTCAGTTGACCTCTCTCTGAGTCACGAAGCGCTTTAAAACTTGCTCTGATTTACAGCTGTAGGAAACAGAGTTTATGTCTTGCATTTTTCTTTAAAAAAAATTTTTTTCATCCCCAAACCATAGTTTATTCCCTTCTATATGGAATTTCTTGATAATACCTCAGGACAAAAATATACATACATAATAGCTTTTCAGCTTCATGGTGTGGATTAACTAAAACCACTCATTTCAACAAGAGCCTGGAGGCTGTAAGCCAATTACCCCCGAATGTATTCTGTGAGATTTAGCTGGGCGGTCCTCTCCTCGTCAATTAAGTCATGGGAAAAGGCTCAGTATCACCAGTGATCTCACTTGGAGAGTGATCCTCAAGAAAAAGCATTAAAAAAAGTTTTCTACCAGAGACTTTAGAGGCAAGGGGCTATTTTCATTATTTTTGGCAACTGAAGTATGGCAGATGGTCTAATCTTTCACATCTCTATATTCTGAACTCTATTCCAGAAGAAAAATTAAAAAACCCACAATTTAGCAGAGGTCAAGAAGACAAAGTTTATGACTGCAGCCCGCCTCCACCTCCCAGAGCTGGGCCGGGTGGATTATGCCCATTCTCTTTAGTTGCAAGCAACAGACCCCTTCTACCCTCCCTTCCCCCAGCTAATTAATTAACAAAGACGGTTAAAAAAATAAATACTGTGGTAGGCAAAATCCTAAAATAGTCCCTCAAGATTTTCTATCCTAATGCGAGGACGTGAGTATGATGAGATATCACTCTGACCATGTTAGGTTTGCAGATGTAATTAAGGTCATTGGTTAGTTGTTTTTTTCAGTTAATCAATAGGAAATTATTCAGGTGAGCCTAACCTAATCACATGAGCCCTTTAAAAGCAGCGAGTTTTCTCCCGCTGGTAGCAGAGGAGGAAGTCAGCAAGTATGTGGGAGAGACTCGCTGTGTGGGAGGCTCTCTGTTGCTGATATGGACGGGGCCACATGGCCAGGAGCTGCGAGTGGCCTCTCGGAGCTAAGAGCAGTCCCTGCCAAAGGCCAGGAAGGAAATAGGGATCTCAGTCCTACAACTGCAAGGAACTGAAGATGGCCAACAGACTGAATGAGCTTGGAAGCAAATTTTCCCCCGGGCATCCAGACAAGGGGTAGTCTCGCCAAAACCTTGATTTTGGTCTTGTGAGACCCTGAGCAGAGAACCCAGCCCACCCAGATTTCTGACCTACAGAACTGTGAGATAGAAAATGGGTGTTGTGGGCCGGCCCGTGTCTTAGCAGTTAGGTGCGCGTGCTCCGCTACTGGCGGCCCGGGTTCGGATCCCGGGCGAGCACCGATGCACCGCTTGTCAGGCCATGCTGTGGCCGCGTCCCACATACAGCAACTAGAAGGATGTGCAACTATGATATACAACTATCTACTGGGGCTTTGGGGGAAAAGGGGGAAAAAAAAAAAAGGAGGAAGATTGGCAATAGATGTTAGCTCAGAGCCGGTCTTCCTCAGCAAAAAGAGGAGGATTGGCATGGATGTTAGCTCAGGGCTGATCTTCCTCACAAAACAAAAAGAAAAGAAAATGAGTGTTGCTTTAAGCTGCTAAATTTGGGATAATTTGTGACGCAGTAAGAGAAAGCTAATACCGATTCCCAGACAAGTCCATGGGCAAAACAAATACAAAAACAAATGCAAATACGGTCAGGCCACATGGCAGAGAGAAGCCCCCAGGCAGCGAAGCCTTCTCCTCCCCTCAGGGACACCTGGACTCTCTCTCCCCTCAGCTTCTTTCCATGTTGACCAGCTTGCTGTGCTGACATGTGACAAACATGGCTGTCAGCCCCAAGCCTGACTGACCCCACGGGGCCAGATCCTATCACCAACCAAGACAGTTCAGATTCCTGAGAGAGAAGCTGGTCACTGTTCATTCATTCATTCAGCAAATATTAATTGAGCACATACAACGTGTTAAGAATTGTTCTAGTGCTGTGCGGATACAGCAACAAACAAGATAAACTCCTGCTCACAGGAAGTTTACGTCATAGTGAAGGGGAGAGACAATGAAAAGGCAAGCAGATATACATGTTATGCCAGCAAATGATGGGTTATGCAGGAAAACAGCAGGGCAATGGGATCAAGGGAAACAGGAAGTGCTATTTTCATATAGATGGTCACAGGCCTTGGGGGGAGGGGAGCATTTGAACAGAGATTTGGGTGAAGTGAAGGAGTGGGATATGCAAATACACGGTGGAAGGAACATTCAGGAAGAGGAAACAGAAAGTGAAAAGGGTTTGGGATGGAAATTTACTCGGCATGTGAAGGGAACAAGGAGGCCAGTGGAGCTGCAGCAGAGAAAGCAAGGAAGGGGAGAATGGCAGGAAATGAGGCGGGAGGGCAGCATAGGCGGACACAAGACGGGCCTGCAGACCGCCCTGTGGACTTTGGAAAACCATTAGAGAGTTGACTGCAGGGTAGTGACACGGACTGGTTGGTCCTTGGTCAGAAATCCAAATAAGGTCTACATCATGGCCTCCCAGGCCTGCCCCTTCAGCTGGGCCTCTGGGTGCCATGATTCCCAAAGAAGGGGGTGATGGGTGAGTTCGGTTAGATGTCTACTTCATGCCCCTATTATAGCTAAGACCAACAGCGGTTAATTCAATCATGTTTCAACCACCTCCTAAAGCGGAAGCCTGAGGACTAAATCAAAAGAGTGAAGTCCACAGGCAGGAATGGGGCACTGGTAAATGCAGTGAGAGTGTCTGTACCAAAGGCTCCTCCCTACAGAGACAGCTGGGCCCTCCTTCCATCTCTCCTGCCATGTAGTTTTGGAGAAGAATCAGCGGGACTACTGGCCAAGGAGTGGTCTCATTCCCCATTCATCCCCACGTCCCTAGAGAGAAAAGTGTGTTAGGATGCATTCAGCTCAGAAATCAGGATAGGGACTCCAAAAGAGTTACTCTTCATAAGTGGCCCTGGGATCAGAACTAGCAGGGTCTCCTCTGCCACATCCCCAAACCTCTCCACTCCCCATCCTAAACAGTCTTACTTATGCAGCCTCTCTTTCCTGGGTCACGAGGCCCTCCCAGAGACATGAGCAATTCCAGGCTCCATGGTGCGACCCTAACCCCATTCTTCCTCAATCTTCTTCTGAACCAGCTGAGCCAGTCTAACCCCGAACTGCCTCTTCTCGACTCTCTCTTCCCATCCTGGTCCAAGTTTTCCTGGAATTGATCCAACAAACATTTATTGAGCACCAGCCTTGTGATATCGTGCAAGGCAGGAGGGATTCAAGCTCCCGGTTCAAAACCTGATTCCGCCACTGACTAGCTGCCTTCATTTGGGCAAATAACTCAACCTCCAGAGCCTCTTCTATGAAATGGAGACAATAATACCTAGCTTGAAAGGGTGTTCAGGGGTTAGGGATAATGTAAGTAAAGTCTGAAGCACAGACTGGACACAAAGTGGATCCTTAGTGGATATTTGTTGAATAAATGAATGACAAGGCTTGAAGTATATTTGATGACTGGATGTTGATGAAGAAACTATGATGAATGCTTCAGCAGAGGTACAAGGGTCAAAGAATGGGAGCCGAGACCATGCTGCTGGCTCTTCCTCTGATTCTCTCTTTGCCTCCCCAGCACTTCCCCACACAGGCCCACTCCATTTCTGTGCTTCACCTTCTGTGTCTTCCCCACGTGTCTTACTCATAGCAGATGAATGGCCTCCTTCTTCCCGAAAGAGACTTGGATACCCAGCACGGCCTTGATGCTCTTTTATCTTCACCCCACATATCATGGTCTCTATATCCACCCTCCAAGTCTGCTCTCTAAATTCAATTCATGTGAACAAACCTTCACTGAGCACCTACTGTGTGCAGAAATGTGGATACAGAGATGAAAAGCCATGGTCTCCACACAGAGCTCATATTCTAGTGGGGGAGAACACCAGGATGGCCAGTTTGTACAATACCGTGATCGCAGCAATAGAAGTATGTCCACTGTACACTGGCAACATGAGGGCTGATTAACCCCTGGTGAGACTTGAACGTTTAGGGGGAGGTTGGGAAGAGAAGGCTCTGGGAGGGAGGGACTCAAGAGTTGAGCTTTGCAGAATGAATAGGATCTTGCCTAGGAGAGGATATTCTTCCCATACCTCACCTCTTCCTCCCCAGACACCCTATACCTCATTCCTCTAGGAGAGTCTTCCTCAAGCAATCTGAGGAAAAGGACCAGTTTCTTTTTTTTAAATTTCCAAATCATGGCAGACTGATACTTTGCAATATATGATAAAATAAATTTCTAGAAAATATTGAAATAACAAAGCATACAAAATACAAGCACGCTGATCACACGCTCAGATGTTGCAGCAATGTCAAATTGCTATACAAGTTTCTCCTCTGGTGGTGATGGTAGCACAACAATGTGAATGTACTTAATGCCACTGAACTGTGCACCTAAAATGGTTAAAAAGGTAAAGTTTATGTTATGTATATTTTACCACACAAAAAAAGTTT
This sequence comes from Ceratotherium simum simum, assembly GCF_057802395.1. NCBI lineage: Eukaryota > Metazoa > Chordata > Mammalia > Perissodactyla > Rhinocerotidae > Ceratotherium > Ceratotherium simum. Next base: position 17,515,314 of record NC_141906.1, read on the forward strand.
CTCTTTCATTTTCATAATATCTGCAGCAGAAACTTTGGAACTACTTTTAAGTCATTTTTTACTTTCATCTCTGTAATATTGTGATTTATAATAAGAAATATATATTTGGTCTTCATCCCCATTTCTGGCACAGAGCTCCTAAAACCCTTGGAATTTCCTAAGTGATAAGACTGATAAAGGTGTCTTTTGATATTCATAACAAGCCCCTTTGAACCATATCTGAGTTTATGTTAATAAGGCGAGTTTTGGAAAGCCCCCAAGGATGGGGCTGGTTGCCAGGAGAACCAACCACGTGACTAGAGAACTGAAACTTACCCCCCCACACAGCTCTAGGGGGCACAATGGCCAATGATTTAATCAATCATGCCAATGTAAGGAAGCCTCCATAAAAACCCAAAAAAGGATGGGGTTGAGAGAGCTTCCAGTTGGTGAACATGTGGAGGTGCTGGGAGAACAGTGTGCCCAGAGAGGGCTTGGAAGTTCTGCGCCACTTCCCACACACCTTCTCTATGCATCTCTTCCATCTGGCAGTTCCTGGGTTATATTCTTTTTTTTTTTTTTTTTTTATAACATATGCATTTTATTTATTTTTTTGTGTGTGAGAGGAAGACCAGCCCTGAGTTAACATCCGATGCCAATCCTCCTCTTTTTGCCGAGGAAGATCAGCCCTGGGCTAACATCCATGCCCATCTTCCTCTACTTTATATGGGACGCCGCCACAGCATGGCTTGATGAGTGGTGTGTTGGTGCGCGCCCGGGATCTGAACCAGTGAACTCTCGGGCCAAAGAAGGAGAGCACGTGCACTTAACCGCTGCGCCACCAGGCTGGCCCCTGGGTTATATTCTTAATAAACCCGTAATCTAGTAAGTAAGAGTTCTGTAAGCCGCTCTAGCAAATTAATTGAACCCGAGGAGGGGGTCATGGGAGCCTTCAACTATAGTCAGTCAGTCAGAAACACAGGTAACAACCTGGACTTCAGATTGGGAGCTAAAGTGGAGGTGGGGGAGGGGAACAGTCTTGTAGGACTGAGACCTTAACCTGCAAGATCTGACACTATTTCCAGGTAGAGAGTGTCAGAATTGAGTTAAACTGTAGGACATCTGGTCAGTGTCTGCTGAGAATTGGAGAATTGCTTGGCCGTGTTGGGAAAAAAACACATTGGAATCTCCAATATGAAAATTGTCACTAATATTTTTAATAATTTTCTTTCTTTCTTTTTTTTTTTGTGAGGAAGATTAGCCCTAAGCTAACATCTGTTGCCAGTCCTCTTTTTGCTGAGTAAGATTGGCCCCGGGCTAACATTCGTGCCCATCCTCCTCTACTTTACATGTGGGACTCCTGCCAATTAGATGGCACCGAGAAGACAGAAAACACATATGACCGGAGGAGTGGGCCCCGTCTTGTCTTGGGCCCCACATCAGCGTGGCTTGATAAGCGGTGCGTAGGCCTGCATCCGGGATCCGAACCTGTGAACCCTGGGCCGAAGTGGAGGGCACGAACTTAACCACTACGCCACTGGGCTGGCCCCTAATAGTTTATTTCTTTTGAAATAGTTTGTATTGTCATTCTTTCCTTCCCAACCTAAGCCTGCACTTCTTCAGATCAGGTTCTTGTTCCTGCAACAGTCTATCCAATGTCTTCCCTACCCCCATCTTCCCAATCAAAAATGTCTTACATATAAAGAAGCTAAGATAATCTTCCTAAAACACCGTTTTCATCATCTTTCCACTCAAAAATATTCAATGGCTCCCCAGGGCCTCTGGCATCAATTTTAATTCTCCCACCTAACTTTAACAGAAGCCTATGACTATATCACTCATTACTTGCATGACATTTCTATTCCAGGCAGCCAAAGATTCTCCCAGGCCATTTGTCCCATCTACTCTGGCCCACACTGATTGCTCCATCTCCAGAACTCCTGCTATCCAACAACAATGAAACCTGGATGAGAGAGATTGTTATTGAATGGGCTCTAATTGTGTTGTGCGTGGTTTCAACCATTCTGAGAGCAAGGACCAGTTCTGCTCATTCTCTTTCTTGATGTTTGATGCTAGTGCCATAAAAGAGATTATTAAGTAATTTTTGGTGAGTTGTCAGATGTGTCAGGTTTATAGTTAGCTCATGAGAGTATCACTATATCAGCTCAATCATCCTACTGATTAAATCTAGCAAATAATAATATCTTCCCAATATGCGCATTATCCCTAATCCTCAGAAGAGGAAGATAATGTTATCTATTTTGCAAATGAAAATATTGAGATACAACCAGGAGAGAAGTCAGTTGCCCAAGGTCACACAAGTGGTAAGAGGAGAGTGGGATGTGAAATATACATAATGTCTAATTCCAAACCCTGCACTGTTTCCACTGTACACCCCAGATTTTGAAATGGCAGCTCATCTCCAGGTTGTAGGAACCACCCATTCATCATCCCTGATTGCCTATGGGAATTTGAACACCCAACATGGCAGCACAAACCCTCTGCTCATGCCACAGGCTTGCCCATCCAGAGCCTATAGGCACTGACACTTGCTATCACCACCAAAACGCATACTTTTCAGTCCTGGGACTCGTGCCTGTCACCTCAGAAGCAGACTGTTAAGCACCACCAGTCATCTGGGGTGTTGCACGTCCCATCTGTGTTGAATGAGAAGGGTATTTCAGAAGTGGCCTTTGGTATGGTCAACCCTCTTCGCTTTTTCTCACATTCAGGATCAGGGTCTTGGCTAGAGTAAGAAGCGATGGGGCAGAGGATGGGAACTCAGGGAGTAATAATTTTAAGAAGCAGAAAGAAAAAGGAGTCTGTGGGGAAAATGGAACAAGTATTTCGAGAGAGAGGGAAACCTTGAGAGACGCGTGTCACAGCCGAGGAAGAGGAGCACTCCAACAAGTAGACAGTTGGAGAGAGGTCACAGGAGATGAAGAAAGAAAATCTGGAGATTGGGAGCAATTTCCATGGCAGCAAAAGCCAGACTGCAGTTTGATGCATGAGTGTGATGGGGTTCAGGGCAGGCCACCCCCAGATGTGCCACTCTGGTATGTGGATTATTTTGAGCTGAAAACAATCGAGGCTCAGAAGGCTCAGGAAGAACCTCTGACCTTCCCCTAAACTGCCTAAAAGAATTTAAGTTAGAAAGGCCTAGTCCAGGAAGGAGCTATCACCATAGATAACTCTGGTATAATATGAACTAGGTGTGGTAGACAGGGAGGAACCTAGCAAGGCCTCTCTGGGCCCCAGTGTCCCTAGATGGCCCAACAAATTTGTTTACCAGATGGGAGTGGGCTAACCAGGCCCCTCAGCTTAAAAGGAGGAGAGGTTTCAAAGGGAACATGGAGATGTGCATGGAAAACCAGAGAAGATGGGAGGGTAGCAGTGTTCCAGAGACAGGCCCAGGTTTCCAGGAAAGTGTGTAAGGGATGGGTTAAGGATGTCCCTCCCACGTTGGGGAGTTTCTTGACAGTAGAGCCAGGACTCCAGAGGGAGAGCCTGGCAAAAAGAATTAGCAGAGGGGCCTGGCAGGAGAAAGGGGAGCTGAATTAGATGGGACTGAGAAGACAGAAAACACATGTGACCAGAGGAATGGGCCCCATCTCATCTTGGGCCCCACATAAAGGGAAGGCAACCCAGCAGGACCCCTCTGAGAAGTGGCATCCTGGAGCAGCCCATTGTTATCTGAACGGGTCATTTTGGCCCTCACTGCCTCCAGCAGACCTGCAAGCAGAAGTGTGGTCACCTGATTGTGGTTATAGCCACAGGCCAAGGCAGCAAGTCACAGAAAAGGATGAGAGGCAAGAGTCAGCGTGGCCTTGGCAACAGTGCGCAGAACTGAGGAAGGTGGTGAAGAGGGAGTGAGGGAAAACAAAGGGACTTCATAAAACCTAGTTTATTACTTTGGTTGGAGAATATGCCTCAGAGGGTTTAAAAAGGCATAAATGCCTTTATAATCCTAAAAAGCATGCTATAAAGGAAAGCATAGGCCTGTCTCAACAAGCTCCTTTCTACGCTGGGCCCATTCTGGGTAGGCAACTCTTTTGTAAAGCTCACAAATACATTCTCAGGAATCATGAGGGCCTAGTTCTAATGAATCTGACCCAGCCTGCAGCTGAGATAGCAATCAAAGCAATGGGAATGCAGAATTTATCCGTGCTTCTCAGGCTGCAAAATGCCACTCACTTCTCTCCTTCAGGGAATGGAGGGCTGCAAAATTCCTCCAAGTCAGTACGTTGGCCTTTTGCATCCCTGCTTTCCAAAACAGGATGGGAAAACCACTTACATGGTGTGATATTTTAACTGGAGGGCACTTAGAAAATCAGAATTTGAGGGTAGCCTGCACATGAGTCTTGAAGCCAACTGTGGATTTATGAAAACGTGGAATAGAGGGGTAATGGCGCTCAGACCCAAGCCATCGAGGTAGGGCAAGCTGTTTCTCGGCCTGCCTCCCATTTCTCTCTTTATTTTTATCTGTGGGATCAGGCGTGTTGGAGAGAAAAGAGGAGGCCTGGTAACAACAGCTTCCCCGTCATTCTTGGTTACTTACATCTGTGGTCAATTTTCCACACTTTATTCCATAAAAGGTAAACGAGGCAGGGTACTTGCAACAGGATAATCTAAACAATATGAACCATGTTACTGTTAAAGACCATCTGGTTGATCACGCTCAGCCCCAGAATTTTAACTCCTTGAGGTAAGAAAGATGCGAAACCTGGAGAGGCCGGGCCCTCCTTTGGTCCATCACTCCAGAACCCTTTCCCCCTTCTTCAAATCAATTAAAACAAGGACCTCTAAGGTCTCTGCCAGCCCTAATGTTCTAGGCGGGCTGCCGGGGAAACTGCGAGCTTTGTGAATGAGCAACTTGCAAAATGCTTCTACCAAATGCCTCTTCTCTTCTTTCTCTTTAAAAGGAAACATTAAAAGCTTTAAAAAAAGAAGAAAAAAAAAAAAAAAGCCCTACACACAACCCAAACTAAACTACTCTCAAGTGCTAGGATTCTTTCTTTCATTTCTGATTCTCCTACTTAAAGCCAAAGGAAGATTTACATAATTTTAATTTTAAAAAGCACTGACACCACTGAAGACGCAGAGAAGCCCATGCTTTGCTTTTATTTGGGCTTACACATTTTCTGGCCATCTGTTATTCAAGAAAGTTGCGAACTCAAATAAGAGATGGGAAAATTGGAAATCAGATGGTGTTTTTCATCCGTTGGGTGGGGAGCTAACGATAAGAGGTTCCGGGAAAGTTTCAAATGGGTAAGGTCATCACAAAAATGAGACTTGGCCTCCCTCGTAAGGTGCAGCATTTCCACCTGCAGAAGGAATTCAGCATTTGACCTAGAGGTTCAAGTGCATTTCATTCTTCAAGTCAGTCGTTAAGAACTAGCTTTCCTCAGCAACCATTAAGGGTATTAAAACCATCAAAACAATTTAACACACCTCTTAATATTTTAAACCACACCTTGCAGTATTCCACCAGGAAAGCATCTTCCAGTATCACGGCCACAACAGAGCCCTCGTTTCTAGCACAATCTCGTTTCTAGCTTTGTGTGTAACCACAGATCAGACCTAAGCAGTCAGTTTTCTGGGAAAAGGTTTTCAGAGGTCAAGGTAGAAATGGAGCTCAAAAACATGGCTAAGCTGGGCTTCAACAATAATGTCTAAACCACCGTCCTAGAACTACTGCTAGTTCCCCCTTTAAAAAACATTCTGGAAAATCTCAGTGATATAAACAGAAAAAGATATAAAAGCCCCAGGGAAGGTCAGCTGGCATAATACACACATGAGAGAATGTGGCTCTTAGTTTTCAAAGCACTTCAAGTTCCACAGGCCCAGATGAAGCTGTTGTTTTTTGTTTTGTTGACTTGTCAAACAACCTGCAACATCCTTCCTTCTCCCCCATCCACCTTGCAAGCTGCCTCCTCTGGATGCACAAAGACAGAGCACTGAGTGAAAGGAGTTAATGGTCACTGGGAGCCCTTGGGAGACAAAGCTTCATACCCCATGATCATAAATCTCTTTCAAGGCAAGTTTGAACCAGGACTTAACTCTCCTATGGCTCCCCAAATAGAGCATTCATCTTCAATTAGATAAAATGACATTCACATCTATTTATACTCTCTCCATTTCCCAACACATTTATCTTATGAAATAACAACTGGAAAACACTCCTGTCCTAAAGATGCACGTGATGTTTAAAAAGAGTTACTGAACCAAGCCGAATAATTTAATTAATAGGCTTTTTATTGGAATTCACTTTTAATATAAATTCTTAAAAAGCTGTGAGCAATGTTTTTAAAGCAACGGGCAAGAAAGAAAATGTGAAAAAAAAATCTATAATTTAATCATTAGTCAACTGTAGTAATTTCACAACCCAAAGCAAGGAGGAAAAATTTCATGTTAATTGAAAAAGATTTTACTATGATTCTGTGATTGGATATCGATCACATTACAGCTCCTCTGCAGAGCCCTTTCTCTTTGGAGAAATAGGTTTCATCTCTTTTATGATTTTGGTCAAATGGACAGGAGACCCCAATGTAAACTAGTGAGCTTACCGCTATGAGGACAGGGCTGTAGCCTGAACAGGGAAAGTTGGGAATTTCCAACAACTGCTGAGTTCCGATGACTGCTTAAGTTTGAAACCCACAGAGGATGAGAAAAAGTCCCCACAGGCAAGTGAGGCACTGTGACTAAGGGTTGATGGCAGCAGAGTGACAAGAGTCAGGGAAGTTGGCAGAGAGCGAGGTGGGGCACGGGGTGACATCAGCCTCAGGACATCTGGACACAGGCATGATAAGGTCCAGTCGGGCAGAGGGTCAGCGTTGGAAGGTCTAATAGATGGCAAGACCCTAGCATGGGATGGGGGTCCTGTCAGGGCAGGTGAGAGCCCATAGGGCCCCGGTTTTAAAGGACCTGGGATGCGGGGATAAATGAGTGAAGCCACCTGGGAACCAGTCAAGGACTGGCAGTGCAGGGCAGAAACACTGGAGACGGGGCCTTGGATTCTGGAGATCCTCACCCAATTCTAAGCTGCTGAGTTTCTCCTCTATTAAAAACAAGGTGGGTCCCACAGCCATGAGGTGGGCCTGAGCCTTCTGGATCTGGAGGTGGGGGCTGAGTGCATGGGGTGTTTTGTGGCTCAAGCCCCGTGACTGGGAGGATGCAGGCAGGGGTGATGGTCAAAGTACTTAACAAGGGTAACATCCAGGCACTGTCCAGTCGCCCCAGATGTGCGAGCAGGCCTGGGGGTGCCTGCTGTCGCTAGGTTGTGGGAGGGCCCCCTGCAGGGCCTGGGGAGGGGCAAGGCTGCCTGTCCAGGGTCAGGGGCACTGGTGGGGACGGAGGATCAGCTATTTACCAGTCAGTGCAAAAATAAGCTGCCATGAGTCAGCCCTGGGAGCAGGGTGGACAGGTTATTCCCGCCTCCCACTTGGCTGTTTTTCCACATCTGTGTGAAAGGGATATTGCTTAAGAAAGGAAAACAAGGCTGAGGGTGGGGCCAGGGGGAGCTTGTTTTTGTCAGATTTCTCAATAAAAGTTTGCTGTGCTGATAAAAGGTTGTGCTTTTGATATTAGGAATTGTGTCTCTTTGTTCTCGTGGGGAGGTGGAGAGGAAGGAAGGGCGCCAACTGCTCCAGCCTGTTTAGGAGCGAGGTCAGGAGGGAGCTCCTGAAGAGCACTTGAGGGCAACAGTGACAGCTGGCCCAAGCGCTCTGGGTAGAACCATCCTCTGTCATGGCCACACCAGAGCCTTCCTTCTTGTTTTTATCTTTAAAGAAAGACATAATGGAAATGGTGTGACATGTCAAGGTAATAGGGGATACATTACACGTCATGATCAGGGTGAGGAATGAGGCTTAGGCAAGACCCCCGTCAACCTCCCCACAGCACGCTGGGTATCAGATTCAGGAAAGGAAGGAGCCTCCTGTGAGTCTTTCTGCTGGAGGCAGCAGGAGCAACCAAGACCTGCCTGTGCAGGAGGGGCACAGCGAGGGGAAGGGCACGGCCAGGGAGGCAGAAGAGCTCTGCACCAAAGAGCAGACTTTCCCCTCATGAGGAATGAGGGCGACGGGTGTGTGGCAGCCGCCTCCCACCAGCTCTCAATTATTACATTTTCAGGAATTCATTGCGCTAGTTGTTAAATATAGCCAATATTAAAATTTAAAACATAAACTTACAATTAAATAAATTATACTTAAAAACAAAGGCAATAAACACTCAAGACTCACTTATTTTATTATCTATGCTCTTGAGATTATTTACATTTACAATATCTACATGGTAGAAATACTACATAATGGCGTGCTTCCCAATTCCACATTCAAGGATATTACAAAATTGGCCAGGGTAGGGGGGTATTTACACCTTGGAAATCAGCAAACAACACAAGTCAGGGCTTGATTTCTTGTTTGGCTGATTATCTAGATTTAAGAAAGTGATGGTGGAAATGTCAATAATGCAGATTCAACTTAAAAGTGAGTCTGTAGTCATTACATTGTGAATAGCACAAAAAGAAAGAAAAACGAGGAAAATACTCTTCCAGTATTCGAAAACTATGATTTGATTCAGCACAGAAGGTGTTCATGTCATTGGTGAAGGAGTAAATTCTGACATGTGTGGTGCTGAAGCTGCAAGAGGTTTCAGTTTAATGAATACAACATGCACAAGGGTGAGCAATAGTTTAGCAGATCACCTATCAGATTTAATGACAATAAATTTGAGAGGAAAGAGTTAGTGGATTAGGATGAAATTCTATTAGTCAAATTACGGTTGAATTACAATCACAGGTTAGCTATGGATATATGAGCTCAACAGAAATCAACAAAAGCATTCTGTGAGAATCAGTTGGTTATGTGGAATTTACAATAAAAACTATTGGATATTTTATTACTATTTGTGAATCGTGTGGTACACATCCTTTATATCAGTAAAGGGTTAAAGGGTTAGCACTTCTTTTAAAAGACTCTGGACCTGATTAGATTCTGGATTAATACATGTCATAGTCTCTCTACCAACCCACAGAATTTACTCCTCCCCCAAACTCTTGGAAGATCCTTCTGTTTTTATTCACTCGGCACTACCTCTGTATTGGCTTTTCAATTTACAACATTTTTTATTTATGCTCCATCTTGTTTTAGGACAAAGGTTCTGTCTCAGAAGCTTTCTCCATGCCTCTTAAAGGTGCCTGCAGGGAGTAGGTGCTCAAAACTGTATTCATTCAGTTAGTCAATGGGTTGACATAATGTTCATGGAGTCTGACCCCTGCCCTAGACACTTTGCCAACACAGGGATTCCAGGATGCATGAACAGCTCGTCTGTCCTCAAGGATCTCACAGCCTCGTAATGATGATGGGGATGGGATGACAGCCAGGGTTTGCTGAGTACCAAATATGTGCCAGATGCTATGCCAGGGACTTTGCATAGAATATCTAGACATACCGGCATCTGTGAACATGTGGCTGGCTAGCCAAAGAAGGGACCTCGAGTCTGTGCCTTGGTCATCTCAGTTCTCGGGACCCAGATCTGTCCTGGCTTAGTGATGTTGAATGCACGCATGAGTGCACGAGTGAATGACTGAGTGGCCTAGTATTAGCATCTAGTTATCCATCCTCTGTTTCTTCTCTTCTTCCTTCCTCTTACCTTACTTTCCTTCCTTCCATTCATGTTAGGGTTAGGGTTACAGAAAAGGAAACTGGAGTGGCCTGAACCCGATATATGAAAGCAAGACTGCTTTCCTAAGACTTGTCACAATCTGGCAATGCCTAATGCACATGGCTTGAGACTCCACCCGTGCCCAACTTCTCTGCTCACCTTCCGCCATCACTCTGCAAATTGCCCAATCCCCTCATAGAAAGCACTTGGCACCATTTAAAAGGGCTGCTCGCTCTCTAGGGGAGGTCGTATAGGCTGGTAGGGAGCCCTGTCCCAGGAGGAGGAAGGCTTGGAGAAGATAGGCATGAGGTGGGAACCGGCAGCCACACCTCTGAGTTCTTCTGCCCTCTCCTGCCTTCGCCAGTAGGCAGGCTTCTGGGGCACACACCCATAATGGACACAGTCCTGCTCACTGGAAACCAGCATCCTCACATCTCAGCCGGAGAACCTGATGGTAATTTACTTCTAACCATCACCATTCACCTTTTCTCAAGAGAATAAACGTAACATGGCAGCTATATTGGAGGTGTTTACCTAAAAGCTTACAACCTAAATTCACCCACAGCTGCTTCATTCTAACTTCATCCAGCCCACTTGGTAATCCACACGATAAAGGTTTCCAGATAATTTTTAGGCCTTCACGCTCCAAGACGTGCTTTTTAAAAATGTGTCTGTTGTTGTAGAGAACATTTCTAGAGCAGATTAAACCCATCCCTGCTCTCTTCAACAGAAAAGGCTGAACATGACATAACCTTTGCTTCCACTACTGCAAGGCCATCTGTACTGCTAGTAATTGTTGATTTGGGCTAAAATAACCATGTATTCATATCGATGGTTTTATTTTTCTATTTTAGGAAGGGATTTGAACAGGGTCATGAACACTGGTCAGACTTCAACAGGCAGGGAAAGGAGAGGGGAAGAAAGGAAAAGGGAGGGCCGCATGGAGGGCAGTGGATCTCACATCAGATTTCATGACAATAAATTGTTGACCAATGTCATTATGTCCTTTTACTTAAGCAGTTGTCTGTTTCAGCTTGGTTAGCTAATTTAGCAGGGAATTATAAATAATATTCCATAATACAAATGACACATTTCTTTTATAATAATTATATTTCCTTTCTCACTTATTTTCTTTTTTTCCACTGTATCATTTAAAACAAAAAGAAATTTGCTTTATTAGTCTGACTTGTACTTCATTTCTGATTCTATCTTTATCTCCTTCTCATGCTGTGCTTTCACTGATTATTTCTTTTCTAAATTCTAAATTCTTTAAAATGAGACTTCAAAGCCCTTTTTAAAAGTCTAAATAAATCATATATATTAATTCCCTTATATCATGTTTCCCTTTCTACTTGTCCCAAACCTAGAATATCGATTTCTCTCTAGTTACTCAGCACCCCCTGGTCCAAGCTATGACTTGTCGCCCGGACTGCTCAAAGAGCCCCCTAATTTATCTGCGTGCTTCTCCACTGCCCAACTCCATCAGCCACACAGCAGCCAAGTGATGTTGGGGGAAGGCCACCAGCGGTCAGAGCTTGGGCTGTGGAGGCTCGAGAGAACCTAGTTATATACTGGCCCCTTCACAAACATACTATGTGATACCCCAGGCTAACTGGTTAACACCTCTGGGCCTTAGTCCTCATCTGGAAAACGGGCATGTTAAAAGTACCTCCGTCATATGGATGTTCTCCATATTAAATAAGATAATATATGTATATTGCTTGGAGCAGTACTAGGCAGATATATTGGCTTAGAAAAATCTCTGAAAACGTACATCAGATTGCTTAAAACCCAAATACCCAACCCTGGACCATAAGCGCCCTTTGGATCTGGAACTGCCTCAACCCACATCAATTCTTCCCTTATTCACCACGTTCCAGTCACACACTGCCTTTGGTTGTTTCTCAAACCCACTAAGTTCTTTTATACCTCAGGGCCTTTCCATATGCTATTCCCTCTGCCTGGCTTCTTCACGTGGCTTCACTTGGCTAATGATTCATTCTCTAGCTCTCAGTTTAAATATCACTTCCTAATCTGACTGAGGCCCTGCCCGACCACCCAGACTAACTTTACTTGTCCATATCCTTCTCATTCCTTTGTAGCACGTCACACAATTCGTAATTATGTATTTGTTGATTTCCTTGTTTAATACCAATCTCCCCTACTAGACTGTGAACACCATGAAGCCAGAGACCATGTTTATTTTGTTCAACCCTGTATCTCTCACATCTAGCACATGGGAGGTACTCAATAGTTGTCTGTTGAGTGAATGGGAATGAGTGGCTGAATCAACAAGCTTGGAAGATAAGTATGGTCCTTTACGGAAACTCTTTTGCCTTTTTCTCCGAATGGGTTATACTAATTTACTAAAGCTAATAAAATCTGCCCTTGGCCACAGATTTTACTGGCTTTGCCTGGTAATGATGTGAGAATCATTAATTTATCAACACACTTATTCAATGAGTATATCTTGATGTCTGCCACATACTTAGCACTCTGTTTAGGACTCTGTTAGCTAAATAAAAGAAATAGAAGACCTGAAATCTCCCTCCACTCCCACCCCACAGGGATATTAGACATATGAGATGTACATAACACAGCAGATAATTAGATAATATGACAAGGCTGTGAAGAGTTATTTGCCAAAAAGAATGACACACTCAAGGAATATATTAAGATGAGAGCAGAGAGAAATCACTCAGGGACAATCACAAAGACAGGAACTTTGGGTGGGTCCTCAGGGTGAATGAGAGGTGAAGAGGAAAAGGGCATTCTCTGTAACAGAAACTCGGAGTTGGGGAGAGGTAATAAGTTCAATGTATTGGGTGGAGGGATAAGAAGACCAACCTGGTGATTCATGTTGGAGAGCACAGTCGGGGGGAACTGAGGGGTGGAGGGAGCCTTGAAGAACCCAATGAAGAGGGGATATGAAAATCCTCATTTCTGACGGCCAGTATCACGTGCATCTTGTCATCCAGCGCTCTGCCTAGTGTTTTATGGGAGGTTTATATTCAACGGTGCTGGCTGAACTAATTATGTTGCATAAAAAATTAAAAACATGAATAGACTCATGTCAGAGGAACAGTGAGAGAAAGTTCTGTCCCCTCCATCCATTTCTAAAGGAAGCCTCTAATGGATTCTCAGGAAAACAGCTCCACATTTTCAAATACCAGTTACATAAAAGGTTTCAAAACATGGACAAGGTTGTGTGTTATATAACTCATATTAGGAAGTACACAAGATCTTGATCTGAAACACCTAATGAGGATAACACCGAGAGAGAGGAGAGAGAGAAAGAGAATTATAGGACTACCTTATTCAAGCATATAGTTTAATAAATCATAAATAATATCCACAAACAGAAAAGGGAAATGTTTCAAAAACAAACAAGCATGAGCTACCCTACAAAGACAGAACTAGCACTACATGGGGAAATTATCAGGAAAGTTCAACACTTTGATAGAAAATTATCTATTTTTAAATCTGAGAATTATTTTGGTGGATGCTAAGAAGGCCATCATTAACAGTCAACATTAACTCTTTATAAGAACTCTTTGAAATAGGAAGAGATTTATTCCTTAAGATAAAAAAGACTATTTTAAATCTGAGTTTCAATATAATTTTTAACATGGAAATCCTAGATTAGTGCTATTATCACTTTCTACAATGAAGGAAATATATATTTTTGTGCTGGCCAGTATAGTAGCAACTAGCCACATGTGGCTATTGCACACTTAAATGTGGCTAATGTGACTGAGGAACTGAATTATTTATTTAATCTTAAATTTATTTAAATTTAAATTTAAATAGCCATGAGCAGCTAGTAGCTACCATAGTGGATGGCACAGTCCTAGGGGTTTCACTTTGCAAACACAGGCAGAAGGCTTAAGATGCTCCTCTCAGCACTTCTATTGGAGGTAATAGTAGAAAATATTGCAGAACAAGATGAAAAAGAAATAGGGAACAAATATAGGAAAGGCAGAAATAGAAATATCACATTTTTGCAGATGACATAATAGTGTAAATAGAAAATGCAAGATCAACCAAATGCATACCAATGATGTAAAGCTAAAAAAGGCAATGAAAAATGGTGCTATTCCTAATACTGAAAAAAATAAAATACTTGAGAATTTATATATTGAGGTAAATATCTAGTGAAGTGAAAATTATAAAATCATATTGGGAAAAATAAAGGAATACCTAAGTAAACAAAATTACATCCATTGCTCCTGATTTAGAAAATTTAGAATAATATCAGCAACATTAGTCCATAAAACAAAAAATAGATTAACATAAGAACAATTAAATTCCTGCTAGAATGCTCTGGAATGTAATAAATCACTGGCAAAATTAATTAGGAAAAATAAATACACAATAATACCAAAGAAGACTGGAGGAGGATGTAATAATCAAATTTAAGGATATATTATCAAGTGATCTTCGTCAAAACTGAATTTTGCTGGATCAAAGCCAGGACAAAAACTCTAATAAAATAGTGATTCCAGAGATGGATTTAAGCACTTATAAGTCCTTAGGATACAGCAAGCAAACAAAAAAGAAAACTAACCTAAGAATCACAACAATGAATGAAGGAATCACCATTTAATAAATGCTGGTGGAACAATCTGGTATCAATATGAAGAAAAGGAGATTATATCCATAACTCACCAAATATGATAATACTTTCCAAATCGGTCAATGAACTAATTAGACACAGAGAGCATAAAAAAAAAGATCGTGTATTTATCCCAGCTGTAGCAGAGAGATAAATTCATGACTATTGAAAAACAAAATAGCACTATAAGGCTGGAAGAAGGTGAATTCAAATATTTTAAAGTTTTCTTAATAAAAAGTAACAAAACAAATACAAAGGGGGCAAAAGAAAGTCTTAAATTATGATAAATATAATGGATAAATATTTATGATCCACAACAGGAATGAAATCTTATATTGTGATATAAACATATTGTCACCAGTAATGAGACCCTATTTGACAAATGGCTGGAGAGGGAAAAGGAAAAAGAGGGAGAGAGAAGAAACATCAATTAGCTGTGACCCTGTGCCAGGCACTGTATATATATATGCATGATGCACCCTGGAAAATGTACCCGATACACCAACACATGGGAAGATGTTCAGTCTCACTAACAATTAAAGAAATGTGAATCAAAATAACTGTATACCTTGTCCATACAATGGAATATTATTTAACAAAAAAAGAAATGAGACTGATACGTGCCACCACATGGGTGAACCTTGAAAACATTATGCTAAGTGCAAGAAGCCAGTCACAAAGGACCACATATTGTATGATTCCACTTATATGAAATGTCCAAGATAGGCAAATCCATACAGACAGAAAGTAGATTAGTGATTGCTCAGGGCTGGGCGATTGGGAAGAAATGAGGAGTGACTTCTAATGGGTATAGGGTTTCTTTTTGGGGTGATAAAAATGTATAAAATTGATGATAGTTGCACAACTCTGTAAATATATTAAAAACCATTGAATTATACACTTTAGATGGGTGAATTATATAGTATGTGAGTTAAATCTCAATAAAGCCATTGTTTAGGGAAAAAAATAACTGTATACCTGTTTAAAAACAATGTAAGATACAATCATAGAACAACATTGGCAGAGCTGTCGGGAACAAGAATACTCAACCCTTGCTGGGGGACTGTAAATTACTCCAGGGTTTCTGCAGGCTGCCTGATGGTATGGAACAAAAGCTATAAAATTTTTGATCCTTAATTCTTCTTTGGGACTATATTCCCAAGGAAATACTCAAAACGAAAAGAGAGAAAGAAAGAAAAGTAAGCAAAGTGATCCAAGTTTCTAACAGCATGAGAACCAAATATGAAATTTGGTTCAACCAAAACTGAATTGGTTTAAATGCCCAACCACAGGGGAACAGGTAAGTAAATTCTATATAGCAATTCAATGGGATTCTACAAAGTTATCAAAAACTATAAGTGATCATGTGAGTAGATCTATGGATAGAAAGGTAAATATGGAAAAATTTTAAGTTAAAAAAAAAAGTACAAGAGTGCTAAATGGGAGAGCGCTGCAAAACATTTCAAATTATACACAGAAAATGACGATTGGGAGTCAAAGCCCTTCCCCACTGGAAAACCCTCCATGTGCAGGGAGAACTCAGGTTAAAGCCGCAGCATCTGGCTTGCACAGCCGCCTGGGAAGGCTTTGAATTCTATCACCAGATCTTGAACTACTCAATGAAGAATGCTCCAGGCCTGACCTGTTCCAATATTTCTAGAGTTTAGATAGTTTAACTTAAAAAAAAAAAAACATAATCAGAAAAAGATTTGATCCGCCCCAATATTTTTTGAATGCATCCTTTTGGTTTTTCCTTTTATTTTGTGGATTAAGGAATGGAGTGTACAAACTACATTTGTACAATTCCAGTTGAAGAATTTAAGCCATTGTTTCCCACTGAAATATATAAATGACTAAAAGCACTGCAATGAGAGCATTGCCAATGAGAACATCATTTGTAACTGCCCGTCACCAACCTGTCTGTAAAGCATGGCCTGGGCAGTTAGATATCATTGGGTTATCAGTTGAGAATATGCCCTGGTGGATATTCCAAGACCATGTGAAGTCCACTTCAGCAAAACTGTTCTGCGATTACTACAAAGGAAGGAGAGTTTAAAAGGCAGATTAAAGAAAAAAAAAAATCTGCTGTTGGGATTCATCTGGTATTCAGACTCACAGAGAAAGAATCTGATAAACGCATTGGAGTCACCACGTTGTACACTCTAAGAAAGTTCATTCATTCTCATGGCTTAATGGCCACCACCGCCACCCCCAACCTGAATTCTAGTCCCATGTCTCTGCCTAGATTTCCTAATAGGATACAATGTAAACACGTCTATTTAGGGCTGAGATGTCTGTAATCCCTCTGTCACCATGCTTGGATGCCCTCATCTGTGCCCTTCTTTGTAGCTGGGTCAGATCCTCAGTGGCCCCTCTTGCCATTCTACCTCCTTGCCCATCGCATGTCAAGCAATCCATAATGGCAAGCACCTGAGTTCAACAAGATACAACATGTAGTAAATTTAGGATAGTACCACTTCTCAGAGCTGGTACAGATTGAAAAATACCCCCCAAAAGGTCCTAAACAGATTGATCTGAACAGAAGGTTGACAGCTTCTTGGGTGACCACTGAAGGAAACAGGAATGTAAGACCTCTGGCAGCTAACTCCTTCCATCCTTGAGGGCTCTGGAGCCTACTGCCTGGACCTCAGCGCTGGTCACGCCACTTACTAGCCGTGTGACCATGGGCAAAGTGCTTTGCTGGGCCCCAGCTTTTTCCATCTATAAACTGGGAATAATGACGGTTCTTGCCTCACAAGATTGGTAAGAAGATTAGATGATTTAAGACCTGTAAAGTGCTTAGAACAGTGCCTGGTGCATAGTAGGCCTCTATTATCTTTTTTTTTTTTTTAAGGTTTTATTTTTTTCCCCCAAAGCCCAGTAGATAGTTGTAGGTCATAGCTGCACATCCTTCTAGTTGCTGTATGTGGGACGCAGCCTCAGCATGGCTGGAGAAGTGGTGCGTTGGTGCACGCCCGGGATCCGAACCCGGGCCACCAGCAGCGGAGCGCGCGCACTTAACCGCTAAGCCACGGGGCGGGCCTCTATTATGTATTATTAATATCCTCCTCATCCACCATGACCAGGTCTTGGGCTCTGAATCTGAGACCACAGAACAAGCCTTACTTCAAGCCAATATGATGGGTAAACAGAAGCAAAGATGGAGAGAAAAGGTCTGGAGTGGAAGGTCAGGAAGCCATCAGTAGCAGGAAAACAGAACAGAGTCACTTCAGTGGCAGCACAGCAGACTGAAAATCCAAAAACTTCGACCTTCAAGCCCTCTCCTGTGGCCTTGGGGTCTGAGCACCCTTCATGCTCCTTCCTCCTTAAGGTCCAGTTGTCATGTGGTGGCTGCTCAGCCTGTGGTCTGCCCTTCCTCTTCTTCAGAGCTCCTGTCATCGTGCATCCTTAACATAAACGGCCATGACTTGGGATCATTTGATTAAGACTCTTTGCCTCTCTGAAACTAAGATCAGCTAGCTGTGGCCTTTGTTTTCTGGATGAAGATGTGAGGAACCACCGAAGCAGAGTAAATTCACGGCAAAGTTGGGCCACACCAGGCCTGTCGACTCCCGGCACAGTGCTCTTTCCAGCTGAACTTTCTCCTGGCTTGTGGAATCATCTTCAGGTAATGCTGCTGCTCTTTTAAGTTTGCTTGCCTCAGACATGTAGACTTTCTCTGCCTTTCAGGGGTTTGTAGCAGCAATCATGGCCAGGGTTTTTCCTGCCAAGGTGCAGTGCTCTCCATTTTTTAAACGAATAACAGAAACCAAGGGACGTGCATGGGCTTCAGATATTTCTTCGCATGCTTTTTAGCACTCCCATTCCTCCTGTTCCCTTGCCTGCTCCGGCTGTGCCCGACTCATTGTTACTGAAACCCCTTACAGGGAAGGCTGAAAGGGACCAAGAATTTAGCTCTGCAGTCATTTCCTTGAGTCTCTGAAAAGCCCTCCCTCTCTCTTAATTAGCAGCCTCACTTCCTCCCCATCCTGCTTTTTTTCTCCTATACTGTTGCAAAATCCATTTTACCCCAGTCAGTAGAATCTCCCTTCTCCCCAGCCAGGAGAATTTATCAACTTCTCTGCTCAAATTTCAACCCAATAATTCCTTCCCTAATGGGCACCACCATTTTCCCCCCTTAGATTGTCAAAGGCCCATCATTTCCCCATCTTCTCCTAATTTTTTATTCCTATTTGGATTTTCTGGCTCTCAGTCCTTTAGGACTCTTTCTTTTTCTGCCTCAAATAATGTCTGCTAATACAGTATTCTTAGGCTGTTTTTCTTTTTCTCTCAATTTTGGGCTGGGATCCAATCCCAAATTGCCTTCCCTTAGTTATGCTTTCTTATCTTTTTTATTAAGTCTCTCTGCACTGCTCAATACCACGCAGAGTGACAGCTTCCGTCTTCACATCTTACTTTCCAAATAAAATGGGTAGAATTTGCTTCTTCCCTCATCTTACCTCAATTATAGATCACCCAAAAGAGTTCCTTGGTTGGATATGACACTGAAAGCAAAGGAAACAAAAGTAAAAATAGATAAATTGGACTATCTCAAATTTAAAACTTCTGTGCATCAAAGGACATAATTAATAGTGTGAAAAGGCAACCCACAGAATGGGAGAAAAATATTTGTAAATTGTATATCTGATAAGAGGTTAATATCCAAAATATATAAAGAACTCCTACCACTCAACAACAAAAAAACAATCTGATTAAAAAATAGGCAAAGAACTTGAATAGACAATTCTCCAAAGAAGATACACAAATGGCCAATGAGCACATGAAAAGATGCTCAAATCACTAATCATTAGAGAACTGCAAATCAAAACCAATGAGATACCACCTCACACCCATTGGGATGGCTACTATCAAAAAAACAGAAAACAACATGTGTTGGCAAAACTGTGAAGAAATTGGAAAACTTGTACACTACTGGTGGGAATGTAAAATGGTGCAGCCACTATGGAAAACAGTATGGTGGTTCCTCAAAAACTTAGAAATAGAATTACCGTATGATCTAGCAATTCCACTTCTGGGTATATACCTAAAAGAATGGAAAGCAGGGACTCAGATATACCTATGTTTATAAGAGCATTATTCACAACAGCCAAACGGTGGAAGCAGCCCAAGTGTCCACTGACAGATGACTCGACAAACAAAATGTGGTACATACATACAACGGAATATTATTCAGCCTTAGAAAGGAAGGAAATTCTAACACATGCTACAGCATGGATGAACCCTGAGGACATTATGCTAAGTGAAATAAGCCAGTCACAAAAAGACAAATACTGCATGATTCTACTTATATGAAGTATATAGGGTAGTCGAATTCATAGGGACAGAAAATAGAAGGGTAGTTTCCAGAGTCTGGGAGGAGGGGGTATTGGGGAGTTACTGTTTAATGGATATAGAGTTTCAGTTTTGCAAGATGAAAAGAGTTCTGGAGATTGGTTGCACAACAATGTGAACGTACTTAATGCTACTGAATTATACACTTAAACATAGTTAAGATAGTAAATTTTATGCTATGTGTATTTTACCACAATTTAAAAAAAAGGAACTCTTTGGTCACAGCCTGGTTACTTCACTAATTCACTTACTAACTTGGGCAGGTTATTCAATCTCTCCATGGTTCAATGACCTCATCCGTAAATGGGATTAGTTAGTACCTACCTCATAGGCCATTGTGAGGATTAAGTCAATTACTACATGAGAAGTGTTTATCAGAGCTCCTGGTACAAAGTATTGTTCAAAAAATGCCAGTTATCACAGCAGTAATAATAATAATTTTTACACCGGGCAAGGCACTATTTGAAGCACTTTCCTATGTTAATGGCATTTAGTCTTCAACCCCCACCCCGACCCCCCAATAAAACTGAAATTTTACAGATGAGGAAACGGAGGCTCAGAGAGGTTAAGGGATCTGCCTGGGTCACAAAGCCAGGGGATGGCAGAATAAAGATTAAATTCGGCTCCAGTGCAGTCCATTTGCCTTACAGAGAAGTAAGCAATCACCACGCTGGCTCCAGATCAAGTCAGAACTGGATCTTCTGTCCCAACCATGAACTAGGGGTGGGGGAGGCTGTGGTAGGGACGGCAGAGAAGCTTGGCGCTGCTCCAGGCCAACAACCCACCAGCTAAAGAATCCCAACTGTCTTCATCCTCCTCCCACACCCATCCTGCCCCAGGGATGAGACCAGCTGGATCCAACAAAGAGAACACAAGACAAAAGTGGGAAGCTGGTCCCAGAGGGAACCACGGCCCCCAAGCAGAGGGAAGAGCAAGCTCCAGAGGGGGGATCTCAGAGGCCTGAGGTCAGGGCTTGCTGGGGCCCCTCGCCAAGCCCGCACTGAGGGAACAAAACCCATGTCACCCAGTCAGAGACCGGGAGCACCTGTCACGGAGCACAAAGCCCAGGTAGGCGGCCCACACTTCCACCTTGGACTCTCACTGCACCCATGCAGATTTCCTTGGAGAATTTTCTGAGAAAAGCGGGCAGGAATTCAGTTCCCGATTTTCCTCAGGGCCCAGAGGGGTGTGCCAGCAGGAACCTTCCAATGACTTGCAGTTTGGGGTTTTTTTTCTTTCAAATAAATGATTTCTCCTCCCCCGCCAACTCCAAGTCTTTTAAAACACCCAAGCTGGCCTTGGGGGCGCCTAGGTCACTTCCTTTCCGGACCTGGTAGTGGTGGGGTCTCCAGTCAAGAGGAAATGGTGCCCCTGGCCAGGGGTGCTTTGCTGCCCTCCCTCGCTCCTGAACTGCCCAGCTGGAAGGGTATCTGCTGGCTCCAGCCCCCCGAGAAGACTCAGGTCAGGCTGTAAGCAAGAAGGAAGGCTTGGCACCAGGGTGCCCTTGAAGGGAAGAAGATCCAGAAACAGGATTTTGACATTTGGGAAAGTTTTTTCCCCTCCCAACATTGGGAGGAACTCTGTAAACACAAACTTAACTTGGGCCCTTCTCTGGAAAAAAAGCTTAAATAAATCCTCTCTCAGAGTGAAAAATTCTCCTCTCCCACCAATTGTTTTTTATATTAGGCAAGTAATATATATTCATTATGGAAAATAAATTAGAAAATGCAGATAGAAAAATTAAAATCATTCCAAACCCTACCTTCCAGATTTAATCACTATTAGCACGTTAGGTCTACATTTTCAGACTTTGTTCAATGCAAATATGAATATATATATATATATACAAATACTTTTTGAAAAAAGTTTCAATTAATACAGTGTGAAAATCATTCCATGTCAATATTTTTAGTGACATTATAGTATATTATATGATATATCATGATTTATTTAATGTCTCTTCTTATTAGAGATACAGTTTGTTTCAAGGTTTTCACAGTGTGAACAATGCTGTTATCCACACAGGGTTTACACCTTTGTCCAATTATTTCTTAAGAATAAACTCCTAAAAGTGGAATTGCTGGATCAAAATGTTTTTGTAATAGGCATAAACCTCCCTAATCAGTCTATTTCATTGATACACAAGTTTCCTTCAAGTGACAGACCTTCACACTGTGCTTATAATCTGAACTAGCCCTTGGTTTTCTCAAACACAGTTCTCCATTATAAGTTGTTCCAAAATAAAACTCCTTAAAACTCCTTAAGAGCTCATAAATGACTCAGTGGCATTTAAAGGATATACAATTTTATTTTGACTTAGTAATCAGCTAAACAGAGACCCACGTGACAGATGTACCAAGACACTTGCCACGCAAAATATATTTGTGCAGAATTAGACACAACTACCTACCTTCTGATCGCCTCTCATCCTCTTTCCCTGCAACTCTCTCCCCTCCCTTCCTTCCTACCTCCTTTCTCAGGAAGGAGAACTTCCTTCCTCCCTTCTTCCTTCCTGCCATCCATCCATCCATCCACCCACCCACCCACCCATCCATCCTTCTTCCTCTCTCTTCTTTTCAAATTGCTTCCCTTTCTATTCCATTCCCTCCCTTCGCTTTCTCCCTTTCTTTCCTTCCTTCCTTCTTATCTCCTCTTCCTTCCTTCCTTCATCAAAGCAGACAGTGCTGGCGTTGGGCGAGGGTTCCAGCTGCACAGAGAGCTGTCTAAGCTGTCTGTGAAATCTCCAATTTTTGGTATTCATTACTGAAGTTCTGTGGAAATGGGTTAGCTTTGAAGTCTACTGACTCATCCTCCTCTTTAACTTCTTCTTTCCTGTAAATGATCCATTAGTTTTTGGCAAGGTCCATGTCACACAGCCTTCCCATCAGAGAGGCTGTTCTACAACCCTGGACAATTTTGACACTGCCTCTTGCAGTGGAACTGGAATCAAGATGGGGACATGTAGACTCTGCTTTCTCAAAAGTTGCTTCAATCAACCCTAACGCTGCCTCGAATTAATAATGTGAAACACATGCTCCATCTGCCTGCTAAATGGTGACAAAGCCACTTATGCTCATAATGGCCAAAATTATTCTGCAGATGAAAATTTTTCTACAGCTAGTCACATAGGCTAGTCAATCGGTTTCACGGAGGGGGAAAATTCCCCGATATCATTCCACGTTAGACCTCTTTGCCAAAACAGCCAGTTTGCCATGGCATTAAGACATTAAAAGGGGAAACAAATGGAGATTATAAACAGTTCTCCTAAGTTTTCAAACTTTGTGCCCCTAATAAGGCATGCCTAGATGAGCGCCAGCAGCTAAGTGGGAAAGAGCATGTGCACATCCACAAAGATCCAGGGAGCTATGCAGGACTCTTGTGGATTTCAGAAACCAAACAAATCAATTACAAGGCTTCTTCTCTAAGAAAAAAAATAAATTGGGCTGAAAAAGTACTATTAACAGTAAAATGCTAAATCTCTCTTTTTTCCCCCCTGGCTGATGGGAGCAGAAAGATATCCCTTTGATATCAGAGCAAATAAAAGTTTGAATTATTGACTCCTCATGTTAATACTGAATTTTACTACCACTATATTTCAAAATGAAATTATTTTAACATCTATGCCTCAAATTAAGATCTGTGATAATATATATTGCCGTCCAGAAAATGTCTTAGGTTCAGATGATGTAAAGGCTGATTCCCCTTGAAAGTAAACACTGGCCGTTGTTTCTCATTGGCTAACTCTCTCCTCATCCCTCCAAATAAATTTAAGTATTGATGACATCGGGGAGTGCTGCTGTGTTATCAAGGCACATCTGGGGTGAGGAGGACAGTGTCACTTGATAGTCAAAGTGGTTGGTGTGGCTTAAATGAGGAGTTGTCAAAATATGGCTTTCTCTCTGATTTCCAGAATAAAAGGCCTATGAGAAAGCTTAGCATACAGCACACACAACTTTACTCTCTCCCCACTCTGCCACGTTGGAATCCTCATTTTAAGTTTCTTGTTCCATCTTTGCTCCCATGGACCCTACAATGTCTTTTGGGTGTATTCACAGATTTCCAGTGTACAAATGCCCATCTATGTAAGCACAGCCAACAGCTCACTTCTCAGAAGTAAACTCCCCAAGTCCCCATGTCCTCAATGCTGCCCTACTGCCCGCAGCACATCACTTCATCAAGATGGTGGGGGTGGGAGATATGGGCCAAAAGCATGGAGTTGAGGCATCCTGCCAGTGCCCAGGCGGCTTTCTATGTCCAGCCTTACATTCTGAATAGAACAAGGCCCTTTAATCTGTGGTATTATTTCCTCTGACACAAAGAAAAGATGTCTTCCCTTCCCAAAAGCCCTCCTGTAGCAGAGCTTCACCAGTTTCCATCAGGCCCACTAATGAGAGGTTTGTTAACATCCACCCAGGGCCGGCCACACCCCAGAAAACTCTCCCACCCCGCAGACGGGCGTGTGGGCCAAACGACAGTAAGAATCCAATTCCATTTTTAAAATTACTTTTCACAATTCCTTTCACTTCTTATGAAAACAAGATCAAATGCCAGTGAGGACTCTGAATGTATTTTCACTTTCTAAGCACAAACTAGGGGACAAAAAAAAATTCTCAGCAGCCACAAGTCCAGAAGTCTTTCTCCCTCCTGCCAAATCAAAGCATTATGCACAGAAGAAAGAACATGATGCAATAAAAACATCTCCAAACACTTTCTGGTGCATTCTCTCATTTAATCTTGCCATTCCTTAATGTTCACATTTTAATTGCGGTTTTAGAGCCTTAAATTCCTCCAGAGGCGCTAAAATACAAAAGAATTTGAAGTATTATTTAATACTAACTCGAAGCAAAAGAAAAGGAGCTTCAAGCCTCTTAAAAATTTAACATCTAAACCACTCAAACCCCTTAGAGTCTGCATGATACACGGCCAGCTGTCTGCTGGATCTTTGACTAGGGAGTGGGCTGCTGGAAAATGTAAATAACTCCTCATTGGCATCTCTATCTTTTTTTGTTTTAATTTTAAAACTGGAGGGTAATTATCTCTTATTTACTAGAGTCACAAACACTGCCAAAGGGAAAATAAACCACTTCTTTTGGGATGAAGTTGCTGACAAAGGTTTGACAAAGAAAATTAACTAATAGCTCCGTGCTGGCATGGGGTGAGTCCCAGAGTGTGGCGAAGTGAACTCGCTGAGGATGTGCCAGGCATGGCCGCCGGGTGGCCCTGCAGATCCCCGGGGCCCAGCCAAGGGCACGGTGCACACAGGGTCCTGAGAACCTCAGAGGCTTCTCAAGGGACTTAGGCTATTATGTGGGACAAAAGTCCAAGAGGCCTTTGCACCTCCTTCTCTAGTCATGGTTTTGTGCAGAAATTGCCTTGCTCTCCAGTTACAAACTCTCTCCTGTTTAAGAAAGCTGTCCACGGACGATGAGTGTCTTTCAGCTGGGGACTTGTGTGTTCTCCAAGTTTGGTTCTGGGCTCTACAGTTTAGCATTCTCATCCTCAGAAAGAGGCAAGAGAGCCTGTGGGACAGGGAGCTGCCAGTGCCAGCTTCCTGGAGCCTGCCTGATGGGCACTCACCTGACAACACTCGCATTTGAGGGGCCAAACAGAGGAGGGGTATGGACCACATGCAGCTGGGTCAAAACCCTTAAGAGGAGTCCGCCTCTTTTTTTTTTTTTTTCATGAAGAAGATCAGCCCTGAGCTAACATCCACGCCACTCCTCCTCTTTTTTTTTTTTGCTGAGGAAAACTGGCCCTGAGCTAACATCTATTGCCAATCCTCCCCCTCCATTTTTTTTTCTTTCCCTTTTTCTCCCCAAAGCCCCAGTAGATAGTTGTATATCATAGTTGCACATCCTTCTAGTTGCTGTATGTGGGATGCCACCTCAGCATGGCCAGACAAGTGGTGCGTTGATGCGCACCCGGGATCCGAAGCCGGGCCGCCGGCAGCGGAGCGCGCACACTTAACTGCTAAGCCATGGGGCTGGCCCCAGGAGTCCGCCTCTTAAAACGTGTGGGTTTAGAGGTTCCATCTCAATTTTGTTTTTAAAGTCAAATATAAAAGTCTTTTGAATACAAACAGTATTAAATTCTAGCAGATATCCCTCTGTATTTTCATTTGTCTATCACGAATGCTAGCAAGCTCATGGCCCCACGAGGTAAGATATTATCATCCTCTTTATCATTATTACTAATGATGAATTTACTTGTAATGCCTATCCATTTCTGTCTTGTGTGATAATACCTCCCCTTCCCCTGGGGCACAGACATGTTTTATGATTGGCAACTATTTTAGATCCTTTTGGGGTATGTTTGGGTGATTGACAAGAGTTCAGGTCTTGAAGTCAGAGAGAATTTGACTTCCAGCCTTGAGAAATCACCTAACGTGCCTGAGCCTCAGTTTCCCCATCTATGAAATGGAGCTCATATCTCTATAGCAGCATGGGCAGGAATTATGCTGCTCTAAGGCCCCGTGGATGCCCAAGGGCTCCGCCTGGCACAGGCAGACATCTCCATCCCAATGCCTGGCATAGAGTAGGCACCCAAGACACGAGAGCTGTTTTTATTATTATTACTGTTAATAATATTAGCCACAAGAACACAATAATAGATGTTATTGACTCCAGAGAGCGACTTCTATTTCAAGCTTCATTATCTCAAATGAACTTAGCTATTCTTTTTTCCCTCCTCATAGAATTCAAAAAAAGCCCTGAGATTTTGGCTCCAACTTCTCGGGGATAATCTTGGCTTTAAGAAGATCCATTAAGAGTTTCCGATCCAAGGAGAACTATTAATGCTGAAGTGGAAGCAGAAATTGGGAAATCTCAATGAAGTGAAGGTCTGCTGGCAGCTATAACGAGATCATTTGCTCCTGCAAATATTATTTCTTGGCTATTGGTATCTTTTGTCCTGATTTCTGCAGGCAGAGACCTCTGGGGGAAAGATCCTATCCGGGGCCCACAGATGTTTTCAGAACAGGCTGGTACATCCTGTCCTTGCTACAGAGCCTGGCACACCAATAGCAAAACAGAACTCTCTTTTGACACACTTGTTTTGTGGATTCTGCCGGACCCAGGGCTTGCTGCTGAAGCCACCACTGAAACTTCCTCTCAGGCTGGGCTGCTGAACTGCTTCCTGGAGCCCCCTGGTGGCCCTTTCCATGTTCACACCACGTTCTCACACCCCTTTGGGGCAGGGAGAGAGTGGCTTTAAAAGATCCACACGAGGGTTCATCACTGGCATCCATCAGCCACGGGAGCACCCCACCTTCTTAGGACCAGGCAACGCACCCTGTGTTAAGGCTGCCATGGAAACAGCACCTCTCTCTGAGTCATTTACTAAGCATCTCTTGAGCACCTACTGTGTGCCAAGCCCCACAATGGGCATGAGTAATACAGAAGATTATGAATCAGTCTCTGCTTTCAAGAGGCTTCCAGCCTCAAGGAAGAGGCAGAGACGTGACCCAAGAAGGACAATATAACCAGAGATGTGCTAAGTTTTGTGGGAACCCTGGACAGTGCCAGTCTCCTTAGGGAAAGTGGGAAAGACATCATGGAGGAGGTAAAAGTTGAACTGGATCTTAGAGTCTTTTCTTAGAAGCCAGGAATTAGCCAGGCAGAGAGAGGAAGGCAGGCACTCCAGGTAGAAGAATCAACACGCCCCAAAGCCCAGACCTATTAGGTGAATGTGGTGACTTAGGTGAAGCTGGGGTGCTGACAGCAGGGAGAGGAGGCTGGGGAAGTGGGCAGGGTGGACTGAGAAGGCCTTTGGAGGCCACTCCAAGGAGCGTGGACTTCACCTCCATCGTCATTTTTCATGTTGTGCTTGAAGCTTCCCACCATTTGATTTTCATTTCATGGATGCTGAGGCTAGAAGAAAACTGCAGTAGCCGTCCATGATCCACTGACTGCAAGTATATGTGTTCAACTCCAGTCTAACTGGAGAAAAGCATCAGACAAATTCCAATAGAGGGGCCTCCTACAAAATACCTGTACTCCTGAAAACTCATCAAAAACAAGGAAAGTCTGAGAGCTTGTCACAGCCAACAGGAGCCTAAGGACATGTGACAACTAAATTTAATGTGCTATCCTGGATAGAATGCTGGCACAGAAAAAGGACATTCTTAGGTAAAAACCAAGGAAATCTGAATAAAGTATGAACCTTAGTTAATAATTATGTATCAATATTGGTTCATTAACTGTAACAAATATGCCATACTAATGTAAGATGTTAATAATAGGGGAAACTAGGTGCTGGGTATGTGGGAACCCTCTGTACTATCCTCACAATTTTTCTGTAAATCTAGAACTGTTCGAAAAAATAAAATTTATTTAAAAAAAATTAAATGTGTGTTCATAAACACATAAAGAAAATAGGCTGTGTTCTTCCAAACAGCCAAACTATTGTCCCTGATGGGCTTTATGATAATTAGATGTTATTAATGAGAACTTAGAAAGTTAATTTATGCTCTGGTAACAATAGCTAACATTTATTGAGTACCTATGTCAGGTCAGGCACGCTGCTAAGTACTTCACATTCCTCATCCATTTGATCTCCACGACAGCCCCGTGATCTAGCAACTGCCAGCATCGCCATTTTACAGATGAGGCACAGAGCAGTTAGGCAACTTGCCTGAGGTTGTATAAGTGGCAGAGCCTGGATTTGAACCCAGGTCTGTCTGATGCCAGAGTCAGATGTTTAATGATGACTCTATACTTTACTGCCTCCTGACTTTTATATACCGATGTTTCCTTGAAAAAGAAGGTTCTGTACTGATTTTATTATTTTCCTTTTTAACATTGGAAACCACAGCTATACATGGGGTGGGTAGGAGTAGGGACCAGGTCAGAGAGTGTTTTGGAGTGAATGTTCTGGCAGCTGCAGTGTGAAGGACGGACTGGGCAGGCACTGGGCCTCTGCAACTAAGATTTCCTAAAAGGAGGAGGAGCAGCCAGAGAGAATGAACTTCCCTAAAAGGATAAAGAAAGCCCTTGAATAGGAACCCTTCCTATCCAGCCCCAACCCATCAAACCACGGGTATTGCTGAGCCCCTAACTGTGCGCCTGGTCTGGGCGTGCCTCCAGGAGCTCCCTGTCTGCTGCCTCCACAGCACTCGACAGTTAGCAAATGGAAAATAAGCACAGCCTAAGCGATCGAGCAAGCTGGCCTGGAGCCCCTGCCAGGGGAGGGGCTGGGTGTTGGAGGGGTGCTTCTTGTGGGCTGGGGTAGAATGGGGTGCTTCACAGAGGAGGCCTGTGGGCTGGGCCCTGAAGACTGGGAAGGGGCAGATGGAGGGACATCAGGCAGGGCCCAAGGCCAGCACAAGGCAATCCCATCTCCCGCCCCCCACCCCCTGCAGTCCCCGTGCCTGGGTCACCCAGCCGGAGGGTACTGGGGCTGAGAGTACCCTCTTACCATGAGCTCTGGAGCTTCTCCTGCCTTCCCTGAGCAATGAAAAGCAGGACTCACTTCACCAGTGTGCTCGACAGGCTACTATGTGCCACCTAGAGGCACTGTGGAATTTGGTACCCTAGAGGTTACAGAAAACACCAACAGGTCTCCTAGCCAGCCAGCGCCCCAAAAGCACAGACGCTATCCTACACAGCCTGGCACGTAGTAGGCACCAGTCAACAGATGGTGAACTAAACAGAGATCTAAAAATTCACGGGTCATAGGTCATACTAATGTGTACCAAACTGGAGTTTAGAATATTTGGTGCAAAATCCTTGTCTCGTTTCCTATTGCTGCTGCAACAAATTACTACATACGTAGTGGCTTAAAACAACACAAATTTATTATCACAATTCTGGCAGTTAGAAGTCAAAATGGGTCTCACTGGGCTAAAATCAAAATGTTGGCAGGGCTGCATTCCCTTCTGGAGGCTCTAGAGGAGAATCCATTTCCTCGCCTTTTCCAGCTTCCAGAACCTGCATTTCTTGGTTCATCGCCCCTTACACCATCTTCAAAGTGACGCTGCATCTCTCTGACCTTCTTCCATGGTCATGTCTCCCTCTGACTCTCTCTTCGGCCTCCCTCTTCCAATTTAATCCCTTGTGATCACACTGGACCCATCGGGATAATCCAGGATACTCTCCCCATTTTAATGTCAGCTGATTAGCAACCTTAATTCCATGTGCAACCTTAATTCTCCCTTGCCATGTAAGGTAACATATTTACAGGTTCTGGGGATTAGGACGTGGCCATTTTGGGGGCACCCATTATTCAGCCTACCACAAACTTCATCTTTTAAGGTCAAACTATAGGAGATAACTATTCTTTCTCCAAAACATAAAAATAATAACCACTTATCAAGCACCTACTGTGTACAGGCACACCACTAGGCTCCTTACATACAGTATCTTATTTAATTGTAGTTAAATTTCAATGAGGCAGGCACTGTTAATAAACCAGATTGTTTGTCACTCACCTGCCAAAATCCTCTAATGGCTTCCCATATGTCCTTGGGAAAAACTCACAGCCTTCTGATGGCCCTGTGAGGCCCTGTGGAGTCTAGCCTTGGCCCACTCCCAGCCCCAGCTCCTGCCAGCCTCCCCTCCCCTCGACCTCCATGCTTCAGCCATGTGGGCCCTTTCAGTTCCTTGAACTTCTGTGGCTGTACTTGCTGACCCCTCTTTCTGGAACATTTGTCCCAAGATCTTCACATAGCTGGCTCTCCCTCATCATTCAGGTCTCTATCCTATTCACTGCTATATCCCCTATTCCCAAAACAGGGCTTAGCACACAGTAGGCACTCAATACACACTTACTAAATGAACAAATTTGAACTATGTAAGTGAGGAAACAAAGTGATATGGCCAAGTTCACAGAGCCAGTCAGCTGGGATTCCAACACAGGACGTACTCCACACCCCTGCCTCTCAAGGACCCACCCCCCCCAGCTCCCCATCAGATACCCTCAGTCCAGCTGGAAGGTACAGGGATGAAAACACTGGGTAGAGCTCTCAAACAGTCCCCTGCCCAGTGGAGTGCAGTGACACGGGCGTGCTGACCAGGTCACCATGTCCCAATCAATCAGCGAGCATAACTGAGTATGGTCTGCATGCTTGGCCGGGAGCGCTATGAGACCGGGAGAGGACATGGTCACCGCAAACCAAGAATTCCTCATCGGGTCGGGGAAACTAACCCAAAATGTAAAACAGTCAGCTGCACCAGGAGGCATATGAGCCAGGGTTCACTCCTAGACAGGAAGGGCTGTGGGACCAGACACATGAAGACATATGGGGGCCACACTAGCTGGGCTTAACTACCATGGCCGCAGTGGAAGGAGTGCACAGGGGGACACACAAGCACAGGCCTAGACTGTAGTATTGGCAGGACGTGTGGAAGACAATCAGCAGAAGGTGAATATTAGGAACAGAGGAAAATAAAGTCAAGTTAGAAGCAGACTCTGGTGGCCATAAAAGCTGGACGACTGAAGAATCTATACTTTATCCTTTAAAAGGATGGGGAGTCATGGCAGGTTCTTGAGCAGGAGAAAAGCCTGTGTTTTTCAAAGACTTATTTTAGCAGAGGAAGGCAACATGGATTGGAAGGCAGGAAGATCTGTTCTCTACTAGGTGGAGTAGGTGCCTAAAGGGCCTCCAACCATAAACCCCTCTACACCACAAAGCCTGCTGTCGGGGCTCTATTCCCTTGGGTTAAGCATTGGCCTTGTGCTACGGGCCTTCAAGAGGGTGACGCAGGGAGACCCCAACATTTCCAGGCCATGATCCTGTCAAGCTGCCTTCCTCTGTGGTGGTGGTCATTTAGGCAGCCGGGAACACATGGGGGGTGTAAGAAGTGGCCAGGAGCAGAAAAAATTGGGAATTGTGACGTATAAGTGGAGTCTAAGCAATCCTCTCTTCTCCCCACCCCCAAAGTGAATATTTACAGTTTGCTGATTTCAGAAAACAAATTGAAAAGCTGGCTAGAAAGAATTTTTGATTCACCAAGCCTGTTTTAAACAAAATATTTAAAAATATCCCTTCATGGTTTTTCTCCTCTATGCTTCAACTCCAAAGAATAACAATCTATATTTCCACTGCCTTTTCGTAGCATCAGTTCTATCTACAATGCCTGCAGTAGAAAACTATACTTATACACTACTTTTTCCAACGACATCCAAGGTAGAATTGAGGCTTCGGAAACAAACCTCAAAAAAGAAAAAAGATGGTTTCAACCTCTAAAGGCATTGATCTTTCCATATTCTAATAATCAGATACACACATTTTAAACAGAAATTTCAGTCCACTTTGCTGTCATCTACGGGGAATTTAAATAGATGTCATTATGTTTTCTGTGGGTGAGAGCAGCAGTAGCCCTGAGTGCCATTATTTTAATGTGTGACAGGGGAGGCCATTGCATCATGGATTCCAGAGAATGAACTCTCCACTAAGCTAAGCACATTGAAGAATTCTAAAAATTCCCTGCAAGGCCTCTGAAGAACCAAATATGGGGCATCAGCAATGAGACAGCAAGCCAGCAACAATCAGGAGAATATCATCACAATGGCACCAATATTTGAAGACTTTAGTCCCCTCTCATCATGTTCCTTCCTGCCCTGGCCAAAGATAAGAGAAGCAGGAGGAGGAAGCAGAGAGAGTGAAAATCCACACCGCTCCCCAGGCTGAGCGAGGAGAAGGGAAGAACACGGAATTGGATGGGAAACTGAAGTTTTGATTTCAGACTGTACTAGACCTCCGTACCTACAAGTGAGTCATGAGTTCCTAAATGAGACTGTCCTTATAGCTGGGAGAGACTGGAAAGTCATGGGATCTGCCTAAGATGTCACAGAGCATATTTTAAGGTGGTGCTTGGGGGAAAAAAAAAGCTTTCTCCTGATTGAACTCCTTATGGAAATCAGTCTGTTCAATAAATTTGTTATAAGATAAAAATCAAAAGAATAAAGTATCATTTTTTTGGCTAGCACATTAACAAAGATGAAAAACAAAATAATGCCCAGTTTTGATGAGAGTGAAATGAAACAAGTCTCTCTATATACTTCTGGAATGTCTTAGTCCCTTCGGGCTGCTATAACAAAATACCACGGACTAGGCAGCTTATAAACAACAGAAATTTATTTCTCACAGTTCTGGAGGCTGGAAGTCCAAGATCAAGGCACCAGCATGGTCAAGTTCTCTGGTGAAGATGCTCCCCTGGTTCATAGCTGGCCCCATCTTGCTGTGTCCTCACAAGGTGGGAGGGGCCAGGGATCTCTCTGGAGCCTCTTTTATAAGAGCACTAATCCCATTCATGAGAGCTCCACCCCATGACCTAATCACCTCCCAAAGGTCCCACCTACTAATACCATCACACCAGGGATAAGGAGTTCAACAGGTATATTTTGAGAGGACACAAACATTCAGACCATAGCATGGTAGGATTGTAAATCAGCACAAACTTTCTTGGGCAGTGCCTCTCAAACTGTAGTGTGCATACAAGTCAGATGGGGATCTAGTCAAAATGCAGACTCTGATTCACTAAGTCTAGGGTGAGGCCCAAGAATCTGCATTTCTATGAGCTGCCCGGTTATACTGGTGGTATGGTTGCAAGGGTCTCATGTTGAGAAGGAACATCCTAGAGAAAATTTAGCAATGTGTATTCAAAAGCCTTAAAATCTTCATAACTTTTGACCTAGTAACTCATTGTTAATGATATATTCTAGGGACTAACAAGGAATACCTAAAAAGAAAATGCACCCAAAGATGTTTATCACAATGTTACATGTACAGTAAAAACTGGATACAACATAAATATCTGAGAACAGGAAAATTTCTAAATAAATCATGGTACAGCCAATTGGTGAAAAAACAATGTAGTCATTAAATATCAAGTTCTTATAAAATGTTTGATGACGTGAAGTGAAAAAATCAAAATACAAAATTGGGGTATATTGTATGTGATGGTCAGTTTTGTGTGTCACCTTGGCTAGGTGACAGTACCCAGTTATTCAAGCAAACACTAGATATTGCTGTGAAGGTATCTGTAGATGTGGGTAACATCTACACTCAGTTGACGTGAAGTAAAGGAGATTACCCTCTGCAATGTAAGTAGACCTCATCTAGTCAGGTGAAGGCCTTACGAACAAAAACTGAGATTTCCCAAAGAAGGAATTCTGCCTCAAGACTGCAGCATTAACTCCTGCCTGAGTTTCCAGCCTGCTGGCCTGCCCTACAGATTTTAGACTTGCCAGTCCCCACAATCACATGAACCAACTCCTTAAAATAAATCTCTTCATATATATGTGTGTGTGTGTGTATATATGTATATGTATTTATTAATATGTATATATGTATATGTATGTGTATATACATGTATGAATGTATAGATGTGTGTGTGTGTGTGTGTGTATCTCCCCCATCGATTCTCTTCCTCTGGAGAACCCTGAGTGATAACAGTATGCTTCCAATTTATTAAAAACATTTATATGCATAAATTACATTGATAAAGCTTGAGTCTCATAACTGAATATACAGTATGATCCTGATTTTATTATTAAAATATTAGGTATATGAACAATGAGAAAGAGGAAAACATATCCAAATATTAACAGTGAAAAGACTATGGTTTGTTTAATGTTTGATTTATACTTAATTTTGTTTCTAAATTTTTTTCCTGTAAGTGTGTGTGACTTTTGTAATCAGGGAAAACATAACTACAATATGATCTGAATTCAACAGGGTAATTCCACTGTCCCCTAAAAGGTATACTGTGCTCTTTTCTGAAGAAGAGAACCCCCTTCCTTACCATCTTACTGCTATTCAAGTCAAAAATTTTATTCTTGGCCTTTCCTCCAGAGCTGTCCCAGCCCCAGGCTTTTTTTGTGTTCCATTCTGCCTCGTGCCCCTTCCTTCTTGCCTGGAAGGAAAAATCCATTTGATGGGCAAGGCAATAACTTCTATTATCTCTGTTTTATAAATGAGGAAACTGAGGCTAAGAGGGTTTAGGTGGTTTGTACATAGACACCCAGCTGGTAGTTAACACAGCCCAAATTCCTTTTAAACCGTAAAACTAGGCCCACGTGAGTGACTTTCATTACTGTTCCCAGATAGACTGTGTGAGAACCACGTCAATTACATTACGGGGTCTTCTCCCCGGCCTTCCACAGCCTTCCTCTGATTTCAGACAATGGCTCATTAAGTTGCAGAAAAGATGAGGATGGCCAGGGTCAGGTGTCAGCACCAAAAAGGCTCTCGCTTTTGCTACATGTCCAAGGCACCCCAGCCAAGGTCCCTGATGACTCAAGCACCATAGCCGGAAGCGACCAGGACCACCTGTGCTGCCCCAAATGGAGCCAAATTCAGCGCTTTCTTTCCACTCTCAGCAGCCTCTCCAGATCCCACCTCATTACCGGCACCAGGCCCTGGCCAGCCATCATCTCTGTGCCCATGACGGGTTGGCCCCACTGTGGAAGACTTAGGACACAAAAGCAATTCCCACTGCCGACAGCTCCAAGTTCTTGGATTGGGCTCTAGCGGCAAGGGCTTTGCCCCTTCCCTCCTCCTGGACTGCCCAGACTAAGTGCACTCTTGAATCCCTTCAGGACTGGACACTTTTCATGGGACCCTGAAACCCTCCTTGGCATCCCAGGGAACTGGGCCTGCTGTACCAGCATCCTTGCAGCAAATGGGCTGATCTCCCCAAATCATGAGCCCTCTACCCCCAAACACTGGTGCCCTAGAATATCCTGCACCTCTAAGACCCAATGGCAAGCCAGGCTGGAATAGCACCCAGTGTTTGCTAAACAAATGAATAACCACACCATGTATAGGCCATAACTGAGGTCCTGGCAAGTCTCCTATCTAACCATTTCCCAATGATTAAAAAAAAAAAAGCCATATTAAATGGTGAGCCAGCTGGACAGCTGCCTGGGGTACAAGTTTATAAGAGATGATAAAACATCCCTGGAGTAAGGGGAAATATGGTACCAGTTAACTCAGGTTTCTACATACTGTTTCTTCCATAAGTGGTCAAGTGTAAATTGGTCTCATTTCTGTCAAAGAAGACAGTGCACTTGGTGGGAGGGGAAAAAGGCATAGTCCTCTCTGAGAGCTATTTTGGATGAACACAGTGGCATTGCCAAATGTACAAGTTGCAAGGTGTAACTAGAGGCCACGCCAACTACCCCAAAACCAGCCACCTGAGAGGAACCTGAAGCCAGCAGGTCCGGGTCTGTTGAAATTTCAAAACCAAATGAACCCTAGACATTAAAGCTATTTAGTGGGAATAAGTGATGTGTTTGAGTAACTCAATCTTAACTTCTTTACTATATTTTCCAAGACGTTGCTTAGTTCAGAAAATCACACGAAGTAAAGACATGCAATCTCTTATTTTGAATATAAAGAAATGGGCTTGCTAGCTTTATTTATGCAAATATCAGTTTCTCTCCATCCCCACGTTCTAAATGTTGAACCCATAGTTCAAGTACCTGGCCTGACACTGTCTGGGTCCCCCATATCAGAGCCTCTCAGGCACATAGTCAAAATGCTCAGAGCTGCCTGAGTCAGCACAGGAAGGCAAGGGGGGTCCTACCATCATGTGAAAGCCTGTGAGAATCAGCCCCCACCCCCCCGAGGGTTGTGTAGTGTCCCATCGCCTGCTAGGGGACTAATCAGGGCACCTGGTCCCCATCCTGCTGACCTTAAAACCAAGGACTCCGGCTGCTCATGGCAAAACTGGAACAGCAAGAGCATTCCTCCCCTCCTCCACCCGCCGTTATGATGACTAGAAATGGCAGAGCAGGGGGTAAGGGGGGTAAAGGAGAAGGCAGAATGGAGTGGGGGTTTCACAGTGAAGCCTTGGAAAAGAGCGAGAGCGAGAGAGAGAGAGAGAGAGGAAACTGAGAAAAGTGGGCAGGACCTTAGAGCTGCCCCACACTGGCCTCTGTGGGGACGGAGGGAGGCGGCCGAGACATGTGCTAGCAGGGTTGATGACATGTGCTTGAGCACAAAGAATAATGGGCAGAGCTAACCACAGGTTATAGAGAGGGATTGAGAAATACCTTCTCAGCTGAACCAAGTCAGAAAAGTTACCGTAAGCATCAGAAAAATGTATTTGGTTTTCTGTGCCTGCGTTGAGGCCCACAGAATGGAGACTCAGCAACTAAACCACACAATCAGACAGGTATTAAACTTTCGGATGGAGGACCAGACCCAGGAGGAAAATAAACTCCTTCTTATGTTTATGTGTGCACTATCTGCAACAAAGCAGAACGTACACGTCGACATCTCTTTGAAACTTCGAGGAAGAGAAATAGCTCATCGCTTCACATTTATTAAGAGGTTATTATGGGCCAGGCACTGTTCTATGTGCCTGACATGTTTTAACTCATCATCTTACTCACATCACGAGAAACACACTAGTAGTCTCCCCTTTGCAGAGAGAGAGAGAGCTGAAGGACCATGAAGTTAAGGAATTTTCAATTTTCCAAAAGTTACACAGCTAGTAAGAGCAATCCTATAGAATTTCTTGTGACCAAGGAAAAAAATGGAAACTAATTGCGTGGTACCCATCAAAATTAGTTAGCAGGTACTGAGCCCTTACCATCTGAGGAAATCCACTCTCTCCCACGGTGGGGTTTGGCCAGTGGATGAGGTCGGGACGTTTATCCCCTGGCTCCCTCGCTGCTGGGCCACCAGAGGGCAGTGACCGCTCTTCCCCTCCAGCCACAGCTTTCTCCCCAGCTGCTGGTCAATAGCCCGTCCCCTTAAGGCCGACAGGTAGTAAATGTTTCCTGCTGTTGTCAGCCCTGGGGTGCTTCGCCATCCTTGGTTTCCTTCAACTCCACCCACACCTCCGTAAGGTCCCTTCATTACTCTCTTCATTTACCCCATAGAGTCTGCCAACTGTCCCCACCTGGACCTCAACTGATACATGAGGTTCTGAGCACTTTACGTACATTTTTAATGCCTAACAACCCCATGGGTGAAGTTATTATCCTCACTCCGTGGTTGGGGAACTTGAGAATTCTGATGGGTTGACTAACCGCCCAAAGTCACACAGCTAATTAAGTGGCGGAGACAGGATGTGACACAGGCAGTCGCACTCCATGCCTCTACTCTCCTTAACTACTGCGATACCGTCCCTCCAACCTAAGTTGTGTGAAATGTCTTCACTTAAGGGCTGTCTTCATTGTTCTATTTTATAAGAAGAAGAAACATTTTTAGTGCCATCAAAGACTTGACCTGTGAGCATGGTTTCCCAACCCTATTGCTCCCCAAGGTTACTGGTCTCCCGCTGGACACACAGGAGAGTTGGTGGTGAATTACCGCATTTCAGAAACCAGCCCTTATAAAGGAGGGGCCATCATTCCCATTTCACAGATGGTTCTATACTTCAGTACAACGATCCCTAGCTTCTAAAGATTCATGACCAGTGTGAACATCAATGCCACAGAAGCAGGGCTGGCTCCAGCATTTGCCATTGCATGCTGTGTGCTATAAAATGTTATTTTGCAAGAGATTAGTTGGTGTTTCTTGAAAAATAAGATCCTATAGGCAAAGCAGTTTCAGAAAAACTGTACACTGTATTGCACTTCGCCCCTGCTTTGGAAATTCAGAGCGTATTAAGCCTTGATAGCAAGAAAAGAGGCTCCTTTAACCTAGCTTTTCCCAAACGAATTTCAACATAGTGTACTTTTTTTTTGTGGATGCTTATTAATAGCTTTCCCAAATATAAAATTAGATCACTTTCCTTCTAAATTCCCTTAATATCCACATATTTTAGCTAGTTATAATTATTTGCCTATAAAGTCAGTATAGGTTCCAATTAGGGCCTTTTGCATTGTTTAAAAATATCTACCAGCACAGGGAGGGGACCTGAGGCTATTAAAGTGGGAGCCAACTGCAGTGGAATATCCTGGTCCCACCACTACTGCTCCAATCACCGTCGGCATCCACTTT
The DNA here is from genome assembly GCF_057802395.1 of Ceratotherium simum simum. Taxonomy (NCBI): domain Eukaryota; kingdom Metazoa; phylum Chordata; class Mammalia; order Perissodactyla; family Rhinocerotidae; genus Ceratotherium; species Ceratotherium simum. Next base: position 17,553,821 of record NC_141906.1, read on the forward strand.
GAAAGGGCGTACTTTGGCGTATACTGAAAAGTCATTGTCTTATTGATAAATATCTCCTAATGTTATTAAAGAGCAAACAAGCCCTCAACAAAGCCCTTTAGGGAAATATAGGCCCACATTTAGTGCCAGACTCCAGCCCGAACTGCCCTCACAGCTCCTCAGGCCTCCCTTTGCCCTCACTGCTAATACAGCTCACAGCTCACAGCACACAGGAATACGGTTAAATACTTGTGTTCAGGCATCTGGAATTTCCTAAAATCATCCAGATTTCAGAAATTCTTCCTACTTTCCCCATAATTAATAAAAATATGTCAGAAATTCAAATGGATCAGTAGTTTCAAAAATTGATTAATTCAAGCTGGCATGCAATATTTACAAAAAGACCAAAATAATACAAAAACAAAGAAAAATATGGAAAGAAAAAAGAAAGAAAGAAAAAATATGGCTAAAGGAAATAATTGGAAATACTCAAGAAAAGTCCCTCTTAGTCCGTTGTGGCAGCTATAACAAAATACCACAGACTGGGTGGCTTATAACAACAGAAACGTATTGCTCACAGTTCTGGAGGCAGGAAGTCCGAGATCAAAGCACCAGCATGGTCACATTCTGGTGAGGGCCCACTTCCTGGTTCACAGCCAGCAACCTGTTGCTGCGTCCTCACATGGTGGAAGGCGGCAACAGCTCTCTCTGCAGCCTCTTTTATAAAGACACTAATCTCCCCCAAATCACCACCCAAAGGCCCCAGCAACTAACACCTCCACTAGGGGGTTAGGATTTCAACATATGAATTTGGGGGGGACACAAACATTCAGACCATAACAGTCCCATATAAGTCATGTGCCACATAATGTTTCGGTCAACGACGGACCACATATATGACGGTGGTCCCATAAGATTAGTACCATTTAGCCCAGGTGTAGCAGTAGGCTATACCATCTAAGTTTGTGTAAGTACACTCTATGATGATCGCACAATGACGAAATCGCCCAACAACGCTTTTCTCAGAATGTATCCCTGTCATTAAGTGATGCGTGACTGTATTTCGTACCTTATCAATGCATAGTATTTGGTATGAATTCAGATGGGCTTTTCTAAAGACGAGGTCCATCAAGGTCATATAAAAGCATCCCCCAATTCTGGCAGCAGAGAAAAGGGGAAGGACCTAGACAATAGAGATACCATATGGCAATATGGACAGATTTTATGTATGGATTTACTTGGCTTCCAATCTAAAGTAGTTTGAAATTTGTTCCAAGTAATAAAATTTTATTCTAGTGCTCAATTAAGTATAAAGCAAAAGGGGAAATATAAACGGCTACATGCATGGAAAATGTTCAACCTCATCAGTAATCAAAGAAATTAAAAACAATTAAGGTTGTTTCCATTAATTAAATTACAATAATGAATTCAGAAAAGAATGTAGTTAAACAGGCACTCTCATAAACTATGCTGGGAGCATATATTGGCACATCCTTTTTAGAAAGTAATTTGGTAATATCTACCAAGAAATTTAAAAGGCTGCGTACTGTTTGAGCAGTAATTCCATTCTAGGAAATCTACCCTATGGGAATAATATTAAATATGGAAAAATAATTATATTAAAACTGTTGACCATAGCATTTTTATCATGGAAACATACCAAATCTCATGACAGAGGGAACAGGATGGTAATCTATGGCACATCTTCCAGATGGAATGTTATCATTATATTACAGTCATTAAAGATTATACTTAAGAATTGCTTACAGTAACATTGTAATAGGAAATGTAGTGAGAAAAAGAAACATGTATACAGACTAAAAATAAAAAAAAATCGAAAAATACTGGAAATAAATATGGTAAAATGTAAACATTGTTTGTCTAGGTCAGTGCTACTCAGAGTGTGAATCACAGACCAGCACCAGCCTGTGAACTGTGTTACCTGTCTATCATGACAAGATAAGGAAATAATTTTATACTATGCATTTAGAAACTTTTAGCAATTTGCTATCACTGTAACATCCAAGTGCATGTTCCATGGCACTGTGTACAGGTAATTGAATGGGGTATAGACCAGCTTGAGTGTTGCCAAACTGGAATGGAGAGATACAGGTTACATTAGCTGCACAGCAGTCACACACAGTAGGACATCACAGTCCACAAAGGATTGGAAACCAAAAAGAACTGACCCTTTATCTAGACCACCGGTCTAGGTGGTAGCATTGGAGATAAATATTTTTATCTTCCTCCTCCATATTTTCCAAATTTTTTTTAATGCTATATTGTTATTATAAGAAAAAACAACATATTTTATTTTTTTAAATGCAAACAAAAAGAGGATAATAAACATCACTTGACAGCTATACCTTTGGAAAACCTTCCTATCGAAATGTACAAACATATATAGAGAGGCAGGATGACACAGTGGTTAGGAAAATAGATTCTAGAGCTGACAACCTGGGTTTGAATCCTGGCTCCACCATCTACTAACTATGGGCTAGTTGCTCAACCTCTCTGTGCCTCAGTTTATTCATGCATAAAATGGGGATAAATGTAGCACCTATCTCATAGCTACTCATAGGTTTGGCAGAATTAAATGAGTCAACATGCATACAGCCTTGGAACATGATAAGCTCCATATAAATGTTCACTGTTATTATTACAAATCACAGAGCCACAGCCAGACCACATTTCCCAGTTATTTATTTGCAAAATGGGTCAAGAGGAATGGTAGAAATAGTAGTAATAATATCAAGTAATATTAAGTGCTTTATGTGCGTCAGGTTCCATGCCAAGCACTTGACATGAAATAGCTCATTAATTATTAACAACACTAGAGATTGATACTAAGTTCTTTTCATCCCCATTTTGTAGAGAGGAAAACCGAGGTTCAGAGAAATGAAGTGACTCGCCCAGGGTCACCTAGGCCTGTCTCCCTCCAGGACACTGAGCTAGGCACAGGAGAACAGGGGTTCCTGGAGGCTAGACCATGAGCCCCTTGAGAGCAGAAATGCACTGTCTTGTTCCCTCAGGGAGCCAGGGTCACCAGCCTATTCAAAGACCAGGCCAAAAGAAAAATCCAGGACTTGTTTCTAGACAGGGCCCTCGCCAGGCCCCCCCTCACCCAGGCCAGCAAACAGCAGCTGGCCTCCCTCTGCAGCCTGGTGGGGGGTGTTGCCTGTAGGGAGTGAGCTAAGCCCCAAGGAAGGCAGCTCTTGGAATGCAGCAGGAAGCTGTAGGGGCTCATGAGTCATTCCGCTCCCCCTCCTCGCCGCAGCCCTGGACACGATTTATTATCTTCGTCATTGGGTTTTCTGCTTCTGGTTGGCTGTGGGTTAGTGGAGCAGTCATCCCTAAAAGGAAATCAGTCTGGTACTAAGTCCCATCTCTCCCCGCCAGAGGGACTGGAGGCAGAAGGAAGGACACTGGCAGGACCCAGCTGTTTCCGGGCCTGGAGGAATTCAGGGAGGCAGGGAGGCAGAGAGGCCTATGGCCCGTGGAAAGCTCAGCAAGACACTGGCTTCAGACATCCGCTTGGGGATGCTCTTCTGTGATTTTCTCCTCCAGGGAGAAATCCGGGCCCTCTGCAGCAAAGAGCGTCCATTCCAGAAGAGAGTGAAATCTCTAAACATTTATCATGAAAGTTGAGGGAGAAAACACAAGTCCTTGCTTCAGAGAATGGGGTCAGGGAGCCTGGGAGTAGAGAGACAGTTAAGAACGCACAGGATTTTGCCTTGAAATCCAGAACATTCTGTCTGTACCAAGTGCTGAGGACAGGAGCCTGAGAATTTGATGTCTAAAAATCTGTGGCCGAGGAAAAGCATTTCCAATAAAATTAGAGATCAGGATAACTTTTCATTGCCACCTTCTCTTTTCAAGACTGAATTCTTAACAAGCAATAAGAGTTAAAGTTTGGGTAGGTGTTTTTCTTCCCTAGTATTTCCTTTTTGAGGAGCAATTTGGTAATCTCCAACAAAATTCAAACCTAACCAATTTTTGACTCAGTAATTCCACCTCTGAGAATTTATTGTACAGATAAACAGGTACAGAATGTTTTTATTTGTTTGCAAGCATGTTTAATGCAGTATTGTGTGGAGCAGCAAAACACAACAAAAACTTAAATGTTCATCGATAGGGAACTGGTCAGATTTAACTACGGCACATCCACACAATACATCAAGTTGTTTAAAAAATGAGGTCAATCCATACGTGAAAGGTATAAGACAAATAAGTATGTGGAGAAATATAAACTACTGAACACTCTTTACAATGATATTCCAGTATATAAAAACAAGTACATATGCTTGCACGACCGAGTATTTCTGACACTACACTATTATTATATATTATATATATGCATTATATATATATATAGTATATATTATCTCAAAAGCCTGGGAGTGGGAAAGTAGAAGGGGACCCTTACTTTTCAGTTTATATTTCTGCTCTTTTCGAATTTTTACCATAAACATAAACATTTATAGATAGGTTAATAAAAATAGAAGCAATAATATCAACTGGCTAAACACAAGAGGTAAGTTCCATGAAAGCAAAGACACAGCTCTTTCTCTAGGGCCTTGACAGGGTCTGCCAGGGGCTCATGTTTGTGGAAAGCCCACTGAGGGCCAGGCCCTTCTTTAAACACTTTGCAGGTACCAACCCTGTGAGGTGAGTACTAGTAACATCCCATTTTGCAGATGAGGAAGCTGGGGCTCAGGGAGAATGATGAACTTGTCCCAGGTCACACAGCCAGTACGTGGTGGGACTAGGCAGTCCAGTGGTCTCCAGAGCCCAGAAACCTCCCCACCAGGCAGCCTCTCAATCAACTTTTGTTGAGCAAATGGCCAAACTAGAAAAACTGCCAACATCTTTCAGGACTAGAGAAACTGTACATTTTTAAACAGTTACTATTGCTACTGTTTATTCATCATTGTTTACTATTATTAATGATGAGTGAAAAATAAACACTATTCAGAAAAGCCAGCTATGTTATGGTGGGCAAAGCATTGGATTTCAGCATGAAGAAACTGATTCAAATCCCTGCTCTACCACTCAGCAACTGAGAGACCTTGGGCAAGTCACTTCATCTCTCTGAGCCTCAGTTTCCTCATCTGTAAATGGGGATGACAGGACCTCCTAGAGCTACTGTAGGGATTAAATGTGACATCATAAATGAAAGCCCCTATGTGCTTGACATACACTGAATATGTATAACAATAGAAAAAGATGCTGAGGATGGAATAAACTATGCTCAGAGCATCACCAAGCAGACCCCCATCTTTCTCAACCTGCTGAGTTCTAAAAGTGAACTGAAAAACTTACATTCATATATATGCCTACAATCTGAGGAGGAAATCAGGGTTTTTAATTGTTCTGATCCTGCCTCTAGAATATTGATTTAGGACATTTAATCCCATCTCCAAATGCCAGGCTTAATTTGCATCAGGTCAGAAGCCGGGCTGCTGAGCGTTCGCTGTGGGTTTTAGGCGAGGACTTGGAAGGCCTGGAGCCCACCTTCCTCCTGGCCCATGGCCAGCCAAGAGCTGGCTTCACCTGGGACTCAGGAGAACAGGCCAGCTGAAGAGGCTGAGTCTTTGATGGATTTTCACTGTTTAATTAAAGTGCAGCTGAGGTCCGGGGCCGTGCTGTATCTTTCTGCAAGATATTCATCACGGGTTGCACAACTAGCCCACGCTGAGGCCACTTGGCCAGGGCAGAGCCGAGACTTGGGCCCAGTCTCCCCCTCACCCAGGAAGCCTGTGCTTCTGCCTTGTGGAGGCCCCAGGGCTCATCTCCAGGAGGTCAATTCTCCCGGCACTAAACCCTGCCTCCAGGAGAATCTCAGAATCAGAATTCAAAAACCAGACATTGGCTCCCAAACAGAGGGCTTGAAGGCCTGCTTCACAAAACATTCCAGGCTGCTCAGCTGTTCTTCAGCAACCACGCTCCACGCTCTGAGCCCACCCCCTGACTTCATTTACCATCTAGGGGGCTCCAGAAAGGCCACCCATTAAAGTCTTCTTTTTTAATTATAATTATTATAGACATTTTCAAGTATACCCCAAAGTGAGAGATGAGTACAACAATCCTCCACGCACCCACCATCATTCTACAATAATAAGCGGCTCGCGGCCACTTTTTTCCCATCTCCACCTCCACCCCTACACTGCATTATTTGAAGCAAATCCTAGACATTTTGTCATGTCATCCATAAACATTTCAGTATGTATTTGAAAAAGATAAGGACTTTTTTCTTTTTTAACATAACCACACCACCATTCTCACAGCCTACAAGTTAACAATGATTCCTTAACGTCATCGAATCTCCAGGGAGTGTTGACATTTTCCTGATTGTCTCATAAATGACTTCTAGAAGTTGATCTGGTTGAAGCAGGATCCAAACGAGGCTCTGGCTGGGTTTGGAATTGCACCTTAGGCGGCTTTGGCCCTCTCATCTTCTCTCCTCTTCCCTTCAACCCGCACCCAGCACAGTGGTTTCATGGCGAGGACACCCAAAGCCCAGAGGCAACTCTTGCTTATACGGCCTCGGACTAGCAACCAAGCTCTCTGCTTTAGCTTCATCACCTGGAAAATGGGGATAATAATAATTCCGTAGCTCACGGGGTTATTGTGAGGATTAAGTGAAACAGAACACGGAAAATGCACAGAACAGTGCCTGGCACAGAGCAAATGCTCAATCTTAGTTCTCATTGTTATTCTTTTCTGCAAGATAGTGACTCCGACAGAATTCCCAAGCACAGCATCCAGGCAACCAAATACAGTCACATGTGGGAAGAAAACTGAGTAAAAACCTGTGCCGCTCTCCACATTTTTCTCGGACTTTGAGCCACTGTTCACAGAGAGGCGCAGAATGTGCTAGTTAAGAGCAAGTCTCTGCGCCAGACTACCAGGGTTCAAATCCCATGTCCTCCACTGGCTAGCAATGCAAAGGGAGGCATGTATTTGCCACAACTCATTTCCTCTCCCTCGGGGCAGACGCTAAACGATGTTTCTCAGCCTCTCTTGCACGTAGATGTGGCCACATAACTGAGTTCTGGCAAGTGGTAAGTGGGCAGAAGTGATATGCATCATGTCTATGCCTGGCCCATATAAACCTCCCACTGCAGTCTTGTTCTCTTTCTCACCCACTGACTGATTGGCGAGGACTCAAAGAACCTGGAGGAAGGCAGAGCCATAAGATGAAAGGGGCCTGGATCCCTGAATGACCACATGGAAGGCAATCCAATTAAGAATGATGCCCCTGGGTTCTGCTCTAAGCACGAAACGAGCTTTTTTTTTTTTTTTTTTTTTTGGTGAGGAAGATTCACTCTGAGCTAACATCTGTTGCCAATCTTCCTCTTTTTTTGCTTGCAGAAGATTAGCCTTGAGCTAACATCTGTTGCCAATCTTACTCTATTTTGTATGTGGGTCACTGCCACATCATGGCTTGACAAGTGGTGTAGGCCCATGCCTAGGATCCAAACCCTGAACCCCAAACCCAGGCCACTGAAGTGGAGCGTGCTGGACCCAACCACTACGCCATGGGGCTGGCCCCAAGAAATAAACTTTTATTATGTTAAGCTTCTGAGAACTTGGGGCTTACCCATTACAAGAGCTAGTGTTATCTTAACTGGTACACTAGTCTTAACCCTGGGCAAGTTACCTCTCTGTCCTTCACTTTCCTCATCTGTAAAGGGGCAAAGATGCTAATAATACCTATTTCATGGGCTTGTTAGGAAGATCAAATAAGTTAATATATGTAAAAGATCTATTACATTTTCTGACCCATAAAGCACTGCATAAGTGCTTGCCCCGGATGTACTTATGTTATTACTGTCATTGGTGTTAGTAGCATTATTTGAAAAGTCATAGTATATCAATAAGAATTTCCACATTTCACTTAAATGTACAAGTTTTAAATCTTTGCTATTTTCCTGGTATGATTTTTTTTGTTTTGTTTTACAATTTGGGGCTAAAATTGTATTCCAGCCAAACAATTTCCAATTTAATAATGAAAGCCAGTGGTATAACAAGATTACGACAATTGCTTAACAGGAAATATTTCAGGAATACAGTCATTCTGCAAGATGAAATGCACCTAATACAAGATGCAGCATGTCTCCAGTGCTCCTAGCCAACGTTAAAAAAAAAAAGGGGAGAATGAGACTTCCTCGGCATGTATCTTTCTGGGTTAGCAGCCAGAGTCTCATCATGGTCAGAACTGAGGAGACGTGCACCGAACTCTATGGAATTTATAAAAATAGCACCCAAGAAGATCCACAATGGCCAAAAAGCCCATGAAAAGATGCTCAACATCACTGGCCATCGGGGAAATGCAAATGAGAACTACAATGAGATATACTTGACACTCACTGAGAAGGCCATAATCAAAAAGACAGATAATAACAAGTGTTGGGGAGGATGTGGAGAAATTGGATCCCTCATACACTGCTGGTGGGAATGTAAAACCGAGCAGTCCCTTTGGAAAACAGACTAGCAAAGTTCTTCAAAATGTTAACCATAGAGTTACCATATGACTCAGCAATGCCACTCCTGGGTATATAGCCAAGAGAAATGAAACATATGTCCACACAAAAACTTTTATGTGAAAATTGATAGCCACATTACTCATAACAGCCAAAAAGTACAAAAAATCCATATGTCCATCAACTGATGAATGGATAAACAGAATGTAGTAAATTCATACAATAGAATATTTTTCAGTGATAAAAAGGAACAAAGTACGGATACATGCTACAATATGGATGAACCTTAAAAATACTACGCTAAGTGAAAAAAGCCAGTCACAAAGCACCACATATTGCATAATTCCATTTATATGAAATGTTCAGAATAGGCAAATCTGTAGAGAGAGAATATAGATTGGTAGTTACCTGGAGTAAGGGACCGGGGAGGGAAAGTGATTGCTAATGGGTATAGGATTTCTTTTTGGGCTGATGACAATGTTCTAAAATGATTGTGTCAATGGCTGCACAACTTGGAGTATACTAAAAACCATTGAATTATACTGCTGAAATGGGTGAATTGTATCTCAATAAAGCTGCAATATATTTTTTTTTAAATGGCCCACTCCATATGGATGAGACCACCCTTCCTCTGGACTTGAGCTGCCATCAGAAACGAGAGCACATTCCCACCTCCTCAGAAGCCTTTGAGAATTATGTGCCCTGTGGTAAAAATCCAAGTCCATCTCCGTGTACAAGTGGCAATGCCACGACACATACATGCTAATGAGCCTGCAGCTCAGGTGGGAGGTCGTCGCTGGAAGGGCAGCTTGGGGAGTTACCGGCACATCCAGGGAGGAGATGAACCTGTCATCCACACTCCCATGAAAACTGATGGCTCAATGATACCAACCCTGTGTAAACACAACCGTCCGACCCCAGAGATAGAAGCAAGGTTGGTTGTTGTCTTTTTTCCCCACACAAGGGCATTAGTTAAACCATGAATCACACTTCCTAGAACCAGTAATACTCAAAGGGCTAGATAGCTGGGAGCCCAGATTACTTAAATTGATGTCCTATCGTTTGAAACGCCGACATTCAGGCCTTACAAACTGAACGACAATTGCTATCTATCCAATTCATGGCCCTGGCCTCCTGTTTCCCACCTGCTCCAACACCAATTTAAGCAATTCTGAACTTTGATCTCTGCGGCAGAATGTCTCAGGTTTATTGAAGTGTCAAGTCCCAATTGTGCTAACACCCACCCCTGGCACGGCCATTACAAGGTGTGAAATCTGGGTGCCCATCACCCCAGCCAAGTTCAGCACAGTGACACTCAGAGGGAACAAATCAATCTGCCTCTCCACAGTCATCATGGGAGCCTGGTAATTTACCATAATGACAGGCATGGAGGAAAAGCAGGTGAAGGGATCGTTCTGTTCTCCAGGCATGTGGACATGTGCTGGAGGGGCTACTGAGCCCACCAAGAAAGGCCTTGCCACCCTCAGCCAAGAGGCAGTTCCTACTCCTTGCAAGGGGACATCTCAGGACTTGCCTATATCCTGAGTTGCTTTAAAATGGAACTGTGTTACCCTGCTTCTGTGTTTTGCAAACAGCATCAAAACTGTCGGTTCCTGGTGCCTCCGCTTCTCTCAGCTGTCATTATTAACTATCTGTTATCTGCAGGTCTGCCCCACCAGGGCTGGGAGCCATGGGTAGCTTAGCCTTACGGTAAATAAGAAAACCCCTCCACACTGAGAGGAAAGCTTATTTCCAAACCTGGAGTGTAGGGGAGGGTGAGTGAGGCAGGACCCAGGGTTCCTGTGTGGGTGTTGGCAGCCTCCCCACCTACCTCGACTCCATGGGCCCAGTGAATCCCAAGTCCACACTGAGACCGTGCCTGCTCCTCACCTACTCAGCTGGCGTCCTGACTTGCCTGCTAAGTTCTGCCAGCTTCTGTCCCCAGATCCTGAACCTGAGACCCCACCTGGACTTGGATGAGCCTCCCTGATTCAGGACTCAGGCACCCAACCAATGCCAAGAATCTCTGCATCCTGCCACCTCCACAGACCTGCAACGCCCTGCCCCCTGAACTTGGTGATTAGGGTTGCAGACCCTCTTCCTGAACTCCTCTCTCACTTCCCCTCCCCACAGGGGCTCCCAGCATGCCCCACAGCCAAAGCTACGTTGGCCAAGACAAAAACTGCTTTAAGAATAATTGTTTTGAATTGAAAAGTCAATGTAATCCTGCAATTGGCAGATTAATTATTCTACCGATGAATGTATCCTAGAAAGAAACAACAGCAGAGCCTGCTCCACGGAGCCCCTTGGTGTCATCAGCAGCCCTATGACCTGGGTTTATGTCACTGAGGGAGCAGAAACAGGCCGACAGACTTTCCCCTGTGTAGCCCAATATTATCATCCCCAGGAGATCTGCTGCATTTTCACGAAGAGCATCATTCACAGCTCCTCAGCACCAGGCTGTGTTTTTCACAGCATAGAAGAGGGGAGTTGCTGCTGGATTTTAAAAGAGATAAGGGAATGAGTGAAGAAAATGGGATATGATTCAATGATGAAATAAATGTCCCTGACACATCACTCCCAGGGAGGGCATCTGCCTCCATGAGTGGTTCCCCAGAAATGCTCCCTGGGGTGCTGGGTGTGACGATTACATGCTCCAACTGGCTCAGATCCATTCTCAGGAGATGAACTGAGACACCTGCCTCCTGCCTCCTAATGCAGGTTGAGGAAACAGAGCCCCTGAGGCATCAGCCCAGCCCACTCCGTCAAATCCAACTGAAACTCAGACGGCTCCAAAATCCTTTCCCTTCTCTTGTCAGCCTGCGGGGTCCTTCCTCTGGTTTCAAGACCCAGTTTGAAAGCACCATGTCTCCTAAGGGGTCTCTCAACCCTGAGACCTAGATTTGTCTGCTGTAGCCCTTAGCTCACTGCCTTGTGATCCCCTCTCGTTTGTCTGTGGTTACCAAGTTATGGGGCAAGTCCAAGAATTCAGAACATGGGAGGCGGGGAGGAGGTGATCAAGGGAAGGAAGGACTTCTTGACCAAACCTCCGCTGGTTCTCACCTGGGGGTGGTGAGAACTCACAGTGGGACAGGGGTGGTGGCTGTGACTCCCAGAGGAGCTTACAGGATGAGCATTCCCAAGGAGGCCATACCTTTGGCCTTGTTAGAAGGAAGAGCAGGCACTGGGGGTGATATAACAGTTCACATACAGATGGAAGGATGGCCATAAGAGAATGTTCTGAAATAAAGACCTGCCTGCACTAGAGCTTACTTGGAACATGCTACTGGCCAGGCTGGAAATCTGTGCTCCCCTGACCCATCACCCTCCCATCCCACCCGTCCCACCAGGTGACCTGGTCCCACCAGCAAACAGAAACTTTCAACCTAACAAAGGTTGTTTTACTTTCAAACAACCTGCCAGGAAGACCACTCAGACCCCCAAGCAGTAATGTCTCCTTAGTTACCAATTATGAACTATTGATGGTAAGCAAGCCAAGTGTCACCCTTTGACCCTGTAATTGCACTTCTTGGGCTCCATCCAAAGGAAATTATTCCGAATATTTTAAAAAAATTTTAGGCAGTATTATTTCTAGAAAAATATAAAGAGGACCAAAAGAAATGGTTAAGTAAACATTAGGACATTCACTCAATGAAGTATTATACACCTATAAAAAGTACATCTAATAAGATTTGCATTAATATGAAAAATATTTACACTATAATAATAAAGGAAAAATAAAGATACAGAATTTTTATCTATATAATATACATGGTATACTCACAATTATAAAAAAGAAAAAAGTTATAATGAAGGAAAAGAATAGAAAGAAATAAACCAAAATTCTAACAGTGATGGCCTTTGGAAGTTGGAACTCTGCATGATTCTTTTCTCTTTCTATTTTCCCATAAATCCCACACACGTGGGGTAGTTTTATAATGGGGAAGGAAAAAAGCTTTTATTAAAAAATCAGATGCTAAGTGATTTGGTTCATTCTTCATTCCTCCAAGAGAGTGTGCAGTAGTTAAGAATATTTCTGTTGAAGCTGATTAAGTTCACTGCTTCTTCTATACACGGCCTAACATTTCCCTAAGGCTGGGTTGAAGGGAAGACAATGACACTAGTCACAAAATTGATTTTTCGAAGGCTGTGGCAGGTTGGTATCTTCAAAGCAAAGAGAACTACCACTTACTAAAAGCTTGTCGAACCAGAGTTTAGGTAAGTCCCGTAGTGATCCATACACCAGGCACACATTTCTTCCAGGCCTGAACAAAACTGAAGCAGGGGCCGGCCCGTGGCTTAGCGGTTAAGTGCGCGTGCTCCACTGCTGGTGGCCCAGGTTCGGATCCTGGGCACGCACCGACGCACCGCTTCTCCGGCCATGCTGAGGCCGCATCCCACATACAGCAACTAGAAGGATGTGCAACTATGACATATAACTATCTACTGGGGCTTTGGGGCAAAAAAAGGAGGAGGATTGGCAATAGATGTTAGCTCAGAGCCGGTCTTCCTCAGCAAAAAGAGGAGGATTAGCACAGATGTTAGCTCAGGGCTGATCTTCTTCACAAAAAGAAAAAGAAAAAGAAAAAGAAAAAGTGAAGCAGCCACAATGAACAGACAGAGGCAAAGCTCAGCACAGGTGTGGCACTGGGCCACTCTCTCCCTTTGGTAGGTTCTTCTTGGTGGGTTCAAGTGGGGAGAGTGTCATGATGGAGCTCTCTTGGTGAGGACTGACGACAGTGGCCCTGCTCTGGCTGATGTTCAGATTTCCTTGGCTTTGTACTTAGTAAATGAAGCTGAGATGGGCAAGAAGGCAGGTGCGGGAGGGGGAATGGGGCCGATTTGGGGGAATTAAACGCATTCTGAATCTCTCTTGTAGAGTTTCAGTCTGCACATGTCTCTTGCCTCACTCAAACCTTGCAAACAGGTAACTTCTCCTCAGTTCCTTCTTCATGTAAGCACTCAAACATGAATACATGCAATGCCGTTGCCACAAAACAAGCTTTTCTGGATGAAAATAAAGAACGCGGGCCTTGTCCCCATCCTTGATCAGCACGCCCCCTTGCAGGCTCAGGGCCGCCCTGCATGATCAGTGCCCACAGATCCCAGGACCCGAGCCTCTGGTCTCAGGGCCCTTTCTGTGTTTGTCAAATAACAGGGCTAAGTGGTAATGTCTTCTCACAAAGCGTAGAGAGATTCCTGGGGGTAGGAGGAGGCACACACACGGGGCCAGAAGTTGAGGCCTGGATGGAATCAGGGGACCAGAAAAGTTATCCAAGGTTAGAGCAGAGTTTGCAGTACGCTGGGGCACCCTCAGTGGGAATAAGATGCCAATTGATGATGCAGGCAGTTCATTAACCATTTTGCAGAGCACCTGTTAAGTACCTGGTGCTGTCTAGGCACCCGAGATACAAGTGTTCGCAGAACAAGCAAACTCCTGTCCTCCTGGAGTCCACAGGGAAACCAAAGGCAAGGGCTGAGGCCGCCTCGGCCTGGGGCTCGGGTCCTCCGGCCAGCCTCATGTGGATTTCCTACCGACTGTGCGCTGCAGAACAGATTGAAAACTGAACAGAATGTTTACATCTTTTTTAAAAGTATTTTATTTTCTTTTTTAAAGTGTCTTAAAGTCTTTTATTACTGAAATTGTTACAGAGCTTTCCACAAATGTGTTCCTTTTTCCATGACAGTGAGTGGAGATTTTAGATGCTTACAAATGTTTACACAAGGATTTCATCTCTTCTCCTGTACTAATGGCTAAAACATAATTACGAGCTGCGCTTGTTAACCAAATAGAGATATTCCACGAGACAAGGAGACTGATTCCTAATATGGAGGTGTCCTTGGGCTGGGGCCCGCTTATCCCGGTTTCCATCTCCTCCTCCCGACACAGAGGTGCCTTCATTAGCGGAGGAAAGAAAGAGGTCTTTGTGATGATGTCATTCCAGACCACCCTACACAGACAATAAAACTGAATTTGAGAGAAGCCTGGTGAAATGAGAGCTCAGAAATCACAGAATACCAGAGCTGCAAGGGCCTAAGAGGTTATTTAGCCTAATCCCTGGATGCTAGAAACGGGCAAAGCAGAAGAGACTTGTCTCAGATTACACAACCAGTTAGTGGTGGGCTATTTGTACCAAGGTATATATGGGGAAATTCATTCATAGCAATTCCAATATCATTATGTGTTAAATACCACGCTTGGCGGGAGGGCTACAGGAGGAGTGCTTTCACCACAGTGTATGACTTACCCACCCACAAATGGCTTCAATGCCATGTGGCCAGTGCTACAACAGAGGCATGGACAAGGTGGTGTGGGACCACAGACAAGGAAGCATCTCACTCTTCCTGGGGGAGCTACAGAAGGGAATATCGGAGTTGGGTCTGGTCTTACTGACTGAATAGGAGTTTGCTGTACAGAGAAGGGAAGAAGGTCATTCAAGAAATAGGGAACAGCATGTGTAAAGGTTAAAATATGTGAAAGAACATGATGTGTTTGGGGAATGAAGAGCAGTTTGGGTGGTTAAAATGGAGGCTTCTCGAAAGGGAAATAGAGGAGACTAGACCAAAAGGGTAGACTAAGAAGCAATTGTGAAGGTCTTAAATGCCATGCTAAGAAGTTTGTCCTGGGGAGATGTTATCTTTGTGTTTAAAAAAATGACATATTGGCAAAGGATGAGGGGTGGACTGAACAAAACAGGACTAGAGATACGGAGACCAGCAGGGTGGATACCGCAATACTTCAGGGGGAAACTAAGACGATAAAATTTTAAAAAATAATCTCAAAGAAGACAAGTAGTACTTATGAGGCCTGAGTTCAGGCAGTGATATTTAAAAGGTAGAATCAGCAGGACTTCGTGAGAGATGATTTAACGTGGGCGATAAAATGGAGCAGGGGCGGGCAAGCTACTGCCCACAGGCCGTATTCAGCCTGCCATCTATTTCTGTTCAGCCCAAGCTCTAAGAGTGGTTTCCACATTCTTAAATGGCTGAAAAAGAACAAAAGAATATTGTGTGGCATGTGAAAATTATGTGAAATCTAAATTTCAGTGTCCATAACTAAAGCTTTATTGGAACACAGCCATGTTCATGCATTTACCTATCATCCATGGCAACAAGGCCAGAGCTGAGTAGAGGCCATAGGGCCAGAAAAGTCTAAAATATGTACTATCTGGCCCTTTAAGAAAAAGTTGCCAACCTCTGAAATAGAGGGTGACTGCGCATTTCACCCTCAGGCAGCTGGCGGGATGGTGGAAGAACAGGAGCAGATTTGGGCAAGTGGGATGAATAATGATTCCATTGAGGGCACGTTGAGTGTGAGGATCCTGTGACATATCCCGCAGATGGTGGAAAGATGTATCTGGATACAGGTGAAAGATCACGATCTGAGATCTGGATTTGGGAATCATCAATGGGTGGACGGTCCTTGAAGCCATGGGAAGAGGTGAGATAATCCACGGGTAAAACAAAAACAGAGGACAAAGCCGGTGAAGTCAGAACCCCAGAAATGCTACTGAGGGGGTAAACAGATAAGAAAAAGCCTGAGGAGGAGTCTGAAAAAGAGTAGTCAGAGACACAGGGAACAATTCCGTGTGGATAAGGTCAAGGGAGAAGATAATTTTAAGGAAAAGAAAAAGGTGAATAATCCAAATGCTGCCACGAGCCCAAGCGGAATCAGGATTGAAAAGGAGACAGCGGATTTGGAGACCTCAGCCAGTGAAGCACAAACAGCGGGAACAGAATGGATTCTCTGTCGGCTTCCAGGATTCCACACTCTCCTGTTTTCCTCCTATCACAATGGCCAACCCTTTTCAGCCTCTCTCGCTGGTTCCTCCTCATCTCCTAACTTCTAAATGTTGGGGAGCTGTCCCTGAACCTCCTCTACTTCCTATCCATGCTCCCTTCCCTAATGATCCCATTAAATCTCATGGCTTTAAATACACCTACACACGGATGTGTCTCCAGTCCAGACCCCTGCCCTGAACTAGACTCCTAGAACCAAATGCCAACTCAACATGGCCACTGGGAAGTCCAGCAGGCACCTCTAACTAAACGGGTCCAAAACTGAGCTCCTGCTCTTCCTCCCCAAACCAGCCCCTCCTGCAGAACTGTCCATCTCAGTTGAAACTAGTTCCATCTTTCCAGTCATTCAAGCCAAAAACTCTGAAGGACAACTTGACTTGACTCTCTCATCTTCTATCCAATCTTTCAGTAAATCCCATCCGCTCTACCTTCAAACTATATCCAAACTAATCCAAACTATTGAGAACTCAATGCTCACCCCACTCCACTGCTACCACTCAGCTCCAGACTACCACCATGTCTCACCTGGATTATCACAGCAGCCCCCTAACTCATCTCCCTGCTTCCACCCCTCCCCGCCTCCGTCACTTAACATCAGACCCATCCTGTTAAAACAGAAGTGAGAGCACGTCATTCCTCTGCACAAAAACCTCCAAAACCTACCCATCTCACTCTGAGTAAAGACTCAAGTCTTATAATGGCCTCCGGGGCCCTCTACAACCTGCCCCCACCCTCACTCTAATTACCCCTGAGACCTCACCACCTTCCACAATTGTGCTCACTCGCTTCCCCAGTCACAGTGACCTCCTTGCTGATCCTCAACATGCCAGGTCCACTCCTGCCTCAGGGCCGTTGAATTTGCCATTCCCTCTGCTTGCCACATACCTCTCCAAGATACACATCTGGTTCTCTCTCACTTCCTTCAGGTCTTTACTCAAATACCATTCTCAGTGAGGTCTTCTCTGGCCATCCCACTTAAAACTGCCAACCATCCCTCATCCCATAACACTCCGTTTCCCCCTTTCCTGCTTTATTTCATTCTCTAGCACTTACCACTCTAACAAAATACACATATTTTACCAATTTATCTTGTCTATTCTCTATCTTCCCTATTAGAATGTAGGCTCCATGAGGGCAGGGGTTTCTGTCTGGTTTTTCCCTGCCATGTCCCAGCACCAAGCACGGTGCCTGCACACAGTAGGCACTCAACAAATAATTGGTGGAAGGATGGTAATAGTGGATCAGGAAGTGACTAGGAGATAGGAAAAGGGAAGCCAGTACACACAACTCTTTCAAGACGTCTGGTGAGTAGCTTAAGAGGAAACCAGCATCAGGAGATTTTCTACAAATGGGAAAGATTGAGCATATTTGCAGAATGTTAGGAGGACTGAGCAGCCTGAAAAAGACTGGAGGTCTGAGAAAGAGGCTATCTGGCTATGCCAGGTCTGAGAGGAAGCAGAAATGATGGCCTCACAAGCAAGGGGAGCAGGGATCTCCTTGGAAGGAACTAGGGCAGGAAGGGAGCTATGGGGGGAGACTGGGGGGACAGTGAAGGGAATTTGAATAAGCGCATCCTTGGCACTCAATTTTCTATCTCAAGGTCTGGGGAAAAGCTTGAGTGGTAAGGGTTTGAATGAGGCACTTTGGAAATGAGAATGCAAGCTGATCAGGAGAGAAGAGGACAGCTCAGCAGTGCTGAGGGCTCTGTTCACTCTAGAAACCTTAAGTGTGTTGCAGAGTTTGGGGATTTTCCCCAACAACACTGGACAGCCAATGAGAACCAAAGTGGTAAGTCCTAGTACCATTATAAGAATTATTAAGTTAAAGCCCTCATTGCACACTTCAGGCACGGACAAAATGTAAAACTCAGAGACAGAATAACTTAAATAAATGGGTCAATGATAGGAATGACCATTGCTGCTGACCTAATTTGGGGTGTCTTTGGCTGGCAGACACAATTCAAGATGGGGTTCCTGGAAAGAGCAGGTCATGAGGAAGAAAGATGAAAAGTGACCTTTTGGCAAGGAGACCCTGAAACGCTAGTCTAAGAACCTACACAGGAGGGCCATGTACAATGTAAATTGGGACTAGAAACCCAACAGAGAAGATCCACAGAGAAAAACAAAAGCCACTTAGCTACAGCTCATGAGAATGGGCCCAGATATTTCAAAATGCTGAAATGTGACATCTTAGGAAACAAGAGGATCTGACTTGCAAAGAAAGATCCCTAATTTCTAAAGGGACCAAAATACTGCTACAAGGGCTTCATACAGTCATGGGCCACAGGCTATTTGCAGAACCTGTGGAATCTTCTGCAGCCCACAATGAAAAGACTATTTCAAAATTGAAAGACTATTTAAAACTGAGCTGTCATTCTTAATAGCTACCATTATTCATGCCATGCTATGCGTATTACATACTTTATCTCATTTAAGCCTCACAACCTCCAATGTAAGGAAGAGATTTTTATTCCCATTTTATAGATGAAAAAACAGAGGCTTCAAAGGAACAAAGAACTTGTCCTAAGTCATAGCAATAAATAAGGGGCCAGACCAGAAATCAAACCCAAATGTGTCTGGTCCCAAGGACGATGCCTTTAACCTCTAGTCTCTCTTATCTAATGTTATTTTTCTTATGAAAGCACAGGAGTGATGACTAATTTTAATGTATTTTTATGAGACTTATAGTTATTCTCTGATGTGTATAGTAGGAATTCTTCAGAAGACATTTTTATGTGAAATTATTGACCTAAATATTCTGACTAACATGTATTACTGTCTTCCCAATCTTTGTGTCCTACGGTGCGACACAGCAGGTCTCAGATGAATGAATGGTAGTCCTTGGGCCCAGGAGAATTCTATGCCAAAGCACTGAGATAATTTGCGGATAGACCAATGTCAGTGATCTTGAGGAATCATGAAGAACGGGAGGTACTAGAACACTAGCGGGTTAAGTGGAAGAAGGCAGTTTCTGCAAAGCACAGAGCTGTGAGTTCAGCAGGATCCAGAGAAAAATCTAGCCTTATTGTTAACTGATGTGATGGTTAGTGAGCCCTTGACAGGTAAAGCACTGAACCCTGAGACCCAGCACACGTGCACCAATGGCGGGTTATCTCAGACCAACCCCAAGGCCTTCTTTGACTGGGCTTGCAGAACCACCACGTGCAGCAGCGAGCAGCTGGAGCTGGCTGACGGTGGGCCCCATTTACATCCCCTGGATTAGCTAATAGACTGAATGACAGAATCAGGACTTAACAGTTAAGTATAATACAGATGATAATAAGATCTTGTACTTGGTTTCAAAAACCCAATTGAGTAAACCTCAGATAGGGAAGGAAATGGCTTAGGAACAACAAACATAAAAATGTCTTTGAGTAAACAGATAGCAAGTGCAATGAGAGATAACAGCGTGAAGTAGCTGGCAGAAGAATGAAGAAAAGCAGGCTTAGCTGCATGAAGAGAACATGGTGTCTGTGCTAGAGCAAAGGAGGTGACAGCCCTGTTCTCACCTGGGCTGGCTGGACTGGACTAGTAAGCATTATGTTGACCTCTGGGCAGCTCACTTTGAGAGGGTCTGCTAGTTATTCTCCAGTCCCCCTCCCCCACTATGATCTAGTCTCTGCACTGCTCTGTGCCCTAAGCGAGCTGACCCCCACATATTGCATCACCCATATTCCCTAGTCCTTGTGACCTCCCGCTGGGTCCAGCCAATGGGAAACACCAACAAGAGATTCCAGGGCAAGAAGAGAGAGAACACGCAGAGTATCTCTTGTGCCCTGTCTCCCTGCTCCACCTCCACATCTCCCACAGTGGCTGTGTCCCTCTGCAGCTACAGTTCCTGCCAGGCAGCCCACCCTCCACAGCTCCAGCTCTCAATGGGTTCTGGTTTGCTCCCCTTGTCCCCTCAGGCCTAGGGGTGGTAAGAGCTTCCCACTGTCTGCTGCTGGCCCCTAGGTTCCTCATCACCCCTCTGGGTTCCCTTAACCCTGCCCACACCTCTCTACATAGTCCCTTCACTACACTATTTTCAAAATCCCAACTAAGTTGACCTTCTGTTTCCTGCAGGGGTCCTGACCAAAACTGAAGAGTTAGGAGGCCAGCAGGCCATAAAATCATGTCTATGAGGACCAGCTATAGGAACAGAGGATGTTTGGACTGGTGAAGGGAAGACTAGGAAACAGGCTATCCACTGGAAAAAAGTGAAGGCCACCCTCAGACTCATTCTCCCAGCTCCATGAATAGAATAACAGTAGATACAGAGAGATCAACTTTTTACTTTTACAATAAAGCAAACTTTTCTAAAGAGTTGCAAAGGTGGGGTGAGCTCTCCTGGGAGGTCATGAGCTTCAGAAATTCTGAGTTGCCCAGTCTGAAGCTAGAGAGCCCATATCAGGAATACTGTAGGAAAAAGTTAGAAGGGTAGTCTAGAAAAGGACTTTCCAAGCCAGGGTTTCATGATTTGCTACCAACTGTACACTACTCAGACAATGGTTTACCAAAATAACCACACTGGGGGGAAACATTTTTGGGGATCTGTTTTGCTGCTTTTCACATCAATATAGACAACAGAAGTCTGGTTCTTTATGTCACGTTCGATAATTCTCAACACTGAAGTTCTTTTTTATGCTTTAGGATAACTCAGAACATAAAACTTATTTTCCTTCTCAGCATCTTCGCCTTCAGAAGAGTTATTCCCAAACCACTGAGCAATCTATGAAAAAACTTTAACCAAACAACTTCTACCTACACATCCATCACTAGTGCTTCTTCAGAACTGTGACCTCATTTTACAAACCAAAAACCAGGATGTGAAATCTGCCCATGAAACAAAATACTTTACATGCAAACTGTCCTGGAAAAAAATAAGATCGCCTCAATTCACCCTCGTGGGAAAAAGGAAATGGTTTTTGCAGGAGCCGTCAACTCCTGAGTTCACAGAAGGGTCGCAGAGCAGGATGCTAAGTGTGTGTGTCTAATCCGGGTTTTCTCCTCGGGTGCGACTTGATCATTTATTACATGGCCGGATCATTTATTACATTTTCCCTCATTCATTCAACAAACATTTGATGTTGATCTACTCATTAATAGAGCCCTGCTGGGCCCTGGGAATGGACAAAAGATCCAAAGAGGCCAACGCTGCATCTGGACCTAAGCAGGTCTAGGAAACGACCTGATGGCAAAGACCAATGAAAGAGAAGAGTCAGAGTGACGGCGCCCAGAAAAGTTTCTGCAGAAACTTGGGAAATGCCAGCCTTCGGGGCGGAGAGGGCGGGGACTTGGGGCCTACGGGAGGACGCCGCCTCGGGCTCCTCGGCCCTCGGACCACGCGGAGCCGCCAGGCCCTGCGCGGACGTCGCCTGGTCCCACTGCCGGGCTGTCCCACCCGAGCGCCCGGGCCCTGCAGCGCAGCGCCGGGCCACCACGGGCAGGGCGGCGGCGGGGCCCGCGGGGCGCGCACAGACCGGCACCAGGTTCCCGGGAAGCGCGCGCCCGCGCCGCCGCGCCCCCCTCCCACCGCCCCGGGCACCCGCGGCGCGCGCCCGCGCGGCCCTGCGAGCCCAGGCCCCCTGCCCCGGCCCCTGCGGCTCGTCAGGCCGGGCCGCACTCACCCTCCTTGGCTTTCTTTCTCCGGGCCAGAGTCCCTCCGAGTTTCCCCAAGAAGGAGTCATCTTTCTTCCGGGATGGGGGCGACTTGGGAGTGGGGGACTTGGGGACAGAGGGCGACTTCTGCGGGGAGGTGGCCATGGCGGGGGAGCGGGCAGCCGCGGGCCGGTCGGGACGCGGAGCTGGCGCTGGGCGGACGCGGCGGGCGCGGCGGGACTGAGGCTGCGGCTTTCCAAACGGAAGCGGAATTATTCCAAGCATTTGAGGCAGCTCACGCTCGCCTTTCCCTTCCCTCTCTCCCTCCCTCGCGCCGCCCTCCGCCCTGGAAGGAGCTGCGCGCTCCGGGCCCTCGCCCCGGCCGGTCCTGCGCCCCGCGCCCCTTGGCTGCCCGCAGCAGGGAGGGTGCCCCAAATCTGCCCCTTGCAGGACGTGCGGCATGATCAGTCTGTGTGCCCCTCCAGCCCGGGAGCCTCCTTTCCCCCGGCTCTGCACCCAGCACAGATCCAGGCACAAATGGGGGTTCAGTGATTGCTGAACCGAACCCACCTGCTCCTCTGTCTCCCAGAGCCTTCGCCCCGCCTGCTTGGTGAGGAGCTCGCGCTTCCCTTGCGTTTATTTCTACCTGGACATCTATTAGGCCCATGTCTTGTGCCCACAAAGGAGAGTGAGCCAGCTCTAGGAAGAAATAGAGTGACCCAAATTTGTTCAGGTCCTGCCAACTGGGCACATCCAACTGTTTCTGCACTTGTCCTCGCTGTCAACCTCCTCTTCACCCCCATCCAAGACTGAGAAGTTTGAAGTCCGTGAGCGCAGGGCCGAGGCTTCTTACAAAACACCCCTGTGTCTAGCAACTCAATGGCTTGTACAAAGGAGGATCCCAAATATTGGTGGAAACATGATTTGGAAGATACGCCGTGGGCTCCTGTGAGACACCCCCATCCCAAATTTATCCCGCCTAAATAAAAGCAACAGAGTGACAACCAGACTCATTTGGAGTAATAGGGAGAGGCACAAACCGCAATGTGTCAAGCACTCTTGCTGGAATTGATTAAAAGACACATTTTATTGTTCTTGCCCTCTTGAAGTTCTCACTTGGGATCTCCTGGCCGTCTCTCTTTCACACACACACTCACACAGCCCCTTAGCAACTGTGTTTCCTCCAAGTGGGTACAGCTGATTGACCCTGAGTGATCACCCGACCCAAAGGATGCTGATCCTTGACTGGAGAGCTGCCCATCAGATAGTGTCCATCAAGAATCTGGACTAAGCTCCAGACACTGTTGTCCAAAGTTGAGCACTTAGTGATGATCATGCAGACTGAAGACTGGGGTGTCAATGTCTAGCCACATGCATGCTGATGAGTAGAGAAACAAAAGAATGGAGCAAAGAGTGTGGTCTGAGTAATGAACAACCATGGGGAGTAGCTGCCTG
The DNA here is from genome assembly GCF_057802395.1 of Ceratotherium simum simum. Taxonomy (NCBI): domain Eukaryota; kingdom Metazoa; phylum Chordata; class Mammalia; order Perissodactyla; family Rhinocerotidae; genus Ceratotherium; species Ceratotherium simum. The sequence goes on from NC_141906.1 coordinate 17,577,120, forward strand.
GGCCTTGACTCCTTCCAGGTGCTCACTTATAGTGCGGGGGGGGGGGGGGGGGGGGGGGCGGCGCGGCCTTCCTAGGACGTGTTCCTAAAGCCTTTTAACAACCCATCCTCCTTTACTTGAGCTAAGCAGCAAAATGACAAGCAACAATTCCTGAGCACAACAAAAATTTAACAAACGAGAGGGACAATAGAGTCTCAGTACGTGTTCATTTTATCCTTGCTTAAGAGTCATAATTTTACCTCTTTTGAAAATTATACTTTAGCTGATGCCTCTGACCTAATAGAAAGCAGAGAAGTCATGATGACGGCTAGAATTTTCACCCAGGAGCAGGGGAAGATTATGACACGTGACCCCCACCCCCATCCCCAACTACTACCTTGATAAATCTTAAAGAGATGGTGAGAAGCCAAAATAGAATTGTGGGTTGATGACCTCATTAATCATTCTTGTTCAGATATTGGGTACATAAGGACATCTCCAAAATGTGATCTTTAGCCCTGGGAACTCTTGCCAGGGACTCATGAGCCGCACAGCTCAGTAGCCATGTGATCTTGGGCGAGTTTACTCCCTTTTCTGAATCTCCATTTCTTCATCTACAAAATGAAGTGGTGGAGCAGAATGGTGGTTCTCAAACCTGATTATTCGTCACAATCCCCTAGGGAGTTTGTTACAAACATTCACAGGCCCCACCTCTAGAAACACTGATTCGGTACCTCCGAGGTGAAACCAAGGGGGTGGGTATTTTTTTGTGTGTGTGTGAGGAAGATCAGCCCTGAGCTAACATCTGCCAATCCTCCTCTTTTTTTTTTTTTTTTTTTGGCTGAGGAAGACAGGCCCTGGGCTAACATCCGTGTCCATCTTCCTCCACTTTATATGGGACGTCACCTCAGCATGGCTTGACAAGCTGTGCGTCGGTGCGCACCTGGGATCCTAACTGGGGAACCCTGGGCCGCTGCAGCAGAGTCCGTGCACTTAACCGCTTGTGCCACCGGGCCAGCCCCAAAGGATGGGTATTTTTTAACAGGAGCTACATCAGGTATAGGATTTCAAGGTAGCTGATCCACGCACTGGTGTTTGGGCACCTAGAGCCACTTTCAGCTCCAACAGTCTATGATTCTCTATTCGTCACCAATTGCTGATATCTGTATGCAGGGTGTAGGTCCTAAATATGGCATGGTCAAAATTACACATAGAGATCTCTTAAATTGCTCGTGCACGCTTTATATATACAACCCTCTTTGGTAATTTTTATGCATGCTAAAGTTGGAAAGCAACTGAGCAAGACTAACAGGAGGAACAAACAAAGGAAAGTCTAGATTGTTGAATGCTGGCTCCCAGAAAATACCAGCAAAACAAGCTGTAGAGAAGGTAAAACTGAGTTTATTGTATACCAGGGTAAGAAAAGCCCTGCGTTGGCAGTCTTAATAGCATTTTGGACTGGGGGAGGGCAAAGTGGGGATATTTATAAGGTTTTGGAATCTAGTTTAAAGCAGGTCTTTCAATGGGGTGATGCTTGATTTATTTTGGCTAAGGCTTGTGATATAGTAGTATAGGATCGGTGAACACAAGACAAGACAAGAGTGAATCGTCTTTTTAATGCTATCTATTGAAAAGTTTAAGGGTTTTATGTTTATTTCAATGAGATTTTGGGGGAAGTCTTTGAATAAAAAGAAGTTATTTGTAACTTTAATCTTTCTGTGCAAGAGTTTTTTGGAATAAAGTTATGTTGATAAAGATAGGGGAATGATAAAGTCCCCCTAATGTAGACAGTAACCTGTATGGGTGTGAGTGGTTTCCAGGGTCTCAATATTACGCAGATGTCTTGTTATTCAAACCTTTCTGCCTCTAAGATAATTATCAATCTCTCTTGAAAGGCCAAGGGGGGATGGATGGTGAATTATAAAGTGTAGCCTGAAAACCAGTATTGATCTGCAAACTGTTATCGGTCCTCAATGACATAAATATAGAAACTGAGAGTGTTTAGAAACTTTTATAACAATTTAACAGTGCACTTTTTATATTTGTTTAATTTGATAATAAAAATTGGAAGCTTATATTTTGAATGTCTTTTTATTTTTCTAATAATTCTTTTTTTATTGTATTTTACAAAATACTGACCTATGATGGATTGGTCGTTCACCATAGATTGCTTAAAAAGCACTGTTCTAAATTGCTCCGGTTTGCTTACGAGTTTATATACTCTCTTTTGATGTTATGCTTTTATAGTCGTTATGGATGTGAATTGACCCGGTGTTTGTTCAGAAGAGTAAATGAGATAATATATAGGAAAGCACCTTGCACAGGGCCTGGCACTGAAGTAGACTGAATCTAAATCTAGCTTAATCAGTGACACACACATGCTGTTCTTTGATAAGGTGCAGAGAAGATGCACCAGCTCCCTCCAATCTAAATTGGTATTTACAATTATGGCCCCACTGATGAGCAGCCTTCTCATGCTTGGTGGTTGGTGTTATGCTACCCAAGGGTTAGATGATAAAGACAGCTCATAAGTTAAATGTGTGTAGCTGTGAACCTCTGCTGAATCTCTAGGCCAGTCTGTCCCTGAAATCTAGACCTCGGAGTGAATTACCCAGTTCCAGTTCTGGCTCAGTCCTGGCTAGGTGACCTTTGACAAATCTCTGTCCCTTGTGTACTTTTATTTCCATTATCAGTAAAGCAAAGCCAAGGCAGTAGTATCTACTACAGCTGAACATCACACATACATTATGATCAACAATTTCAATTCTAGGTTACACTCAACAAAAATGACTAAATTTGTGCACCTAGATACATGTTCTAGAAAGTTCATGGTAACATAATTCAAATGCCTATTAACAGTTGAATCAGTAAATAAATTTTGATAATTACACAATGGAGTATTATACAGCAATGAGAATGAACAATTTGCAACTACAAGCAGCAATAGGAATGTATCTCAATATAATGTTGAGTGAAAAAAATCAGACAAAAGAGGATATACTCTATCATTCTAATCATATAAAGTACAAAAACAGGCAAAATTAATCCGTGATATTAGAAGTCAGGATAATGATTAGCCATGGGAGAGATAGTGACTAGAAGGGGGCAGGGGCAGTGGGGGGAGGCAAGAGGGAGGCTACAGGAGCTAGTAATGTTCTGTTTCTTGACCTGCGTGACTAGTTACATGGGTGTATTCACTTTGAAAATTCATGGAGAATGAACTTAATAATTCGAGCAATTTTCTGTATGTATAATGTACTTCCAACAAAATTTATAGATTTATCACAAAAAAGATTAAATTTTTAAATTGAAGCCATGGGACTACATGCTCTGTAGGGTCGCTTCTATCTCTGTGGTCTCCTTCTCCAACTCCCTCAGTAGCCCACATCACTCAAAAATCCATAGGTCCCGGGGCCGGCCCGGTGACACAGTGGTTAAGTGCATGTGCTCCACGTTGGCAGCCTGGGGTTTGCAGGTTCGGATCCCGGGCACGCACTGACGCACCGCTTGTCAAGCCATGCTGTGGCAGCATTCCATATAAAGTAGAGGAAGATGGGGACAGATGTTAGCCGAGGGCCAATCTTCCTCAGTAAAAAAAAAGAGGAGGATTGGCATCGGATGTTAACTCAGGGCGGATCTTCCTTACACACACACGAAAAAATCCGTAGGTCCCAAGCCAGGCCAATTCTGTCCCCAGACCTTCCCTTAGGTGACCATTTTTCTCGCTAAACACGTGCCACCCAGCATTGTTCCTACCCTGGTCTTGTCACCTTCCCTCAGCAATTCCAACAGTCATGACTTTGTGATTTACAAGGCAGGATCAGTGTAGTGGTGAAGGGTATGGGTTCAAATGGCCATTCTGCAGCTAAATATCTGTGTAATCTTGTACAAGTTATATAACCTCTCAATTTTCTCATCATAGTGAGAACAAATGAGTACTTGCCTCATAAGATTGATGGGAGGACCAAGAGGTTAGTATAAATAAACTACTCAGCTCGGTGCCCAGCAGATAACAAGTCTTAGCTCAACAAGGGTTGATTATGAGGATCTCATTTGAGACCCATACATGATATCATGACCTCCATTTTACAGGGGAGTAACTTGAAACTCAGAGAGTTTAAATAACTTGCTTCAGATCACATAGCCAATAACTGAAAGACCAATGCTGTAGACCCAAGGATCCTGTTCTCCTAAGGATCCATAGAACCCATAATTTTCAGCTAAGATTATGGTCCTTCAGAAGAAAGACTATATTTTCCAGCTAGTTGCAGTCACATGACTAAACTTTGACCAATGGGATGTAAGCAAAAGTGTCATATGGTAGCTTCCAGGAATCTTCCTGACAAATAGACGGGTAAAGGATATTTGTACTTCTCGTACCATCAGACTGTGTAAGACAGGCCAAGCCTACTGCTGAGAAAAACTGGAAAAGCTGAACAGAATGTAAAATAATCTGCTTGAGGGCACTGGAACGCTAACAACACTTATAGGGCCGAGATCTAGGAGCAGAACCCAGAGAGGTGAGCCCGTCACATGAGACCACTTTCTCTGCAGGGTCATCTGCCAATTTCAGAAGAGGCGGCAGAGAAGCTGAGAGGTTGAGCAAGACAGTTGCCAACCTCACAAAGATAAGTAGACAAAAGTTTAGGCGCCACCCAACTGGGGGGCCCCCCGTTTGGTTGGGGGCCCCCCTGTTTGGTTGGGGGCCCCTCTAGCTTTGGTTTGGGACTCCAAAAGACTCTACTCTAGTACACAAAGAGATAATAAAGGCATTTTCAGTAAAAAAACAAAAACAAAATACACAACTGAGAAAAATTGTTAATAGCAGATCCAAACAAAAGGAAATGCTAAAGTGTACGGCAGAAGGAAAATTGTTCCAGGTGAAAGCTTGGTGCCAGAGGGAAGAATCAAGAACAAATAAAACAGTAAACATATGGGTGCATCTAAAAGAATATTAACTACATAATAGCAATAATGTCTTATGGAGTTTAAAAAGATGTAAGTCAAATCAAAATACACAAAAGCCAAGCTTTTAAATTGGGAAGGGAAGTAAATGGAGTTGTGTTCCAAGGTCCAGGCATTGACTGGGGAGAAGTAAAAGTAACAGTTTATACTGGACTTTGATAAATCAAAGACTCGTGTTGCAACCTCTAGGGTAACCATTGAAAGAATAGTAAAAGAGTCACTACAATTACTAGGATAAGAGACAAAACTGGAGTCTGTGTGCTCCATTCAGACAGATTTCATAAACTGTATTTGTAATCTATATCTGTCACATTTAAGGCAACTTTTCTTATGTATTCTGTTTTCTTTTTATTTTGCCGTGTGACTTTTTTTGTTGTATAGGTTAAAAACCCAGGATAGAGGTAAATCACACATCTCAAATCAAATGAAGGTAAAACTCAAACTGAAAGAGACTTTCACGAGGGAAAGTTTCACATTTCTCAAATGTGAATACCATCAGTTTGGGGTTGAATTGTGTTCCCTAAAAAAGATATGTTGAAGTCCTAACCCCGAGGACCTCAGAATGTGACCTTATTTGGAAATAGGATCATTGCAGATGTAATTAGTTATGTTAAAAGCACGTTAGGCCATACTGGAGTGGGGTACGCACCTAATACAGTAAGACTGGTGTCCTTAGGAGAAGAGGAACATTTGAACACAGACACGCACAGAGGAAAGATGATGTGAAGACACACAGAAAGAAGATGGCCACTGGGGTGATGCTACCACAAGCCAAGGAGTGCCTGGAGCTACCAGAAGCTGGCAGAGGCAAGCTCCTCTAGAGGCTTGAGAGGAAGCATTGCCCGACAGACACCTTCATTTTGGATTTCTAGCCTCCAGAATTTTGAGCGAATAAACTCTGTTGTTTTAAGTCACCCAGTTTGTGGTACTCTGTTAGGGCAGCCCTGCAAAACTAATATACCGTCTAATGGACAAAATGGGAGGCCCCTACAGATCATGAAGAGGGTTTTACAAAGAGTCTGGATCCCAGTCAATAGTCAGAGGTTATTTGACCACATCAAAGCAGGGGTGGGGTGGGGTGGGTGATGGAGAGAAGCCAGCTAGAGCCTCTTGGGGACCTCTTTGATCACTAAAAGCAAAATGTTCTCTTGGGATGAAAAGAATGTGTGAAAGATGAAATGGCTCTGGAGGGAGAGTCTTAAGTGAGAATTCTCCTTGCACGTCCCTCTTGGGAACTCTGGGATATGAGCAGCGGCCTTGGAAGGCCAGGCTGCCAGTGAGCATGTCCTTTCGGAGTCCTACTTGCCTGGACTAAGGCAGCCCAGACGGCAGGGGTCGGGTTGGGGAGCGAGGGCTTCTCTTGGTGGACAGGGAAGACATGGGGGCAGAGGAAGTTGGTTTGTGACATGGTAGACTGAGGGTGGGGACGTTTTTGAGGCTCACACAGGATGACGCCACTCAAATGGCCTCTGGTCCAGCCATGGGCGAATGTGTCCCAAGTTCTTAGAGACGCACGACCTGCTTACCTCTCCTTCAGGAGTCTAGTAATGAGCTGTGGACGTTAGTAGGGGGATTTCCTCACCTGAGCATTTAGAGGGGAAGCTGTAAGATCAGGGGCTCCTACCTGTGTGGTCTAGCAAAGGGATGGAGAACACTCCAGAGGAACCACAGCAGGAATAAAGCTTCTAAGGACAGAAAGGAGCCACTTCAGACCCGGCCAGGCAAGGATACCTGGGGTCCCAGTGCCTCTATTTGTGTGCATCCATGCCACAGGCACTGATTTACTCCCAAGCTTCCCCTACCCCTTCCCAGGCCAGTGTGCTTGGAGGAGTAGGGTCTTCTTTGTCACAGTTGTCATCCACCCTTCTCCCACACCCACCTCCAGACTTGTGTGGCCTGGTGGAGCAAGAGTCTCCACTTCCGTCTTTGCGGGGGAAGATAGTAAGGCTATTTATCCTTTAGATGTTTCCTTTTAGGGAGGGAGGTTAGAAATATTATATCTAACAATGAGATGGAACCAAATCACCAGGGCCAAATGGTGTCTTCAGGGTCAACTTGAAGAACCATTGGCCAAAGTGGTCTGCAAGAGGCTGGACGTCTGGTCAGCAGAGGCCCGTTCAGAAAGAGCGTCCCCAAAAGGGAGGATGCGGTTTTCTGAGAAGGGCGTTTCCTGGCCTCGGTTTCTGCTTACGTCTCCTCTCGTGGAAACTGCCTCTTCTCACCTGTTCTGCTGAGAGCTGACGTGTTGTTTTCTGTTTCTATTGGGACTTGACCAGTTCGAGATTCACCGTGGACATTCCAATTACAAAGTTATAGTCTAACCACTCTCATTTTAAAATTGGAGCCTAGGTACAGCAGACTGACTCTGGCAAGGAACCTATGATGGATGGTGGGAGAGGGGGAGAAAGGGAGGACCAGTCCCATTTCACAGATGAAGACACTGAGGCACAATTGAGTAGTTCAAGGTCATGCAGTGAGCAACGGCAGAGCTGAAATTAGAGCCCTGAATTAGTAACTCTTAGCTCTGGTTACCGTACCGTGTTTAGAATGATTATATTTTTTGGTTTTTTCTTGAGCTATTGATTTGTTCTCAAACCACACACTTATGGTTTTGGGACTACTATACACACACACTTCCCCCAAATTCTTATGGAAACATTTTCTGTTATTCTGGGGACAGGAAGGGAACAGAATTCATGAGCCACAGCTGTATTGGACCCAGTGCCCCAGTGTCCAGTTTAGTTTCACACGAGACCACAAGTGCTGTTTTCAGTGATCACTGTCCTGCCCCCACCCTCCCTGCTCCTCCTCCCCCACCTCTGCACAGTCTCCCTAAGGGCCTGCAAAAGCCACCTCACTCTCAGCTGGTCCCCAAATCACTCCCTCCGTCCCTTCTTCTTCCACCCCCTCGGCCCTGTGCTCCTGGTTCCCTACCCTTGGGACTGGGCATTGCTTATGTCAGATATGCTTCTCAATTTGGGGCGAAAATGTCCCCTGGGGGTCTATGGCAGTGTGTCAGGGGTACTTGATCACCCACGATAAACACGAGGCATCTTCCTAGAGTATCATGTTTATTGAACAATTTTGGTGAGCGGCGGTGGAGGTTAGGTAACTTAGCTGTTCTAAACGATTGTTTTCATGTTAGAGTATATATAGATGCCGTATAGAAGGAGACACAAACACCACCAAGTGGCAGCTTTGGTTCTATTCCCAGATGCCCCCTGAGCAGGGCTGGGCACTGGTGTGTGGGGAGGGTGGCAGTGGGAGCTGATCTAGGAGAGGAAGGGAAGGAACAGACCAGCATGGTGCAAGTCTGGGTGGGGACACAGGGTGAGGCTAGAGAGCCTGGTGGCTGAGGGCTGGGCTCTAGAGACCGCATCTGGGTCCAGCCTGGTCCACTACTGCATCCTTGGAGTACCAGGTAAGCTCTTGAGCCTCTGTGTCCCAGTCTCATCATCTCAAAATGGGGTAAGGTTGACCTTAAGGATTTTGCTTTCAGGATTAAATGGAATAACGCACTTACAGGGCTTATGACAGCACTTGGCAGGTGAGGCAAACTGAATTCACAGTATCCATTACCATTATCAGGGTCAGAGGGCTCCTCAGGGGAGCCGTGACAGCATCGGTTTTGCTTTTTTTATTTCTAGACATGAGCTGGGAGAAGGGGTGAGCATGAAATTACCAAGCCCTGAAGGGATGGTGAGGTGCAGCTAACAGATCTGCTGAAGGCTCAGCATCTGTGGCTCTCTGAGTGGGAGGGCAGAGGAGCCCCAGCATGGGCGCAAAGAAACCTGCAAAGTGCCATCAAGGGTGGCTGGCCTTCCTTGGGGCTTTTCCCTCGGCGTGTCAGTGCTTGCAAAACAGGAGATCTCATCTGCAGTTATGTCTACTTTTTGTTGATATTCAGTGGAAAAAAATGAATCATTTCAAACATTCCATCAGCAGACAAAATCTTTCAAACAATGGGGGAACTTAGTGTGAAATGATGGGGACCGAACACTTGATTAACCAGATGTGGCATTTCTGGTGTATTATGTGCTCACATTTCATAAATTTGCCTGTGCTGGGATTAAGAATAGAGGAAAAATAGACAAAAAAATCCCCTTGGTCCTGAAAGAGTATAAATTGAAGAAAGAGGCCATTTCTGTGCAGAAGAGAGCATTCCTGGTGAGTGAATGAAATACGAGACCAGGCTGCACCAGGTAAGAAGGTAAGAGAAACAGGGAGGAGGAACTAGAATAGGCCCTATCTCTCCCCCTCCCCAGCTCTGAGAATAGCTTCCTTTGTTGAGAGAATACACCCGAGGTGAGCCTTCTTCACTCCTCCTCTCATTCGAATCCAATCTGCTGGTCAGGTAAGTCCCTCCAGGTGCCCCAGTGGGAATAAAGCATCTGACGTTAATTCACAGACGCCCACACGAAATTAAAGCTTTGCCCAGGTTCTTTCACTGAAAAGAAAGAAATGAAACGGACACTGCCCTCAGAGGTGCCAGACCAAACCCACCTGAAAATGTTTTGAAGCTTTAGACACAAAACCATTTATTTTTGGTTCATTTCAGTATTTATAGCAGTGCACATGTAACACATTTCAATCCACATGAATAGTTCCCAGTTGTTGGAGCAAATTAATCTTTTACAAGCTACTCAGCAGTGAGGTTAGAAGATAAACAGTCGTGAAATAGTACACGCTCCCCTGTACGTGAACCTTCTTATTACAATAAACTCCCACATCTGAGCTCACCGCATCCAATGACTGCCACTCTCCGTTCATGTGGCAGCCCCAGCTGCCCCCTGCCACCTCGGCCCTGCTGAGGTAGTTCTCGGATCAGCCACCTGGGTGGGACATGCTGCCATTTTCAGTTTGGAAGGAAAAACCTGTAAATCTGCTTCCTGGGAAGACAGGCATTGCTGAATTGTCATTTGCCTCTAGAATGCAGAAAACATCAATTTCATTGCAGCTCATCAGAGCTGGAAACACCTGCCACTTCCTTTCTCGGTTGCAATTAACATGATGCATCTCAGCATTGATTGAGTCCAAGCAGCCTGACGCTGCCAAAGTCAAGGTTTAAATGAAACAGTACAACCTCATATTATTTTTCACAGTTTTATAAACATGAACTTATTTATGTTTTATTGCCAAAGAAGCACTACAATAGTTGGGGAAGTAAGTCTTTATGCATGAAATAAACGTGGGTAGAATAGGGTGATGCTTATAATAAAAATAGTTCTTTGTATCTATTTGGGAGGGATGCTTGTTTATCTTTGTACTTATTTCGGGGTGGAGTGGAGGAATAATATTCTTTCTGTACCCCAGCACCTAGCACAGGGTTGCAGAACCCCATGGGTATTCTGAGACTGTTTATTAAACAAATAGATAAATGAATGGTTTGGGACAGCAAGCTTAAGAACTGTCCTCTTGTCCAACTTATGTAAAATTCTGAACTTATAACTATCACGAGCCCTTGGGTTTAACTTAGAAGTTGTGTGAAACTGACTATGAAACATGACCTGAGGCTGGGGCTTCATGTCTCCTTCAGGGTTCTAAATTGTTCTGCCTTGATCACAAGTGTTCTTTTATGGGACAGCGAAGGCTCTGTTTTCATCATCATCCTACTCATATTGCATACAAAGAAACTGTCTTTAAAATGTACAGTATTGTACATTTTGAGGGTCTTGGAACATTCTCTATTGTGAATAAGGAATGAAATCATTTAAAATAGTTCAACGGCCATAATATTTGTGTCCTTTTGGAAACGATCATTGAAACGATTTTTATGTACTAGTAAAACTGAAAGCTGGTGTAAGTAGAAGGCTGGTAAGTATGAGGTGTATGTTTTAACTTGGCCAGATAAGACTCAGCCTGGAACCAGAGAACGTAGTCTTTGGAAAAGACAGTGAGCAAGGTCTTCTCTCATCTATTAACAGACTACTAGGGCCTAGAACTACCTTCTTTCTTGGCCCTCTTGGGAGAATCTTTCTTTTAGATGGAAATGGAACAAATTAAAATAAGTGGCAATTAATTCTTTTGCATAATAGCAACCCAGACACTACACATTTGAGCATCATCTGTCAAATGTATGCAAGCCCCAAATAATGCACCTGTATATAACTGACCGAAAAGACTGGGCTTGAATATTTCTACATATTCTAGACTGAAAACTGAGGTTATATATCTCTTCCTTAAAATGAGTTAACATTCTTGAAATCTGTAGTCTTATCTCAAAATGCCTGACTGCTGAAAATATTATTTTGACAATCTCCATAAATCTTTAATACTATACAACTCACTGTCCCAAACATCTGGGTTATTTGTAGGATAAATAGCTTATATACCAATATCTTAGTGCTAATAGGTCTTCTCCAAATTATAACACAGGAAAACCAGAATTCTGAGGAAACCATATTAGCAATTTCTACCAAATATACAAATAAATAAAAATAGATAAATAGCCATATGTGGCACAGTTTTCATAGATAGAAAGATGCTTGTACATGTTTCCTAATAATAGAATTCAGGCACTACAACACCTGATTCTTAATAAAAAAAAAAAAAAAAGAAAAGAAAAAAAGAAAGAAAAGAAAAAAGACCTCCAACCTTCAGAACTTGGTATCCCATGGAAAGGCTGCATTTTAATACCACCCAAAACGTTGGCTGACTCGGGAAATCCAGTCACACTTCTAACTTCTGGCTTGTCAGCTGGCCCGATTGGTGCCCACAGACAGCATCTCAGACAGAAGCGGTTCATGGGTCAACTTCTTCTGAGGAAAGTGAGGTCTCCCCCCAAAGCCAACTGTGGCAAAGCACCTTCTGTCCAACAACATATTTAATTAAACACTTGCAGAAACGAGAGAGGCCAAACACCCAACAAAGAGGTCTACAGTCTGCTCTCGTCAATGACAGACTGAATCTCCAAAGAATCCCACTGAGGGAAAACAGTCAAATACTTTACGACGACCGATCACCATTGAAAATCTTTTCCTTGGTTCCCATATGAACCATCGAAACATCCCAGGAATCCCATGTCAGTGCACCAACTCTGGCTCCCAGCTTTCCTTTCACACTGAAAATGTCATAAAAATTCCATGACCCAATTTGGGATTTGGTAAATGGGGTCACTGCACTCAGCACCGCTTTGGAGTCAGAAGTGGTTTGTCCTTGTCCCGTGGAGTCCCTGAGCAATGCCTGGAGAGAGTCTCAGAGACACGTCTTTGTCTGGACCTGAGGAGACCACCACGGAAGCATCCCTGGTCTTGGGTCACCAGTGTGTTCAATTTTAGCAACAGCACCAATCTCACCAATATTTTATCAACAAATGCAAGAGTTTCCCTTTTTGCCATTACCAACAGTTATAAGAAAGCACTTCAAAATCATTCATTTTCTAAAAATGCTTTTCAGTATGTTCCAGGGGCCATAAGGATAGTGTTCTGAGAACAAAAAGCATTTCTAAGCCAACAGTATTTGGTGAAAATGAACAATCCTGCTGGTATGAAGTTCAAGTTTTATTTCCCTTTTTCTTTCTTCTTTTTTTAAGTAAAATTAAGGCTCAAATGTTCTATTCAACTCTCATTGCTTATGTATATTATATTAAGGCTTATAAATACACCTGGTAAATTAAATTCACCCTGGATTGAATTAACACCTGCTATATGAGTTATTTGTTTTATGTAATCAGTAATCTCAAGGTTTCTCCTCTTTCTCTGGAAACACAATTTAAATATTAACCTGATCTTTAAACTGCTGCTGCTGCTTCCTGACATTTGGACACCGATCATCCATGCAAAAAAGGCAAATAGGGATATAGTTAATGAAAAGGCAGCTTCTTAAAAATCTTAAGATGTGTAACTTAATGAATTGGGAGGATAAATGATAAAAGCAGCAGGAAAGTCTACCTCTGTGTCACTTTCTAGGGAAAACAATGCTGGTCGCCTGCCAAGGTCACCTCCAGGCAGAGAGACCTGCTGAAGTTGACTGCCAATTTCAAGAGTCTTTGTATTTTCTTCGTTATAATCTCTGGAAGGATCTTGGGCAGCTGTAGTACATGAGAGAATTGTAATTAAAAAAAATATTGCAGTATGATATAACTTAAGTTCCAGGTATGACAAATTCTGCAAAAGGAACTAGGCACGTGTGAGGTGTACTGGTCTGATTGGTCCTCGGCTTGCTTCCAGGGAGAGGCCCCCAGGCCTGCTCACGTCCTGCTCAGCTGACAGCCCTGGGAGAATATGAAGCTTTCAAAGTGCTGGTCTTCAGCCTTCTCTTTGATGCGTTGTTCCTCTAAGGAATCCACCAGTTTGTCCCTTTGCTCAATCACTTGCATCATCTCGGTGAATATTTTTTGCTCCTCATTAAGATCATTCTCGTTTTTCTGGCTCTCTAAAGAGAAAAAGAAAAACATTGTGCCTCAGGTAAGATTTGGCTCCAGGAGAGCTCTTGGCATGGGCATTCATGATTGTTCTGGACTTGTTCTGCCCTTTCGTTTCCATGGAGAAAACAAGGAAGTGAATTTAACACCAGGGAACCGCCCTCAGATTGGAAAGGTGGTGCTTTGTGCGGCAGTCAGCTCAGTTTCCATCTCGAGAGTATATACAAAGCAACAGGGAAAACCCCTTTGTGAGAAAAGAAGTGAATACTAGCCAAGCCCCACAAATGCCCCCAACTACCCCTCCCCCACAAAAAGAAACCAACAAAACAACAAAAACCCTGTTTTCCATAAACTTGTCTGAGCTACAGCAAGGAAACCTGTGCGAAAAGTTTCTAAGTAAACCATCTGCCTCAGTGGCTACTATTTCAATGAGGAGAATCCTTTTTTCATTTGCAGTTAATGACAAATTGCAGCCCTTTGGGTAGAGACCGGGCAGAAGCAAAGTGAGGCTATGGCTGGCCAGTGGGAGGATGTTTCCAGATGAGACTACACTTTTCCCTTTTGCCCTTCTGAGTATAGAAGCTTCTTCCTCATTGGCCTGAGGCATCAGATTGCCTGGAAGAAACAAGATTGTTATGAAGGAAAGGGAAAGAGTAAGAAACAGATAATAATGACTTTCTGACACTCAAAATAGGATTTTAAATCCAGAGTTAACTCTCGTCAACCAGATTATTGCCTTGGGAGGGTCTTCTCTAAATTCCTTTAGCCCCTTCCGTTTAACACACCAGGGACTAGGTGGTGAGCCCATCCCGGAGCAGAGACGGTGCCACTGTCTCTCACATCAGGCTTCGTTTTGAGGTCGGGTCAGGAAGAAGGTACATGTGACGAAAGATAAAGAAGCACCATTCCCTTTGCACCTCATGTTGTATGGGAGGGAGAAGAGAGAGGCAGGAGAAGCAGAAGGTGGAGCCCTGTGCTCCAGGCTCTCCATTCTGGGCCTTGGAAGCCCCCAAGGGGGAAGGAAGTGTCATATCATTTGACAGGAACAGTGGGAGCCCAAGGACTCCTGTCCTGCCCCTTGTTGGGAACTCTGGGAAGAAGCCAGCTGGAAGGGCGCCCTGTGTACAAACACGAGGCAGTACTTCGTGGTTGGGCAGAGAAGAAGGGTCTGAGTGTAGGTCCCCAGATCTCCATCTGCTTTGTGTGGCACACATATGTGGAGCCTAGAAGTACCCACTTGCCCCAGAGCTGCCAAAGGTAGCTGGCCAGTGGGCCTGCCTTAGGGATCCCCCATGATAAGGAGTGAAGTGGCCACACAGTAGAGACTGTCTGGTACACTGTATGGCCAAGCAAGTGGAGGACGTGTTGAGGAAAGGCTGAGTGAGCCAGGGAAGGCCACCAGGCTCGAAGCACGCCGAGAGAATGGCCAGGCTATGGATCACACCAGCCACACACCTTAGCTGCAAGTGCCAGCAGAGAGAGCAGCAGCCCAACAATGGGAGACAGCTATGTGGGGTCTCAACGAGTCAGAGCAACCCACACAGATTCCTAATGCTGCAAGGTCACACAGACCTGCCTTTCCCCGTTACCTGGCAGTCATCTTAGGGAGAAAAGCAGAAGGAAGGGGCGGCCATCTGTGAGACTGAATATTTTCATCCCAGAGAGACTGAGCATTTCCTACAGGGACTGTTTAAATGATTGCATCAGACTAAGTTTACCAGAGAGGGATAAATAAAGTTCCTTTTCTTTTTTTTTTTTTTTCCTTGCTAAGTAATAGGATGAAGCTTTTGTGGAAGATGAGCTCAGATACAGACAAAATAAAGAAGCTATGTTTGTTTTTGTTTTGTTTTGTTTTGTTTTTGGTACACATAAGAGAAGTGAGAAAATGTATGACCATCACTTCTTAGTAAGAATTTTTTTAAAAAGAATCAAAGGTGGCTAGTGGAGTCTTTGGTGGTATTTGTTTTACCATTCTGAAACAGTGCAAATTAAAATTTTTATCAGATGTGTAAATCAGATATTAATTATACACTATGGTTTGTTAATTTAGGCATACTCCAGTATTGGTGCCCCTTATTTGATAATCAACACAGAAAAATAAAAAATTCCTTTTTCAATTTCAGCTTGTCGTAAATGGACCCATCTCAGCCCCTTCCCACAACAAAAAAGACTTTTATCTGTCCTATATAGTGCAAAATCCTATAAGGATTTTGTTAGAAATAGAATTCTGTTGCTATAAAGAAAGAATCTGCGAACCAATACTATATGGGAAAGAACAGGATCGCCTGAGTCTGTTGTAATCTGTTCCCAAATTTTGCCCCTATCATTTACCTTGAGCATGCTTTTTAAGTTCTCAGAGACTCAGTTTTCTAATCTGTAAAATGGGGATAAAATACCTAAATAAAAACAATCATCATGATGGTGTCTAATATTTACTAAGTGCTTGCCCTTGTACCAGACAACCCATAGGTGGGTGCAATGTTTGGTCCATGAAGTATAAAGAAATTATTTACCTTGTTCTTTTAGACCTAGGTCTAAATGTGGGAAAGCCATGCATGGATCTGACCCCACAAACACACGGGCACAAAATAGAATGAATATGCCTGGCTGGCTGGAGCCAATGAATGCATAAATCAGTATATCATGTCGATTGAGTTCATTTCAACTCCCGCCTTCATGGTGGAAATAATTGTCTCACGTGTGATGCCCTAGCCAGGCCCAGGCTGGGAGGGATGTTTCCTTCACCATATAGTGCCTGGCAGAGCTAGGCCTGCCTTCCTCTGTGCTCCAAAGCACCTGTGTCATGGCCCTCATCTCGCTGTGCTATGAGGACTGGGCTGGGTGTTGGTCTCCGCAGTGAGACCAAGGGCAGGGCTGCTCTTCTTCATATGCCAGGCCCACACTAGAGTCTCAATGAGTATTTGTTAAATGAATGGATGGATAAGTGAATGAATGCATGAATAAATGACTTTGTTCCTTTTCGCACATGGGATGGAGCAAAATGCTGCTCCCACAGCCCGAGTGAACGAAGCTAAGTGGGGACTGGCTGTGCTGGTGGTGGCGGCAGAAGGAAGGCTGGCGTGGTGCTCTCCTCTGACTCCCAGGCTGGTCGTGCGAGGCAAGGACAATGCTCCACTCTGCGATTTGCAGCATGCTCTGCTCAAGTGTCTTTCTGGGGAAAAACGTCTTCACCAAGAGCCCCAAACATGTTACCACACTCACCCTCCTTGAGCATTTTCTCTCTTAATTTCTGCTCCAGTCTGCTTTGATGATCTTCTAATTCCAGTTCTTGGGCCCTGGGGACGAGAAAGTGTGCAAACTTTGTAAATACTAGGGGGTTGAGTAGACACGTTGACTAATAAGCCCGTGGACAGTAGCTATGGCATTCGTCTTTCCTTATGAAAACCGGCGTCTTAGAACATCTCTAAACTGAAGGTTTTGCTGCTGCTGGGTCCCTGAGGTGCTGAGAAGGATTGCTGAGATACGCTGGACTCAGGAGACGATGGGGAGCAACTGAAGGCTGTGATGGGATCTCAGTAGGCTTTGGGAAGGCCACTCAGGCCACCCATCAGGGATGGAGAGTGAGGAGAGGACTAGAATAGTCCAGGGAGAAACAATGACAATCTGAAACTCTTCTCTTCTAGGGGCAACATGACTTCACCTATCACCTCTAACGACTCCAAATCTCTGATTGTGGAAAACAAGAAAATAAGGAGGAGGAAACAGAAGTGAGACACTTTGTCCAGGTGGAGGCAATGAAACTCAGGCAGCTACAGTATCTGGTTCTAGGAGTGTGGAAAGAAGAGTTGGTGATGTTTTGGAGTAGTCAAGCTGGGGTGCTGGGGACTCAGTGTTTCCACAATAGGAACAGCAAAGTCAAGAAGCGAAGTTGGTCCTTAGTGAAGGTCAGATTGGAACTTCTCGACCTTTCAATGTTCGGGGATATCCCATGGATGTCACAGAGTGAGTGTGTGTAAGCTCCCCATACGCTATGCCATGTGGTGATGTGGAGGTCCCCCAAACCTTTGTGAATGCAGCCCTGGAGTTCTCAGGAGACAGGAGGACCACACACAGATGCGGCAGGGGTCAGAGGCGATAGTCGAAGTCGTGTGATCCCTAAAAGGGAGACTCTAGAGAAAGCAAGGTTTGAAGACAGAAGCTTGGGAATGCATACATCTAGAAGCCAAACAAAAGAAGCGCAGCCAGGGAAGAGGCAAGCAAAGTGTTGGAAGGATAAAACAAGAAATGCAGCATCACAGAAATGAAGAGAGGGAAGCTTTGAGAGAAGAGAGAGGTCAAGGGCGTTCGCTGCTGCAGAATCACTGAAGAGGGCGAGGGCTGAGAAGAGGTCCCTGGATTTCACACAATGGGGCCTTCCTTCCAGCCCCACCTGCGGTCTGCATGTGCATCTGCTACAGTGTTGGGGTCACTTTGCTTTACCCTGCTGTTGCTGTCATCATTTTTACTACTGCTGCTACTACTTGGGCCAAGGTCCCTGCCTTGTTCGATAGTCTGCCTTTTGCTATTGACACTGAACTTCTCTTGGCCCACTGTGGTAGCCAGTGGAGGTGCACCACTCAGACTTCCTTCAAGAGAGAACTTTCCAGGAGGAGTGTAGTGAGCTGGTGCTCCTGCAGAATCCATTCACTGTCATGCTGAGGCCACAATGTCCCTGGGCAGGTCCAAGCCAGTGACCAAGCACAGCAGCGGGGCTAGAGTTGGGCCATTGCTGCCCCACTCTGGACTCCTCTGATGGGCAGTCTTGGCTCTGGCACTCCCATTGGCCTGGCTGAGACTTCCTTGGGGCTGCACTGCAGTCTGAGGCTCTTCCTGCCCAATTCTCCTCCCTTCCCCTCTCCTTTCCCAGGAATCAGGACGGCAGTGGGGTCTGAAGATTTCCCTCTTCCTCCTGCTCCCTTTCCCCTTTATCCTTCACAGGCATTTTCCCCAATAAATCTCTTGTACTTCTAATTCCGTCTTGGCATCCACTTCCCAAGGGACCTGGATGGACACACCAATCTAAGACATTTCTCCTTGTTCATACAGGCGTTTCTCCAAACTAAAACCTGTCCTTTAACAGAGCTCCCATCTGCCTTTGTCTAGCTCACATGCCCGAGTTCTCCTCTTTGGAGGAGAAAGGTCCCTCTGCAGTGGATAAACTGGGGAAGCCACAGTCACTGAGAAGCAGCGGCAGCAGCCAGCCTCCCTGACTCTCACAGGCAGACCCTGTGCACTGACTGCTCCTTCTACAAACCTCCATGAGCTCTTGCCTTGTTTTCTTATTATTATCATGCTCTGTGTTTGCATGTCTGTCTCCCCTGAAACCATGATATCCTAGAAGATGGGGACGGTGGCCTTATTCATCTTACTTTCCACAGCGCCCAGCACAGTTCCTGGCACATAGAATGTGCTTGATACATTTTTGTTGAATGAATTTTATAATTCAGACCTGGCCCAAAGGCAGATGGGATGATTGTGTAAAAAGGGTTTTATAGGTGGACATGGACAGATTACTTAGTTGCTCTTAGTCTCAGTACGTGCAATAATGTGAAAAATAGTGATAAAAAAATAATGACTACAGATGACCCCTTCTTCCCCATTCATGGCATTTCCTTCCATGTCAATGGAGTTCAATGAGTATAGCTGCTGGCCTCCTCCCCCATGCCCGCTCTTACTCACTCTCACCCCAGGGGAGACTAGACTGGGTGAACTTAGCTCACACCCTTTCTCTCCTGGGATCAGCCTGCCTGTAGCAGACGTGTGTTCTCGATTACTCCGAGCCTTGCTGTAGGTCTAGGGCAAGATTTCTCAATCTTGACACTATTGACATTTTAGGCTGGATAATTCTTTGTTGCCAGGGGGAGAGGGGGTGTCCTTTGCATTATAGAATATTTAGTAGCATCCTTGGCCTCTACTCACTAGATACCAGCAGCACCTCCTAGTTGTGACAACCAAAAAGGTCTCCAGATGTTGCTGAATATCCCCTGGGGGGCAACGTCTCCTGTAATTGAGACCCACTGGTCTAGGGTAAAAGCCTTGCCCCTAAGAAGCAAGCAGATGGAGGACCCTTTGTGATTACATAGGTAAGTATGTCTAATTCTGGGGTTTGGTTAGTGTAGTGGGTTGAATAGTGACCCCCAAAAGATAGGTCCACATCCTAACCCCTGGAACCTGTGAATGTGAACTTATTTGACAAAAGGTCTTTGCAGATGCAATTAAGTTAAGGACCTTGAGATGAGAACATTCTGGGTTATCCCAGTGGGCCCTAAACCCGTTGACAAGTGTCCTTATGTGAGTCAGAAGAGAAGACACAGACACATAGAGAAGACAGAGGCAGAGACTGAAGTGATGCCGCCACAACCCAAGGGAGGCCTGGAGCCACCAGAAGCTGGAAGAGGGGAGGAAGGATCCTCCCCCAGAGCCTCCAGAGGGAGCAAGGCCCTCCTAACACCTTGATTTCACACTTCTGTCTTCCAGAAATGTGTGAGGATGAGTTTCTGCTGTTATGAGCCACCCAGTTTGTGGAAATGTGTTACTCCAGCCTTAGGAAACTAACACAGGTAGCAAGCCCCCCTTGGCTCTCATAGTTAGCCCAGCTAGCCCTTACTGGTAATAAGGGCAGTATTTTGATGTTCCATCTATTAACTCGGTTGTCTTATTTCTCATCTAATTCAGAACCCAGGCAGAGAAGAGGAACAGAATTTGTTAGACCCCTTCAAAGTCCCCCAAAATTACCTCGCAGGTTTGGGGTGAAAATGAAGTGAGCCAGTATGAGTGAAAGGACCCAGTACAACTTGTGGTGTTTAGTTGGTTTATATTAATTGTTACTTTCTTTCCCTCCAGAATGGTGACAGGTTAGTGACCTTCAACTTTTTCAGAGTGTGATGAGATCCACCTCTACTTTCTGATATCCCAGCCAGGTTGTCACCCATCATTCAGAGAGGACGGCCAGACAGATCTCGGTTCTTCAATCCCTTAAAGCCACAAAGAGGTGGCCAGGCAGGTCTCACCAGGCCCTTCCCGCGATCCGTACTCAGAAGCCACACGTGCTCCTGTTGCAGGTGTGTGATGGCAGGTGGGTCCCCCCTGGTCTGGGGGACAGGGATGGATTGAAAATATCTTATCCAAATGCCCTCCAGCTCCAGACCTACTACCTGAAATCTATTTTAGCCATAGGACTCCACAGAGAGAACAGACCACTGAAGATTCCCCGCACTAATGCCGGCATGATATGCAAGACATCAAATACCAATTTGCCTCAATCACAATTCTGTATGCACAAGGAGAGAAAATCCTGGGGCTTCAACCGAGGAGGGGGAGCCACCCCCCTCCCGCCCCTGTACTTTTAGGACTCACAGTCATCTGTGTTGCCTTACTTACATGATCAGTAGCTCCGACTCGTATCGCATTAATTTATTCTTCTCCAGAACCAGCTTAAACCATTCCTGCAAAAGCTGTGCTTCATCCTGTGTGTCTGAATCTGTTTAAGAAATCAACACAAATGGCTGAGATTGGTATTTCTCTCTCTATGATCAAACTGCTTTGGAACTACTTTCGCGGGCCATATTTGTAGCGAAAAGGGCTCGGCAGGCGGCAGCCCCCTGACAGCCTGTTGATGCCTCAAGGTCACGAGCATGACAAATAAAACCCACCTGTGCATGCTCTGGGGGCGGTCCTCCTGGACATTGGGGGCATGAATCGTCATGTCCAAGGGTCGTACACTCTTGATCCTGTCCTGCCTTAAATGAAACCTTTCCTGCCTATTTGCATGTCCTCCATAAAGCTTCTGTATGTTTGTGCCTCACATCCTCCACCAAAGAAAACCCTAGTAAGTCTGCTGGTTACTATCTCCCCTCCTTCTTTCCCTCCCCCAAATCAAATGCCTACTGAGTGCCCAGGTGGAGTGCGGTTCCCTTCATGGGGCAGGGAAGCTCACACCACATTTGGTCATAGAGGAGTGGGGATTGGCATTTTTATTTTTTCCACAAAGAAAAGCCAAATGATGAAAACAAATGTTATTAGCTTTGAATCTCATAGGGAGAAAGTTATATCCAAATATTCTTATAATTTAGATGACGACCTTTATGAAACAGAAGAACAACCATGAGAAAATTGACACTGCTTTTAGATACTCAACGTCAGATGCTAAATGTTTAGATACTAAAATGTTAAAATCTGGGCGTCTTTGAGAAACAGCAACGCGGAGGTAGCTTTCTAGTATTTCACCCTGAAGTGAGAACACAGGCTGTATTGCAAAGCTCATGGCCATTCTAGAAGGATTTATACTGGAGGGTCCCCTAGGCAGAGAGGAAAACAGTGCAGACAGAAGACATGTGTGACCTTGGGCAAGTTGCTTAACCTCTTGGAGCCTCTGCTTCTTCATTGGTTAAACTGAACAGTAAGGCACACAGGCAATGTAATAATAATAATGAGCTACTGTTTATTATGCAGCATCTCATTCATCCTCACAACAAACTCACCAGCAGGTTCCCTCACTATCACCACCTGACAGCTGAAGAAACAGAGGTTAAAAGATGAAAGTAACTGCCCAAGCTCACAGTCAGCAGGCAGCAGAGCCAGGGCTTGAAGTCAAGGGAGCCTTATCCGAAGCCCCTGTCTTCACTGATGTGTGCTACTCCCCCCTCCTCCTCTCCCCTCCCTCCCTCCCGTGGGCATGTCAGGTAAATAATGCCCCTAGCACATCATCTTGCACAGAGCAAGCCATCCATAAAAACAGTTCCCTTTTCTCCCTGTCTCTTTGGCCATCTTTTTATTGATAAGGAAACAAGGGCCCAGAGAGATTTATACGCAACACTCCAAATTACAGTTAGTTAATGGGCAGAAGAGTGCCACAATGTAGATCTTGACTTCTGGTGAATTCACTCATTCATGCATCCATTCACACCTCTTTATCCAATAGGTGTCGGGTACTGCCTTAGGTTCTGGGGATACAGTGATAGATAATGCTACATATCACGAGAAATTTGGAGATAGTAAGGCACCGTGCCTGTGGAAAAGGGTATTGCTAGATAATCTTTTGGATCAGATGGACCCAGAAAGCTAGAATAAAATAGAACATTAGAAAACTGTTACCACAACAAAGCAGTAAAAAAGGGCTCTGGGAATACAGAGAAGGGAGGGTTCTTCTGGTCAGGGTGTGAGGTTGGAGAGAGGGTTCTCTCCGTCAGGATGTAAGGTTGGAGGGAGGGTTTCCTGGGCAGGGTGTGAGGTTGGAGGGGGTTCTCCTGGTCAGGGTGTGAGGTTGGAGGGGGTTCTCCTGGGCAGGGTGTGAGGCTGGAGGGAGGGTTTCCTGGTCAGGGTGTGAGGTTGGAGGGGGTTCTCCTGGGCAGGGTGTGAGTTGGAGGGGGTTCTCCTGGTCAGGGTGTGAGGTTGGAGGGAGGGTTCTCCCCGTCAGGATGTGAGGTTGGAGGGGGTTCTCCTGGTCAGGGTGTGAGGTTGGAGATGGGGTTTCCCAGTCAGGGTGTGAGGTTGGAGGAAGGGTTTTCCTGGTCAGGGTGTGAGGCTGAGCTTCCTGAGGGAGGTGGGTTTGAACTGGGACATTGAAGAATGGACAACACTTTGACAGGAAATAATGAAGATGGGAGAGGAAATTTCCAAGAAGAGGGAACAATATGAGCAAAGATGAGGGGATGGACTAGATGGTGGTGGGGACAGAGATCGGGAAGGGCTAAGGATGCAGAGAGGGGTGATGATGAGGCCTGGGAGTGTATGAGGATCTATCATAGAGGCCCCTGGATGTCATGCTAAGGAACTTGTGCTTTATGCTGTAGAACACAAAGGGACACTACAGGTGGTTGAGTGAGACAATGATATGTGGAGTGTCATACAGGAAGGATTAAAGCTGGGAGAGGGAGGAGGGAGGGAAGTAAGTAAGATGTTATCCTTCTTAGGTTTCTTGAATGAATGAATGAATGAACGAATAAACTTATAAACCCATTGAATACCAACATCTTCTAAGCAATGTTTGTGGTGCTGAGGGACGGGGATGAATAAACATTGGTTCCAGCTCTTCAGGAAACTGGGAGCTTGTGTTCCAGTGGGGGAGACAAACTCTGTATAGCCAAATAGCATACAGTGCCCCCTTGCTGTTCAACACAGGAGGGAAGCAACTAATCTTGCGTAGAGGAAGTGGGGGAGGCCACAGAGAGGAGAGAGCAGGTGAACTCAGTCTAAATGGATGAGTATGAGTTTTCCAGGGAGAGAAGGAAGTGAAAAACCAGGCATTGGATGTTGAATGAAAGAATGAAGTATATAGACCAGAGATCACATATAACATAGAAGTTAAGAGCATATATTTTAGACTCAGACTTGGGAGCCAACTTTCACTCTTCTACATACCACTGTGTGGGCTTGAACACTTAAGATAGCCTCCCTGAGCCGCATCTGTTATGAAGATGCAGTGGGATTGTGCACACAAAGACCTTAACCCAGCCCTGGCATATAGTGTAAGCTCAGTAAATAGTGATAGTCATTGTTCAAGTCATACAGCATACGTGATGTGAAGGAAGAGCCCTTAGGGGTCATCTGTTCCCGCCATGGAGGCATGCAGAAATTTCCTCTACCTCCCCACCACTCCAGCCTCTACTATAACTCTCCATGTGATGGTGGAATTCCCTGCTCTCCAAGAAGCCCACTGTAGGGTGTGTACTCTAAGTATTGAAAACTTCTTTCTATTGTCTTCGATGGGTTGGCTGCTAGCCACTGAGTCCAGTTTTGCCCTCTGGAGGAAAATAGAGAACACATAACTATATATTTTACGTGAAAGACATTCAGATATTTGAATACAGGTCTCATGATCCACTGAAGTGTTCTTTTTTCAGAGTCAGCACCTTCAGGTCATTTATCATTTTGTCATAAAAGGGCTGCCCACCTCTGCTGGCCCTCTAACTTTCCAGGATGAAGCTGAAGGACAGTCCCGAATCAAACAGAGTATCAACAGGCCAGAGTGGAGAGACTCTCTGGCACCTTCAGCCTGTGCCCTGGGGCTGCAGAAGTCTTTTCAGCAGCTGTGTCTTCACCTGGCTCTTACAATCTTGCAAATCTGGTCTTTCCACACAGTGGTGGTGAAGTCTGATGCCTTCATGTTTTATTTGTGCAACTGATCTTTTTCTTAACCTAATTCAAGACTTTATATGAATCTTGTTAAATATCATCTTGTTTATTTTGTTCCATCATGGGAAAATCTTTTGAATATCTCATCCATCTGGACACATTTCTCCTAGATTTGAGATTTCTGAGGAATTGATAAATGGGCATCCTATATCTTTAAGTGATATTGAAAAACAAAGTGTCAGATGGGACTGAACCAAGAACAGAGCCATCTGGCCCATTAGGGACCTTTCTCAGCCTTTGGGTGAGACTGTTCTATAGACTCAGCGCATGCACCTAACTGGTATCATCCAGCCCACTTTGTCTATTTGGCTGTCACAGGAAACTTTGATAACAAAATAATTTCCTGAAATCAAGCTTCACAATGTCTGCCATGTCCATTGGCACTACCAACTCTGCAACTCCACCAAGAAAAGGGAATGACATTTGTTTTTCACACCTTCTCAGTAAACACCAGTGGTTCCTTAGTAATCCTTAAATTTATTTCTAATTATTCACAATTTTTTTAATAATCCCTTCCAGAATTTTGACAAGGATCACAATCCATGTTTCTTTCTCATGTGAAAAGTCGAAAATGTACTCATCTCTAGTCTTTTGATTCTGGAATTCTTCATGAGTTTTCAAAGACTGAGGTTATATCTGCAAGTTATTTCAACACCAGGGGGTTAATTCAGTTCATTCAACAAATTCTGATTGAGTAATGCCACATCCAAGACACTATTCTATGTATGTATCATCTTTCACCTGGGCTTAGAAACCTGCATTTATTGCTCTCCCATTTTTCTCACCTATCTAGATTCCATTTCCTCTGCTAGATATTTGTTTAACACTTCTAGATTGCGGGTCATTTTCCTTGAAAAAGAAAACAGAAAAGCTGAGAGTTGAAAATCCTGCCTTTCCCCATCATGTAACATTATACCATCTGCCTCAGCACTGGGCCCATCCGTTCCTTGTTCCCAATCCAAAAGAAACAGCTTTAAAGGCACTATTTTGCTGTCTTTAGAATATTTTTTGTTGTTGTTTTTCATATTCAGCCTCTTTGCTGCATTATATCCACAAGTTCTAGCCAGACTTTTATCCTGCCTTACATATCGCTTTTTCAATCTTACGTGTCCTTCTAAAATCTGGTCCATTAGACAGTTCCCTGTGCAGCCACACTGATTTCTACTGATGCTTTACTCAACAAACACAGTTTGAACTGAATCAATCAATCTAATTTTCTGTTTTCAATGGAATAATTTGCAATTTTATAGCTTACAGTTCATTTTTTTAGAGTCTTCTTTTCCTCGATAGTCAAAATCACTCTTGGGGATCTTCGAACATGGAATCAGATTTTAGGGAATCTGCCTTCTTAAAGCATTGGGTACTGGTGGACTGTGGCCAGCCCAGACTTGCCTTGCTCTCAACCTCAACAATGCACTGAGACTTTGCTTCATGATTTCCATCAACTCACTGCCTCCCATCAGATAGCGTCCTTGTAGGTCCTGATGAAGTCTAAACCAGCATCGCCTCTCCGTGTAGATGCAGTAGGGCAGGGCAGAGGGCAGGGGCTCTGAGATCAATCAGACCTGGCTCTGCCACTTACAAATGTGTGACCTTGGGCAAGTAACCTTGCATCTCTTTGCCTTGGTCCCCTCCTCTGAAAAATGAGGATGCTGATAGTCTGCCTCATAAATTGGTTATGGGGATTAAATGAGATGATGTGTGTAAAATGCTCAGCATAGTGCTTGGCACATAGTAAGCATTCCATAAACTGTACCATTGTTATTAATACGTTGTCCTTTCTTCCAGTGTCTAGTGCTCTACTTCCATATGGATTATTTTCTGTTCATCTTTAAAACTCAGCTAGAGTGTAATCCCTGACTTGATTATACATGGCTAAACTTTATCTTGTAACTTCATTTGAGGTTAATAAAAACTCTTAAATACTTATTCTTTTATTGGCCTCATGTAAACGAAAAGGTCATATGGCTGGCTGGATCATCAGCACTTGCTTGGGAAGATTTGACAGTACTCTGTGCCTACACAGATGGTTTGCTCAACCACATCTCTTCTGGTCCCATGGCTGCTATTGAACTGAAAGCCCTTCCAGGGCAGGGATGTGACTTTTACATCCAGGAATCAGGATGCAGCTAAAATGGTGCAGCCAGAAGGCGAGCAGCCTCCAGCTGTGACTAGAATAGCCCAGTTACCTAACCCATACTGCCACCTCTGCTTGTGTCCACCATCAACTGGTTCTTCATTTGTTCCTGTGCCCTCATATCATGCTTTTTCCTAGACAAAATGCAAGGATTCCACTTGCTCAAGTGAAATAAATAAAACTCAACACAAAACAACTTTTTATTAATGGAGTCATTTTAATTGACTCACTTTTCCTTAAGTGAGCTCTCAAATGCAAAGCAAATTTTGTCTCTCCATACTGAAATTCTTCAATAACTTCCCACAATCAAGTTCAAACCACCTAGCCTGGCAACACTTGGTCCCTGCTTACATTAGAGTGACTGGCATTTAATGGTCATATGATTTTTCTCAGAGAATAATAACAGACAATAAATGAACAATATATTCTTTAATGTCATGGCTTTTTAACCATTGTCTTTCCTCAGTAATGCTGAATACTTCTCTGTGTATTAGTGTGTGGTTTTTCCAAGTTAAGTCTTGTTTGGTTCACAAGGATCTAATTCTTCAGATGTGATTTCCACCTTCTTAGAATCTGTGAGATGGCCTAATTTGGTGTTTGCTCCAATTTTGTCAATGCCCTCAGCATCCTCACTGATGATCTGCGGCATGAAAGGGCATTAGAGAAATTGCAACCAGACCTCTCAGAAGCACTGTGCCGGGCATCTCCCCTCCAGACTGGCTGGGTTTCAGCCCCTGCTTCTAGTTTTCTCGTCTCTGGTCAGCTCTTAGCTCTTGTGCTCATCCACAGGCCTGTTTCATTTAAATTTCTAGCCAGGCCTTCTCCAGTGCTCTGGGTATATTGACCTCCCACAGGCTCTTTACATATGATGGTGATTATCCAGAAAGCTGCACTGTGGCTCTGGCCTGATTCAGTCTTGACAAAGCCAGGATGGTGGAAGGTAACTCGCAGTTCCTTTCTGGGAGCCAGAGGCTGCAGCTAAAAAACAAAAATTCTGGTCCTTCCTTTCTAAAACACCTTTGAGTTCTGCTTTGCTTTTAGCTACATATCTATTCATCATAAAGTTTTTCTTGCTTTTGAATTTTATTGAAATAATATCATACTGTATGTAGTCATCTGCAACACGCTTGTCTTAAATTCCACATTATGTTTCTAAAATGCATCATGTTGCTCATTCATTTTCACTGCTGTATATATAACATTCAGTTGTATATGCCACAGTTAACTATCCCACAATTTGTCCATTTTCCTGTTAATGGATATTGGGGTCGTTCTTAGTGTTTTGCTATTATCTATGATCCTGCTATGAACATTCTTTTGTGTGTCTTCTGGTCCATGTGGAGAAGAGTTTCTCTGGAATATGCTCTTAGGAATGAAATTCTTGAGTAGTAGGGCATGCAAATGTTCAGTTTTACTGCATAAAGGCTAATTGTTTTCCAAAGAGTTGTGACTGCTTCCACTCCCACTAACACTGAATAAGAGCTCCCTTTCTTCCTCACCTTGCCAAATACTTAGTCTTATCATGTTTAATACTTTTTGATAATTTAATGGTTTAAAATAGTTTCTTATTGTAGTCTTACTTCAAATTTTCCTAATTACCAATGAGTATTCTTCTCTGAAATGTGTATTTATATCATTTGCCCATTTTTATATTGAGTTGTTTGCCTATTTCTTATTGATTTGTAAGAGTTCTTTACATGTTCTGTAATACTGATTCTCTTTTGGTTATATGTGAAAATATATATATATATGTGCATTTACACATTGCAAACATATTTTCTAAATTAGTGGCTTTTTTTTTCCTTTATAGTATCTATACACTTCTGACTTGAGGTCAAAGGATTCTCCTTCTTTTTTTTTTTTTATTGAAGAAGATTCACCCTGATCTAACATCTGTTGCCAATCTTCCTCTGTTTTGTATGTGGGTCGCTGCCACAGCATGGCCACCGACGAGTGGTGTAGGTCTGCACCCGGGAACCGAACCTGGGCCGCTGAAGTGAAGTGCACCAAACTTAACCACTAGGCCACAGAGTCAGCCCCCAAAAAGATTCTTCTTAACTTTTTAAGTTTCATTTTTCATGTTAAAGTCTTTAATCTTTATGAAACTGATTTGTTTGTATGGTGTAAGGTAAGCCTCCATTTCATTTTTTCCTGTATTTTTTCCAAACCAATTGCCCAGAGCCACTGATTTCTTGTGATCTGCAATGCTACTGCAGGCTTATGTCAGGTTTTCACATGTGAGATTATGTTTGGATCTTTTGGTGGCTTTCAGTAAACATTTAAAATTGGCTTCATAAAGGTTGTGCACATTTTTGTTAGATTTACTCCTAGGTACCTTATGTTTTTATGCTAACGTAAGTAATAACTTCTTTGTTATTTCATTTTCTAGAAACTGATGCTGAGATACAAAAATGCAATTGATTTTTCTATTTTGATCTTATATCCAATCACAGGCTCTTATTCATCAAAAAACATTTATCTGTACATTCTTTTGGGTTTTCCATGAGGATAATTCTATCATCTGGAAACAGCAAAAATTTGTTTCTTCCTTTTCAAACCTTATGCTATTTTTCCCTTGTCTTGCTGTACTGGCTGAGGTCTCCTGTACAATGTAGAACAGAAGAGGTAATGGCATCCTTCCTTTATTACTGATTTTAGAAGAAATGCTTCTAATATTTTACCATTCAACAATGATGTTTCCTGTTGGAAGATATCTTTTAAATTAAGAAAATTCTATCCTTTTCTATTATTTTTTTGCTAAAAGTTTTTATCCCAAATAAGTGTTGAATTTTGTCAAATGATATTTTCTTCTATTGAAAAGACCATATGGTTTTCCTCTTTAATTTGGTAACATGGTGATTGTTAAGTCACCCTTAGATTGCCAAATTTTAAAATTAGTTGGATTAAATGTTCATTATATTCTTTATCTTTTTGAATCTTTGCTATACCAGTGGTTATGTCTGGCCTTTTCATTCCTAATTTATTTATTTCTTCTATCTTATTTTTTAAAATTAGTTTAAGAGGATTGCCTTTAGTCTTTTATGAGTCTTTCCAAAGAACCAACATTTGACTTGCCTGACCCTTTCTATTTTAGCTTTATTCTCTACTTCTGCTCATATATTTATTATCTTCTTTCTTTAGGTTTATTTTGTTTTTCTTTTTCTAAATTAAGTTGGACACTTAGCTCATTAATTTTCAGCCTTTCTTCTTTTCTAATAAAAGTATTTAAGGCAACACCTCTAAGCACCACTCTCACTGCATCCCAAGAGATCTGATCCACTGTTTTTCTTTTCATATTTAGTATATTTTAAATTTCCATGTATTTTTTTAAATATCCATTTGACTTTCTCCTTGATCCATGTGAAATGTATATTTTTACTTTCCAAATGCACAGTTTTAAAAAATATCTTTTGGTTATTGATTTCTAAGTTAATTACATTATAGTATAGAACGTGGTCTGTATAACATAGATTCTCTGAGATTTACTTTACGAAGTAATATGGTCAATTTTTGTAAGTCACCATGAGAACTTGAGAAGAATATACATTCCCTAATTTGAGGGTACAGGGTTTTATACATGTCCATTAAAGTTATTACTTGCATTGTTCAAATTTATACTAATGTTTTGTCTGCCTATCATTAATTGAGAGATGTACTAAAATCTGCCATGATATAGTAGAAATTTCTCCCTGGAGTTTTACCTTCTTTGTTTTATATATTTTTGAGCATATTATAGTCAATATGTACACATTTAAAACTGTCATATCTTCTTGGTAAGTTTGATCATTTTAAAATTATGTAGTGCCCTGTTTATTCCTAATCACAGTTTTGGCATTAAAGCATATTGTATCTGCTTTTAATATAATTACCCCAGCTTTGTTGAGTTAGTGTATATTTTGTCATCCTTTTACTTTAAACCTTTCTATTTATTTATGTTTTGTTTGTGTCTGCTAAACGGTATATAGTTGGGTGTTGTTTTGTTTAACTACCATTACTATTACTGAGATATTTGGACTTGTTTCTACTGTCTTTCCTTGTATCTTTTTTATCTTTTTCTATGCTTCTAAATTTCTATTTAGAATTGAGTCAGGATTTTGGTTTGGTTGATTATTTTTTCTTATTGTTTCCCCCAACTGATTTGGAAGTTATGCATTTTTTTCTATTCTTTTAGCGATTACACTTAAAATTTAAATAGGTATTTTTAATACCCTAACAAAGTCTAAACTTAATCAACATCTTAGCCCCCTGTTAAACAATATAATGACTCTGAAACACTTTTCTTCCAATTTTTCAATTCCTGACTGACATCTTTTTTAGTCCAGTATTTTAGTTGTATCTTTAAAAAAAAAAACTACAATATTTTATACTGACAATGTTTATTTGATTTACTTCTGTGCTTATTATTTTTTTCATTTACCATTTCTTCTTGCATATTTCAGATCATCTTTTTAGGTTTATTTATTTTTTTCCTTATTTCCCAGAATTGTGTTTGTAGATAGTTCACTTTGTTTTTAAGTGAATATTTATTGTGCATTTGTTCTTGAAATATAGTTTTTCTGGGTGTACTCTTCTAGCTTGAGAATTATTTTCTTTCAGTTGATTGAAACTATTATTCCACTGTCTTCTAACATCCATTATTGCTGTTGAGAAGAGGACTATTACCACAAATTTTGTTCCTTTTTAAGGTAAATTATCTTTTCTTTTTATCCACTTTAAGATCATCTTTCTGCCTTTGGTGTCCTACATTTTCACCTCATTGTGCCTAGGTAAGTGCAGATTTAGTTTAAATTTATCCTGATTTCTGTATCTTGGGCTCTCTGCATCTGTAGATTCATGTATTTCATCCATTTTGGAAAAAATAAAGCTAACATTTATATAGCATGTATTTGGTTCCAGGCCCTGTTCTAAATACTTTGCTGCAGTATCTCAGCCATTATTTCTTCAAATAATACCCAACATTAATTTTCTCTATTCTCTCCTTCTGGTACTCCAATTGAACATACACCAGACCTTCTCATTCTATGTCTATGAACTACTCTTTCACATTTTCCATCTCCTTCTATCTCTGTGGTGCATTCTTCAAATAATTGTCCAATTCACTAATTCTCTCTTCTGCTATGTCTAAGCTACTGTTTAGTGCATTTGCTGAGTTTTTAGTTTCAACGAATTTATTTTTCATTTCTAAACTCTCTGTTTACTTTATTTTTTAAAAATACATCCCTGGTCATTTTCCCTTCAATTTTTTATTTGAAAAAATTTAAACTTAAAGGATTAAACGTTATGCTTGTTATATTTCTTTCTATTCCTTTCACCTAGAACAGTTTCCTAGATTTCTCTCCCCCCATTTTTTTGTATGACATTGACATCTGTTAGTTATTTTGTAGGCTATCTCTCAATTTGGATTTGTCTGATTGTATCCTTCTAGTTAAACACAAGTTAAGCATTTCTGGCTGAGGTGCTGCATAAATGAAGATGTATCTTTCTTAGCAAATCACAGCAGGAAGCTCATGATGTTAAGTTTGATTATGGTTACAGTTGGTTGAGTTTAAGGTGGTGCTGCCTGTTCACTTTTGTAGTGTTTTTCTGCTTGCTCATTTTGTAGGTAATCTTGTATTTCTTCAAATATTTCACACATACACATAGGATATTCTGTATCTAATAATTAATAGAGTTGAAGTTCTTGGCCATTTAAATTTGTTTTTTGCTGACTCTCAGTCTTAGTGGCTTGCTTCCTTGTGTTTCAGGTGACTTTTAAAATTACTATTAAAAGCTCATAGTTTATTGAACAAAATCTGTCTGAATCCTGAGAGTCTAAACTAAGGCACAGTTTCTTTCATAGAGGATCTATACTTGTTTCTTGGGGAGCTAGAGACCTGGCTTGATGTGGGAATCTCAAGGTTAGCTCTCTTACTTTTTGTTGGTGCCAAGGCTTAGACTCTAAAATCACTGATATTCATCCCCTGGATTTCTGGTTTTGTGTTTGCTTCCTTCTTGGCACATGTGAGTTTCAGCATAGCTTTCTTCTCCCTCCTCTCTTCCTCCTCTTTCTTGGCCCTGAGAGATGTATGTCACTTACTTGAGGACCCAGAAATGTTCTTAAAAATATACTTGCTGTAGTAAATGAGCTTTTATAGTATTTAGTCCACTGTCCTGCTGCTCTGTACTTCTTAGGAACCTCATTCTGTATCCTTGGCTGAGGTGGCCATTTGGTTATTTAGTTTTAAGTATTTTTCCAGGTAAAGTCATGACAGTGTTTTTCAAACTTGAGAGTTGCAAAATTAATTTTATGGGTCATAACAAGCACTAAAAATAGAATAGAAAGTACCAGTCTTTTATATGTAGCAAAGTTCAATATTATTTCTTGAAACATTTTATTGTTATACATTTATCCGTTTAAATGGCCAAGAACTTCAACTCTATTAATTATTAGATACAGAATATCCTATGTGTATGTGTGATATAAAATGTATTTCTTGCTGCTACCATGGTAATATTTTTGTATAAAGCAATGATTTAGGGCACATAACCTGGAGGCATCAATGACCCTGGAATCTATGCAATGGAGAAGACTGAAGTCTTCCTCAGGAAGAGAACCTTAGTCTCCCCTGCACTGAGCCTATCTCTGTTATAAGGCCACTGACTTTCTACCAGGCGGCCACTGAGGCTGGAAAAAGAGGTGAGTGCATAAGAAGGATGGATTATTGATATTTGTTGAGTGAGACAGTCTGCCATAGACCTCGAGCATCCCTGCATGTCTTTGCTGAGTGTGCCAAACTGCAAAGCCTGACCATCCTCTGACCCTGAGCCCTTCCTGGAACCAGCCAGGTAGACAATTCTGAGGAGTGGGTCAGGATCCCACAGCATGGCTACTGTGCAACTACTTGCTTCCTGGGAAGGGGGACTGGCTTGTCTACTGCTTGCTATAAAAGCTGCTGAGTTCCTCGGCTGTGGCACAATCCCCTGTGTGCACAGCTGCCATCTGGGCCTACAGGTCACACCACGGGACTTGGGTACAGGGCCACTTGTACCATGCTGCAGCTACTGCTGTTTGCTGTGCTGTGAGTAATAAACTCCTTGCTCTGATGCACTGAATTTCACTGTCTACTTTCAGCACATAGAATTGTGGCAAACCCATCCAAACTCTTTACTTAGTCATCAACTTTGGAGTCTTGTTACTCTGGGCCATTCTCTATGAGACTGGAGCTCTTTCCTGACAATATTCCATTATATCATGTGATGAAATAATATGATCTGTGCTTCCAATTTTATGGTCACCCTGTATTCAGAGAGTCAGACTCCTCCAGGATCACAGAAGGATGTCAACCCTTGCCTGCTCTGCTGACCCTTTAGAGGACAGCAATCAGCCACTCCTAATGGCTGACCAGAGGGTACAGCCTTAGACTCACTGCCTTTTAGTAGTACATGTAAGGAACAAATAATTATGGAAGGTTACCTAAAGCATATCCATTCCCTGAAATCTAGCCCCAAATTATGGCAGACCATCAGAGAGGCATGCCTCAGAACTACAGTGTTTTGTTCTCATTCTGGAACTGCTTTCACTGAATTGTGGTTTTTGGGGGAGTGGGGGGGGTAACAGTATGAGTCTACATTGAGATCCTTATATGGACCAGATATGCAAAATTCATGTATTATACATATTTATAGAAACCAACTTAAATCTCTTCTAGGGAGTGTAGTTATAAATGAATGTGGGGCCGGCCCCATGGCTTAGCGGTTAAGTGCGCGTGCTCCACTGCTGGCGGCCCGGGTTCGGATCCCGGGCGCGCACCGACGCACTGCTTGTCTGGCCATGCTGAGGCCGTGTCCCACATACAGCAACTAGAAGGATGTGCAGCTATGACATACAACTATCTCCTGGGGCTTTGGGGGAAAAATAAATAAATAAAATTATAAAAAAATCAATAAAAAAAAAAATAAATGAATGTGAATGAATGAACAAATAAGTAGGTGCAATCTGAGAAATCATTGACCATGCAGCTGTGTTTTATGATAGGGATATAAAAGAAAAGAGAGAGAATTAATCGTTTTGAACACCTGTTATATGCCAGGCACTCTTTTTAGGTGCTTTACTAACATTATTTCATTTAGTCTTTTCTTCATACCATCTGCATCAGGTTGGTATTATTACTCCTATTTTACGGACGAGCAAATTTGGCAGAGAGGTAAGTAATTGTGTAAGGACGGCACCCAGATTCAAACTCAGGAGCATCTGACTCTAATATCTGTGTTCTTTTCAGAACACCTCACTGTTACGTTATCCAGGAAATTATTATTCCTTCTGTTTCTCAGCGGCAGTCAAGACGAAAACCACAGAGTAGAAGCCGAACTACTTCCCTCTTCCTTGCTGGGTTTCAGTGCAACGTCTCCTCATAATGTGTGCTCCTGCTGCCACCTGCTGGCAGCCTTGCACATCCTGCTATTTCTTTGTAAACACTCTGTGTGAAGGAGAAGCCATCTGGCTCTAAAAAAGAAAGCAAGAAGCTCAATGCAGGCAACCAGCTGATAAAACTTCCCCAAAGTTGGTGAAGCTATAAGGCAGGAATAATTCCCATACACCTTCCCTGCGGACAAATCCTTTCTCCTCAAAGCTGTTCTCAGTTTTCGTCAGATTTCACCTATCTCCAGGTATTGAAAGAAAGCACAGAATCTATTATCCACACCATCTAAATTTGAATGGTGGTCTCTTGCTAAATCGGGGTATTCCACGGCCCCGGCACATAACACTGGCCACCACGTTGACAACCAACAAACCAGTAGGTAACAGTGTCTTGATCAAGAAGAGTCTAAGTGGCTGGCAAAGCTCGGCTCGGCCGCCTCACAGAGGGTGGGGTCCAGGGCAATCAGGCTGCTGCATATCCTGGTCCTTTACTCTGGACAGCCAGGACCACCGGGAGAGTCCATTCCCTTTGTCAAGGACATCCATCGATACCACACACACACACACGTGCACACACACATGTGCACACACACACACGAACACACTACAGAACATAATGACATAACTTGTCATCTGGGGTGGATTGTTGGATTTTGGTTTTTCTTTGTTTCCTAGAAAAATAGGGAAGAACCCTTCCCCGGGGGTGGAGGAGCTTAGTTCTGACTGTTGGAAAAAAAGAAAGCAGGAATTGTTGTCACGACAATTAGGAGCTCATCAAAGCCTCATTTTGCTCATCAACCATCATTGCCCTCCGTCCTGCACCCCCGCATGTTCCTCTAATTCAATGCCCGCCTAATGAATAACTCCTAGGAACAAAAGACCCTTTCAGGCTGGCGCACATAATTATTAGAGGAGACTTACATAACTGTCGCAGACTACTCATGTTTTCAGGCCTGTCTCTAAATTTGGTTATTCACAACCTTTATAGCTCAATATTATTGCCTAACTGTGATCATTTTCTAATTATCCTAATAATACCTATTAAATAATTCCCATTAAATCACTTGAACCAGAGCAGCACAGGCCAGTTCAAATACAACTTAACCTAATAAGCATCGGCCATTCATTATGCACCAGGGCAATCTCTTAAAGGGGCTGAACAGAATATTAAACCACAAGGGAATATTATTATTGCACAATGTTATTACAAGTTAGAGTGTATTAATTTTGATGCCTGGTTTGCAAATCTTCCGTTTGGTTTCCTTTGGGGCCACTCTCAATGACTTAACTCTTATAGGCTCCAGTCCCCTGTTGATCTGCGTCTGTCACCCACACAAGGACAATCAAGGAGAAAAAGGCCCATAAACGTAACAGGAGAATTAAATTAGCAAGGATATAAAGGGAATGAATGGAATCTATCTTCTGGCCGGGTTAACACACATCTGAAGGCACCATAAGCTGGCTGAGTTTCTTTAGCTTATAACTTAAATAGCCTTTTTTTACATTTGAGGTGAGGGAGAGTTTCAGAAGCTTTAAAAATTTGGTTTCTAGAATTTAAATTTCAAGCAGTAAAGACTAGAGAGTCGATTCTTTACAAGTGTATGTATGTGGATATTTAATAATATTTTATAAAATAATATCAGGCAGCATTTGTCAAATGCCTACAGTGTGGTAGACTCTGGGAGATACCTTGCCCATCACTACCCTTAACTCTCAAAATGACGTGGTAATGTGGAAATTATTAGCTCCATTTTTCAGATAAGGAATCTGGGGCCAGAGAGGTTAAGTGATTTTCCCAGGACCACACAGCCTAAACGCAATGGAACAGAATTTGAACACATGATCTTTGATGCCTACAATTCTACTTGCCCCACCAAGCCACACTGCCTCCCTAGCAAACTGCTGGTTTATCCTTTCCATTTCTAAGGCTCTCACTGAAATCAGCAGATTCCTAAAGACAAGTGCCAGCACTTTCTGGATTGGGAGTATGACCAAACATCAAACAAGGACGGTGGATTGTAATCAAAAGTCACAACAGCAACTGTAAAGACAGGCAGTGACTTCACTCCAATCAGCAAGAAACAGTTATGAGTTTTGTAAAGAAGTCTACTTCTGATGAGTGGATTTGGATTATCTTCGCAAGGAAATGCATACTGTATTTTAGTAAGACAAGCAACAAACATTTATCAATCTGCTATCCCATGTCAGGCACCGTGCTAGGGCTTCCACATAAATTGTTTTAGCCGGTCCTCACCACGAATCCAAGAGACAGGTGTGATTATCCCTCCTACTTACAAACAAGGAAACTGAGACACAGGGGGTAAAGTCAGACCCCAACGTTTCCCTGATATCCAGAGACAAATTAACCATACAGCTAATTAAGGATGGGCCTTGCAAGGCTCTGGGAGCAGCCCTCACAATTTTGTGTGCATGACTTTGCATGAGCTTCAGGCCTTGCAATATCTGGGGTCTGCCCCTCTGAGCACCATCACTCTTGAATAACTGAACTTTTTAGAGAATTGAAATCCTAACCCTTCACTATGTTGTTTAACAAGTGTCACGTTGTTCACAAGATTGCACATAGAGAGATGTGTTTGCAGTGTTTGTTTTTTCACACTTTATATCCAAAATCCAGAAGGCCAAAGACGTCATATCATGAAACTAAAGAGACAATATTTCCCACAAATTCTAAAGGCCCCTCATTTCACTAGCCAGACTGCTGATGGATGGTTTCCAAGAAATGTAGATTCTTTAGGTCATCCCTGACCTCAAAACACTTCATGGGCTCCTCACCTGTTCAGGCGCTTCCCGTCTTTTCACACTGGGCCTTTGCACGTGCTGCTCTCTCCGCCAGAACAATCTCCTCGCCTCACTGGTTAACGCCTGTTCCTCCTCTGGTTCTCGCCTTAATAGATCACCCCTTCCAGGTGATTAGCCTGACCACATTCCCAAATCAGTTAGGAACCTCGTGATTCTGTTCCCATTCCCCCCTCACGCTGGTTCCTGTCACAGCACTTGTCCCCCTGTATTGTACTTTATTTCTTTACAGGTCTGTGCCCCTCAATGGACTATAAACTTCTCAAAGGCAGAAACTGTGTCATGCTCATCGTTATAGACTCACCGTCTACATGTCCAACTCATGGTAGGTCTTCAGCAGATGACTGGGATCTAAGAATCTGAAGCTATCCATGGAATAGCTATCGTTTATCGTTCTACCTTGTGTCAGGCAATGTGCTAATTTATGAATCACATATAATTTCTTCTTTAATCCTTATATGAACTCTGTAAGGTAGGAAACCACTATTATCCCCATTTTAGAGGAGAAAACCCAAGTTGGCAAACGTTTAGAATGTGACTGGCCCAAGGTCATACAGCGAGTAAACAGAGAAACCAGGACTTCGACTCACTACCAGCATTACTTGAATGCCCAATTATTCCTCCTGAATTTATCTTAACTCCTGAATTGCAAAGAACATTCAGAGCCGAGGAGAACTGGGCAGAGCAGAAACCCAGTTACAAGGCCCACCGGCTGACCAATGCCCAAGGAATTTCAAATGGGACCACCAGTTTGAGTGTGAAAGTGAAGAAATCCACGGTGAAGCAACCGTGGATTTAGCACACTCTGTCGATGTTGACAGACCCACAGAGGGTGACAAAGTCTCACTGTTTTGCCCAGATGGTTAGAGCAGCACTATCCTCAGACCACAGACACGGCCCCACCCCACTGCTGCGGACGCGCTGAGATGCCTACCTGCTTCTCCTCTGAGAGCCTTCTCCAGCCTCACGCCCTGGATCTCAGAAGCCCTCTGCCGCTCCTCCACCTCCTCCAGCTGCCTCTGGATGGCCTGCAACGCCGGGATCGTATGTCACACGGGGACTCCTGATGTGCACTCACACGAGGGGGTCACTACTGCCACTTACTTTCCAAGAGGAAGAGGCCCTGTCCCTCGTGGTGTCCCTCCCTGAGTAACTGGGGAAGGATGTCGGAATTCCCAAACAACTAGATCCTGGTGTCTCCCTTCTTTAGTAGGAAAACATACAGCAAGGGGTCTGTGTGGAAGCTCAGCCTCCCCTAAGCAGTCGTTAAAACAGTCCCCTTAGACCAGGCCAGTCACACAGGGGCTCTCAGGCAGAGGCTGTGGGCTAGGCGGGCGGTCCGCACGGCTCCTGAACTCCTCGGAGACCCAGCCTCTGACTACGGTCATGGCATAACCACCCGCGCTGCAGCCGTGACTCAGGGTAGGACATGAGCTCCGGGACAAACACGGAACACGCTCATATTCCATTTTCCCAGGAAGAACCAGCAGAGGCCTCGCAAGAGACTGGTCTGGAGCAGGAGACCTGGGCCAGCTCCTGGGGCTGGGTGTCCCCCTCTCAGTTTGTCCTGCTCCTGTCCTCAGCTACAAATCGTGCCTACTCGTTCACTGCACCACGGGGCTAATGCCCAGGGGCCTTTTACTGTGGCCATGTATGGTGGCTTTATTACCAGCAGGTTATTAAGAAAAGACTCAAGATGTTTAACCCATGTAGGGACAACCTCATACCCTCCTCAGACTCACCATCTATTAAGGCACCTATTGAGGTTTGGAGTCATGACTGGGTTTGCATCTACACATTTATTTTCCCTACTAGCTATTTTTTTCTTATGTATATTAGGAAGGAAAAGTAGGGGAAAGCCTTTCCTGTATACATTTTGTGCATCCCTGTCAATTTTCTCTACCGCCAAAAGGCATATCTCTTGACAGAACTGACTCTGCCCCTGGCTGTCTGGGCAGGGGAAGCGTGTGTGTCTTCTCTTCCACCTTCCTCCAGCTCCGGCTCACTCCTCTCCTCCTGAACTCCACATCTTTCTAAGTCTCCCTGGATGCAGAGTGCAATTGCTGAGGTACCGTACGCCAACCCTGGGGAGAGAGCTGAGCAGGGATGGGGCCCGAGCAGCCACCTGGCTCTTCTCGTCCCAGCTGTTTCAGCCTCAGTGTTTAACATAAACTCTGAAATAGATGGGAATTCTACGGAAAACTACTATAATTTCCTGTCCTCTTCCTCTCTGTCTCTTTTAAAGACCATTATATCTTTATAAATCCATCTCTTGATGGCATGGTGTGGAACTGCTAATGGAAGGGAAACATTTAAATGACGACTTTATTACTGACTGTTGTGCAGTTATGGCTGTGTGGTTGTTATGGACTGAATTGTGTCCCCCCCCCACCCCCAATTCATATGTTGAAGCCCTAACCCACAATGTGACTGTAATGAGAGATGGGGTCTTTAAGGAGGTAATTAAGGTTAAATAAGGTCATAAGGGTGGGGCCCTAATCCCATAGGACTGGTATCCTTATTAGAAGAGGAAGAGACACCACAGATCTCTCTCTCTCTGCCTACACAGAGAGAAAAGGCCGTGTGAGGACGCAGCAAGAGGGCAGCTGTCCACAAGCCAAGACGAGAGCTCTCACCAGAGACCAACCCTGGCACCTTGATCTTTCCAGAGACTTCCAGCCTCTAGAACTGTGAGAAAATAAATTCCTGTTGTTTAAGCCACATATTCTGTGGAATATTGTTATGGCAGCCTAAGCAGACTAATACAGTGGTCATTCGTTACAAACTAAGGACGAAAATCTTAAAGATTAAGGAGGGCTGCTGTGGGTGCTAGCAGATTAGGACTCAAAAGGCCATCATAACTCTTCTCTTATCACCACCTACTGTCTAGAGTGAAAACATAAGGAGGGGAAATGGCTGAGTTTGCCAATCCATATCAGAAAGACTTATCTTGTTCTCAGAAGGAAACATTGAAATGTTTTAAGGAAACCTGTTCAGAAGTTGAGAGTGGAGAGGGTGACTTTGTGGGAACTTTCCCTGTCCACCAGGTGAAAGGGTGGCTCTGGTGTCAGTCACTGGGAAGGGTAAGGAGTTTGGATTAAATGACTTCCTTCCTGTCAGAAACAACTTACAGGACTACACAGCTAGATAAAAAGAACAACTGCAGAAAGGGATGTAAAGATATACTAGATGAATACGAATGGTCATTCTAAGTCCTCGTGTCCTACAACCCCACTGTTCTTCACGGTTAGGTTTGGGGTCCTCAAGGAGCAGGAGAATGCCTTGACTTTCTGCTTCTTTCTGCCCATCTGTGACAGAGGTGGGCAGATCAACTTGGGCAGAAATGTGTGTAGTTAACAATCAAGCTAGAAAATCTATATCAGAATGCTGGATGCTTGTGTTTCAACTAACCTTGGAATAGAGACAGCCCCTAATGGTTGTCAGTTCAGCAAAGACACTGTCAGGGAGTTGGGGGGAGGTTGTGTCCTCACAGAGGACAAAACTAAGGCCACTGCTATGTAGCAGTCAGGGCTGGGGATGATGCCCAAGGCCATGCGTTGGCTGTCATTCTAGGCTCATTTTGCAGGACACATGTTTGCAAATGGAAAGACAGCTGGGAATGGGTCAGCTCAACACCTGGGCCCTCCAGGCCCCACAGTCCCAGCAGGAATGGAGTCAGGGCCTGTAGGATGGCCACAGACCTGGTTGCTCAGAGAGGAGAGGCTGACTTTTTCCTAGCCCGCCTCCCCCAGTGTAATGCAGATTTCCAAAGGGCTCTTGGATCCACATTCCTAGGATCCCAAACCCGCTCCCTCATCTCAAGCATGTTTTCTGACCTGAGCTTTATGAAGTCTTTTCAATTCTTCTTGCTTAACCAATTGTTTTGTTGCTTTTTCCAGCTTCCTTCTTCTTCTAAGTGTCTTCCTCTCCTATAAGAACCAACAGAGAAGAAAAAATATGTCTGAGAAAAATGGGGGTTGAAACTCACAAAATACTGTCATAGGATTCTGCCTTCTGAACCAAACCACTGCTTAGCTTCTAGAACAATGATATCCAATGGAACTTTCTGCAATGATGGAAATGTTCTATATCTGTGCTGTCTAAAATATGGAAGCCACCAGCCACACGTGGCTATTGGACACTTGAAATGAGGCTAGTGTATATAAGAAATTGAATTTTAAATTTTATTTCATTTTAATGAATTTAAAAGTAAATTTAAATAGCCACATGTGGCTAGTAGGTGCCAGGTTGCTGCCAGATGTGTGTGTGGGTATATATGTAGGTATGTAGATGGGATTGGCTTTATATAGTATTGACTTGGTTCAGTTGAAGGAAGGAATCATACAAGAATTATACTCTATACAAGTGCTTCGATAAGGCCCAGGGATAATGAGCCTGGGACACACACACATGCACACACAAAGTATGCTACCAAAAACCAGTTAACAACTTTAAATAGTCCTTAGGTTGGGTCTACATTGCCTGACTAAACCCGGGAATAGAGGAATATATCTAAACAATTCAAATCAAAGACTTTCTTGGCTTGAGAGAGACATGAGATTGCTTCCCTTCCCTCCTTCACTTTGCTAGTACAGATACATCAGTAACGTCACTGGGTTCTCCGTGTGCCTGGGCTTATGAAATATACAGCATTTAAAATTGGTGCATTTAAAATAGCTGTCTGGATCTTGATGGTGTCACTTCCAGGTTTTAGACACCAGGAGAAGCAGCGATATGGCCAGCTCCACATATTGGAAAGTGCAGGAGACACTTATGATTGGAGAAATAGCAGAGAATAATGGTTGAGGCCCAGGAGCCATGCAAAGCTGGCATCCCCAGCTGAGCTAATGTGAGCTTCAGCATGTCACGCAACTTTCTGAACTTCAGGGCTGTCTTCAGAGTGATGAGAATGATCTAATGCCTACCCTGTAGGGACGTAATAACGATTAAATGAGATAAGGTGGGACAAGCCCTTTGC
Source organism: Ceratotherium simum simum (assembly GCF_057802395.1). Classification (NCBI taxonomy): domain Eukaryota; kingdom Metazoa; phylum Chordata; class Mammalia; order Perissodactyla; family Rhinocerotidae; genus Ceratotherium; species Ceratotherium simum. The sequence continues at coordinate 17,619,889 of NC_141906.1, forward strand.
AGAATACTTTAAAAAGATATGGGATAGACATTCAGTAAATACCATGATTTTTAATATTATTAACACGATTATAATTTTTTACTAAAATCTATTATTTTTTATATATAAGTGTCTAGGAGTACATATAATATACATACACATCCTATAGATATAAAATAAATGTTCAAATTGGGCTAGTTTTATTATGAGTTTGCCTTCTCTGAGCATACACATCAATTTTCTGTATTAGGATGAGGATTAGAGCATGCTAGAGATTTCTTTTTAATGCTGGCAGAAACAAATACGGAATTAAAAAATTGTTACAGCTAGCCCGGTCTCTGGGCTTTCAATAACTGTGGTTGAACTGAATGTTTGCTCATTAAAAGGACCATAAATCCACAAGTGGGGAATAGCCCTAACAGGACTGATCCCAGATGCTGCCAGAAGAATCCAGGTCCATAACAGAGGTCAGAGATTGTGCCTTAAAATATGTGTCTTTCCAGGTCTTCATGGATCCTTGTCATTCTGTCATCCATTCAATGGAGAGACCATCACTCTCCTTAGGGAAGCATCCAGCATTCAGGGTTCAACTGTCTACAAATCATTGGTGAAACATTTATCTCAATGATGAAACTTTGTTTTTCTAGAATTCTCCTTAGGATCTAGAATCCTAAAGATCTTCATCCTTGGAAGGAAATTTTGGCTCTCAGAACTCAAACTTATTCCATATCGTATCATCTCTATTTCTAGGGGATGACTTCCAGAACAGATGTTGACATCTAGTTGATGACTCTGAACAGAGGCTCCCAGCAGCTTCAGGTGGGGGAACCCCTCCGTTAGGCAGCCAGGATCTTTCTGGAAAGACTGCGGGGGAGGGGCATGGTGGAGATCACTGGTAGTAGTTATCCAGAGAGTGTCTAACTCAATCTAGATGGAGAGCCAGTTCATTTGTTTAACAAGTATCTCTTGAGCTTCCATTGCACTAACTACATCATTAATCCCAGGATTGCTTGAGTGCTATGTGCCAGACGCTGTACTGATTACCTCACATGTATCATCTTATTTAGTCCTCCAATTACTCTTATTTTACAGATAAGGAAATTAAAACTCAAAGAAGTTAAATAACTCGCCCGAGATGACACAGTTAGTAACTGGCAGAGCCAGGAGGTAAGCCCAAGTAACCTGAATTCAGCGTCCACAGTGCATCTAGTTGATTTCACCTTTCCTGTGCCAGCTACTGTGCAGGCACATCAAGGACCTCTGCTTACAGACACATCAAAGCTTCTCCCTAAATTAAGACCATTTAATACAATTTCAAGGGGGGATGCCTTGACAGCATCATGCCGTTTTAGTAGCAAAGCTGCCAAACCCCGAATCCTTTATCAAGAGGCAGCCAGAGAGAACCTAGAGGAGGAAGGAAAGTCCTTCAGTGCCTTTTATTAAAAGATGTTGACATAGAAAAGGATGATTGATTAACAAACATTCATATAGCCTTATGATGTGCCAGGCACAGTTCTCACATCCTCAGGGATGGTAAAGAGGACACAGAGAAGAAAGGAAAGAGGCTAAGGGCTAAGGAACAAAAAGATAAAGAACCAAGAAAGGGAGAAATCTGGCAGGACCGAGGACAAGCTGCTGTCCAGTCTCAGATCCAGGCATTGTTTGGGAAGGCATGCGGTAGGAGGGGCGGAGCAGAGGGAAGAGGCGAGGCGTGCACTTCCTTTCTGCAGCTTCCTGCGCAAAAGTTCACTTGAGCTGACATGGCTCTATGCCACGTGGCTGGGGACACACCTGTATGGGACAGAAGAGATAAAGAAACCAGAGGGGGAAAAACTCCCTTTGTTCCTTCAGGGTGAGCCTTTGGGAAGCTGTAAACAAGTAACCCTTTTGCCAGCTCCCCTGCCTGTAAGAGTGGCCATGTAAGAAGCCAGGTGAAGCAGGCAAGCTTTACCATGCTGCGAGCTTAAGTGATGACTGGCCCTGCTCTGGCCCAGCAGGAGGACAAGGAGCTACTTGCAAGGCTTGCCCTAGATATCATGGTCTTGCTATTTTGATGTGTTTGGGCCACTCCATTCTTTTTTTCTCCATGCACCTTGGAATGGCTGATGAATGTCTGTATTCATTTGAATACAGAATTAATTCCGCGTCATTTAAAGGGATGAGAGGGGCAGTAAGGAAACCCCTGAAATCAACGTAACACACAGAATTCATTTGTGTTGAGTACCAAACTAAACAGAGATGCCCACAGTTAGAAATTAGAAATCTATACACATTTTTTCTCATTATCATTCTCTCTCTCTCTCTCTTCTCTCTCACACACACACACACACACACATACACACACACACTTGTGCCATGTCCCAGCCCCCTCCTGGCTTGCTCCAAGCTGGGCCATGGGGAGCTGGAACCCCTGAGTGACTTGAGATGATGCCAAAGCTCCTAATGCCAGATATGGAAAAGTTGAGTCTAAGTAAATAAATTTGGTTTTCTCCCTTTTCCTTCAGATCCTTACTGCTCCAAAAAGTAAACACTGCCAGAGCAGTGAACTGCTTCTCTATCCACCCTGGAAGCATTTTAGGTCTAGCCGTTCAGCCCCAAGTGCCAGTGAAAATGCTCCAGCTCCAGTGGGTAAAGAAAACAATGGTGAAATTTGGTCATGGGAGGGGTCTCTGTGTATGTGACAGACTCATTTAAAGACATATAACAACGTTTGTGTTTTTTAATCTATGGGTATGGGAGTTGTTTAAAGTGTTCCCCAGAAATATTAATGTTCATTAAGCAAAGAGGACTGCCATCTCCCTAGCTGGCACACGGCTAGTCCCTTCCACAGTAGGGATCCTTGGAGTATCCATGTCTAGATGCAACTGCATGGTTCATTTCCTATTTCTGATTAGAATAAACATAACATTTTCCATGCAATCTGTCTCTAGCACTTTTTAAATGAAGCTGTGCTTCCCCCAGGGAAATATGCATCTGCTTGTTGTAATTTTTTCGATGGTTTGCTTGTTGGACCACATATCAAACCCACTTTAAGAGCTTTAGTCACCAAATGGTTTCAAGTAAATATGTCTGGTTCTTTTTTTTTTTTTCCTCTCCAATTTGAGTTTCTGAGAAAGGCAAGCTTCTAAAAGTTAAGAACAAAAAGATAATTCTTGGGGTGTTCCAGGTAAAAAGAGTGGTTGCTGTCAGATGCAATGAATCGTGATCCTCCTAATGAAACCACTACAGCAGGATCCCACCTTGGCTCTGAGAGGAAACAGTCCCTAAGAGCCAAGGCCCACTTTGGTTTGCCAAATGTTGTTACCTTTGACCACAAGGAAGACTGGGGATCAAATTCTTCATCTGTAGAGGAGGAGGTGGTGGAAGAGGGGGAAGAGGCAGCCCCTGTCACCTGCCTTCTCATGGGGCCGTGCTTGGGACCTGAAATGGAAACAGAAGACATCACTGAACTCCTAGTTTCCTTTCCTGCTTCTTGACCCAAAGCTGTCTCTCCCTCCTCCCCTCTCACCCTCCCTCCCTGCCCACCCTTCACTGCACCTGCCGTGGGTGTGAGGAGGCAGTACCTAAGGGCAACTGAAAATTTGGCCCTCCATGTTAATTACATTTCTGGGTCCCCGCCAAGAGCTGTGCAGCTCTCTTTTCATATATTAAAAAAAGGTATTATGCAGAAATCAATTAATTCCTTAAACACCATTTATATGGTGTGTTGCTTAGAATGCATCCAGAGATGAAATCTGTTATTAAAATGCCTCTGAAGTTAGCTGAGTTACCTAGATGATTGTGTAAGGTTCGTTCTGCAGAGTAATCGAATGCAAAAAAGTCAGAGCCAGCTCTTAAACAAATCGCCCTTCTGCGGCTCACAGCATCTGGCGCCCATTTTTACTACATGACATCTGCTCAGTGTAAAAGAGCTGGCGTCAGAATGTCTGGTCATAGAAAAAAAAAATCCCAAATGTAATCAGAAGCAAAAGGCTCTAAGCCGAAGGTTTTATCACATAGTCTCATGCAACATAAATATTTCATTAATTATGGCTAAACAAATGCCACTTTTATTTTCCCAACTTGCAGATATTATCACATCATCGAAGTGATGATTCAAATGCCAGGAAAGGCGGTTTAAGATAGGGAGGGTTCAACAATGCAGGGCCCGCGGGAGAGCTGAAGTCGAGGGGTTATGCCAACCTCTGAACAAGAGGTGGATGGTTAGAGGCAGCGAAGTGCCCGTGTTAACTAGAATCTCTTTGTGATCTGGTTGTGGACCATGTGTGATAAAGTCTTCCAGGTGCCGCAGGAAGCTTTTATTCTTCTCAGCAAGAACATCTGCCCCTACACACCAACCTGATGCAGAGTTAATGATTGATGTCTGGATTCACCCACTCTGGACACTGCCTGTCAGAACCAGCTAGGACTCCATGGTAGGAAATTTACTGATCTTTACTCTGCCGTGGCAGCGTGGCTTGAATAGAAATATGTGGTGGGTAGGGAGGAAGAGGGAGAAGCAATCCCAAGCTGACTAACTTTTCCTCCAGCCTGCCTTTCCTACCCATCATTTTCAACCATTCACCCCAGCGGGAGAGGCCAAGTTTTCAAAAATAAGTGTAATTTTAACCTCTAGGAGCACATTTACATATGCTGTTACTCAAAGCAAAACAATGCAAAACATCTATGTAATAACACAGGTTCTCTGGGGAGGGAGTTGACTGTTTTCCACTTTATTTTTTTTTTCATTTATTTATTTTTTAATAATCATTTACTCGCCAATCCTCCTCTTTTTTTGCCGAGGAAGACGACCCTGGGCTAACATCAGTGCCCATCCTCCTCCACTTTATATGGGACGCCGCCACAGCATGGCTTGCCAAAGCAGTGCGTCGGTGCGCGCCCGGGATCTGAACCAGCGAACCCCGGGCCGCCGCAGCGGAGCGCGCGCACCCAACCGCTTGCCCCACCGGGCCGGCCCCAGTTTTCCACTTTAATTTGCCAGCTGGGAAAGGTCAGGTGAAGACAGATCAGGGAGCAGCACAATTATGGAAGGAGGCGTGGTTAGTGGTGAGCTGAGACTGTTTCCCAGTCCAGCCCCTAAATTACCTATAAGCACTTCTCACTCTGTGACCCTCAGGAACTAACTTGACCTCCATGAGTTTCTGCGGATCCTGATTTCTAACTGGCAGATCTGTTGTGCAAGAGTAATCAATACAGTGCCTGGTTCATTGCAGGTGCTTAAATAAATGCTGTCCCCAGCAGCAGCAGCCACTGTCTCATCATTATCAGTGATCCAAATGAACAACACTGCAATAGTAGTGAAACTGCCTACGTAACCTTCATTTTATGAAACAAGTATAACAACCTAAGGTTGAAACTTTTTCTAACTCTCAAAAATAAATTTAATATTTCCATCGAATCTCATTTTGAATCTGAGGAGAAAATGTTTCCAAATATAATGCATTTCTTAAACTTCTGGTACAGTTATACGAAGTTATAGAGTTGCCTCTGAATCTCTTCCCCTTTACCCTCTTCCACCATAGAACCATCCATTCTAAGAGTTTATTCTTCATTTGCAAAGTTTAAAAAACTTCGCAGTATTGTTCCACTCTGGCTATAACAGAGTGACTGATTCTGGGATTGATTTCACACCATAAAGCACTAGAAGTAAGGACAAAATGTACGAAGCAGCTATTTCCAGATACTGGACAACAGGCAGGGCAGAACTGTGATAAAGTCGAGAACAGAAGCAAATGAGGTAAGCCCCTACGATCACAGTAGCTTTCTGCCTGGAGGCACGTTCCAGGCACAGTGCAGGTAGGAAGAAGCTAAACAGAGCATAGCAGATTCATTGAGTTGAAAAGACAGAGGTCAGAGTTCTATAGAGCTGAGGCAGCTGGAACATGCGGGGTGAAAGGACTGGAGAGGAGGGAACTACGCAAAAAAAGAATTTGAGAAATAAGCAAAGAAGTCCCCTTGAGTCTATTGCTTAATAATGAGCTATAGATGCATAGAGAGATACTGCATGAGGTTGGGCAAATAACTGCCTGGGGTTATAGGCTAAATAATCTCTAAAGCTTTTACAGGACTGAGAATGGTCAAGATCCCCCCCCACCCCCCCCACGGTAGAACAAACACTGGAATCTTTCAAGCAGAGACCACAGAAGAGGCACACTTTGGTAATAGGGATAAATTAGCCCTAGAGAAAAGGTTATTGCAGACTCACCTGAATAATCTTAAAAACAAGGCTTGAAAGAAAAAAATTGATCTGCGAGTGACTTTACCGCCTATTTAACATTCTTCAAATGAAGAACCAAAATCTAGACACTCTATGATGTAATAGTCACAAAATCCAGCAGCCAGTAAACCATCACTAGATATGCAAGAAAGCAGGATAATGAGTTTGATAATCAAGAGAAAAATTGATCAATAAAAGCAGACTCATAAGTGATGGAATTAGCAGACAAGGATTTAAAAACAGCTATTATAGGGGCCAGACCGGTGGCGCAAGCGGGTAAGTGCACGCACTCTGCTTCGGCAGCCCGGGGTTCGCAGGTTCAGATCCCGAGTGCGCACTGACGCACCGCTTGGTAAGCCATGCTGTGGCGGCGTCTCATATGAAGTGGAGGAAGATGGGCATGGATGTTAGCTCTGGGCCACTCTTCCTCAAGGAAAAAAGGGGAGGATTGGCATCGGATGTTAGCTCAGGGCTAGTCCTCCTCACAAAAAAAAATATAATAAAAAAAATAAAAACAGCTATTATAAATGTGCTCAAGAATTTAAAAAGAAAACATGAGCAGAATGAGGACAGACATAAAAAAAATATAAAAAGAACCGAATGCAATCTATATGGATAAAAAATACAAAACTTGAAATGAAAATTTCACTCGATCAGATTAAATACTGCAGAGGAAAATATTCAGTGAAATTAAATAATAGCAACAGAAACTATCCAAAATGAAGCAAGAGAAAAAAGCCTGAAAAAAACGAACAGAACCTCGGTGAACCTGTGGGACAACATCAAGGGGTCTAAAATACACGTGATTGGAATGCCAGAAGGAGATGGGGGAGACAGAAACAGAAAAAGTGGTTGACGTAATATTACTGAAATTCATGCAAATTTAATGAAAGTTATAAATCCATATAAAATTATAAAAGCCCTGGCAGTCTAGTGGTTAAGATTTGTCATTCTCACCACTATGGCCTAGGTTGGTTTCCTTGTCAGGGAACACCACCAGTCTGTTGGTTGTCACATGTGGCGGCTGTGTGTGGCTGTGATGCTGAAAGCTATCCCACTGGTATTTCAAATACCAGCAGGGTCACGCATGGTGGACAGGTTTCAGCGGAGGTTCCAGACTAGACAGACTAGGAAAAAGGACCTGGCCGCCCACTTCAGAAAAAATTGGCCATGAAAACCCTCTGAATAGCAGCAGAGCATTTTCTGATATAGTGCTGGAAAGTGAGAGGATGGCGCAAAAAGACTGGACAGGGTTCCATTTTGCTGTACACAGGGTCGCTAGGAGTTGGAATCGGCTTGAAGGCACAAACAACAACATAAATCCACAGTTCCAAGGAGCTCAACAAACCACAAGCAGGGTAAACACAAAGAAAATCATAAAAAGGTTCATGACAATAAAATTGCTGAAAACCAGAGATATAGATAAAATCTTAAAAGCAGACAGAGAAAAATGATACATTACATATGGAGAAACAAAGATAAGAATGACCATGGACATCTCATTAGAACCTAAATAAGCCAAGAGACAATGGTACATCATTAGTGCTGAAACAAAAGTCTGTCAATTCATAATTCTATATCCAGTGAAATGATTCATTCAACATGAAGCAAAAATAAAGAATTTTTTCAGGAAAAAAAGAAGCTAGGATAATTTACTGTTAGCAGACATATACAGAAAAAATGTTAGAAGTTCTGTAGCAGAAGGAATATACTAGATGGAATGAAGAGCTCCAGAAATGGTAAATATAAGATAATTTTTCTTCATGGTTTTTAACTTCTTTAAAAGATCACTGACAGAAAAAAAAAAAGATAACTGACTATTTAAAGTAAGATACTGTGAAATAATAAGAAATATATATATTGGTCTCTGCCCCCAGTTCCAGCTAATAATTTGGTCTTTGATCCCGGTTCCTGACATGGAGATCCTAAAACCCTTGTCACTTCCTGAGTGAAAGGAGTGTCTGACACAGAGTTCCTAAATCCCTTGGAATTTCCTGGGTGATGGGAACACCTTTTGTTCTGATGAGGTGACTCCTGGTGGGCTCCTAGATGGGGTCTGGTCACCAGAAAGACCAAGCCATGATTAGAAGCTTGGAACTTTCAGTCCTACCCCCCATTCTCTGGAGAGGGGCTAGAAAATGAGTTAATGATCTATCATGCCCACGTGATAAAGCCTCCATAAAAATCCCTAAAGTACAGGGTTCAGAGAACTTCTGGGTTGGTGAACACATCTATGTGCTGGGAGGATGGTGTACCCCAACTCCATGGGGACAGAAGCTCCTGTGCTTGGGACCCTCCCAGACCTTGCCCTATGTATCTCTTCAAATGGCCATTCATCTCTATCCTTTATTATATCCTTTATGATTAACTGGTAAGTGTAAGTGTTTCCCTGAGTTCTGTGCCATTCTAGAAAATTATTGAACCTGAGGAGTGGTCATGGGAACCCCGATTTATAGCTGGTTGGTCATAAGTACAACTGATAACCTGTAACCACATAGAATACTTGAGCAAACACCACTAACATATTTGATCTGATTGATAAATATATATAGAGTAACGTTCCTAATAACTAGAGAATATACATTCTTTTCTAGAGCATACGGAACATTTACTAAATTGGTGCTATGCCAAGCCATAAAGCAAATATAAACAAATTTCAAAGGACTGAAGTCATATACATAGTATGTCTTCTGACAACAGTGAGATGAAAGTAGAAATCAATAATAAAAAATATAACTAGAAAATCTCAAAATGTTAGAGATTAGGCAATATTTTTCTAAAAACCTATGGATCAAAGAAGAAATAAAAATCAATTTAAACTGACTGATGATAAAAATATGGCATAACAAAATGACTAAGATGCAGCTAAAGCAGTGATTAGAGGGAATTGAGAGCTTTAAATGTACACATTATGCCAAAGAAAATTTGGGAATTAATGCACTAAGATCTATTTCAAGAAGCTAGAAAAAGAACCACCAATTGAACCTAAAGAAACTAAAAGGAAGAAAATAATCAAGACAAGAACAGATTATGAAAAACAATAAAGACAAAGCAGAAATAAAATAGAAAATTAACAAAGCAAAAATTTGGTTCTGTAAAAAGACAAATAAATTTGATAACCCCCTAAGAACAATTACTAAGAAAAAAGAGACAGAAAACACAAATTACCAATATTGGGGATAAAAAGTCCTACAGAGTATTAAAGGGAGCTATTATATAAACTATTTTATGACAATAAATTTGAAAATTTAGACAAAATAGACAAATTCTTTAAAAAACACAAATTACCAAAACTGACATGAGAAAATCTGAACAGTTATATATCTATTAAAGAAACTGAATCCATAATTAAAATCACCCTACAAAGAAAATTCTAGGCTAGATTACTTCATTTGTGTCCAACTGTTTAAAAAAGAAATAACACCAATGTTAAAAAAACAAAAAAACCTCTTTCAGAAAATAGAAAAAGATGGAACACTTCCCAACTTCTAGTACAAGGTTAGCATAAATTTGATACCAAAACCTGACAAGGATATTACAAGAAAGGAAAATTTCAGACCAATATCTCTCATAAACATAGGTGCAAAAGTACTAAGAACAATTAGCAAATCCAATACAGTGATACATAAAAAGGTAATACATTATGACCAAGTTAGATTTACTCCAGGAACACAATAATGGGTTAATATTTTCAAATCTATATAAAATTCAATCAATGTAATTTAGCACATTATTGATTAAAGTAAACAAATATTATTACTACATAAAAATTATGATTTTCTATGTCTCAATAGATGTAGAAAAAGCATATGACTAAATTGATCATTATTCATGATAAAAACTCATAGTCAGCAGGGAATAGAAGGGACCTTTAATCTATTAAAGAGTGCTACAAAGAATAATCTACAGCAAATAGTACATTCAATGGTGAAATATAATCCCTCTGAAATTGGGGAAAAAGACAATGATGTACACTCTTACCACTTCTATTTAGTATTGGTATAGGAGGTGGTGGGCAGTATAAAAAGGCAAGAAAATTAAATAAAAGGTATACAAACTGGAAAGGAAGACGTCAAACTGTCTTTATTTGCAGACAACATGATAATCTATATAGAATATCCCTCAAAAAACTAGTAGAATAATAAGTTTAGCAAGCACTATACAAAAAGTCAATTGTGTTTCTATATATTAAAAACGAGCAACTGAAAATCAAAATTAAGAATGCCATTCCATTTACAATAGTAACAAAACAAAAAAATGAAATACTTAAGGGATACATTTAATAAAATATACACAGGACCTACACACCGAAAACTAAAAAACCTAAGAGAAATTAAAGAAAACCTAAATAAATTGAGAGATATCCATCTTTATGGATCATAAGACTCAGTAGGTGTCAATTCTTTCCAAATTGATTTACCGATTAAAAACAATCCCAACAAAATTCTAGCAGGCTTATTTGGTAGAAACTGACAAGGTAATTCTAAAATTTATATGGAAACACAAGACCTAGGATAGCCAAAATAATTTTTTTTTTTTTCTGAGGAATAGTCACCCTGAGCTAACATCTGTTGCCAATCTTCCTCTTTTTGCTTGAGGAAGATTCATCCTGAGCTAACATCTGTGCCAGTCTTCCTCTATTTTGTGTATGTGGGTCGCCGCCATAGCATGGGCACTGACAAGTGATGCAGGTCCACGCCTGGGAACCAAACCCAGCCGCCAAAGCAGAGCATGCAGAACTTAACCACTAGGGCACAGGGCCAGATCCCTAAACAATTTTTAAGAACAAAATTGGAGGACTCCCACTACCTATATTCAAGACTTACTCTAAAGCTACAGTAATCAAGACGGTATGCTATTGCTGTAAGGATAAACCTATAGGTCAAGAGGATAGATTAGAGAGTACAGAGATAAACCCACACATATATAGTCAATTGATTATTTATAAAGGTGTCAAAATAACTCAATGGAGGAAGAAGAGTCTTTTTAACAAGTGGTGCTGACAACTGGATATCTATAGGCAAAAAAAGTTGACTTTTATTCCCTATGAAAAATTAATTAGAATTGGATTATAGACTTAAGCCTGAAAACTAAAAACTGCAAAACTTCTGGGAGAAAACATAGGAGAAATTCTTAGTGACTTTGGGCTTAGCAAAGATTTCTTAGCTATAACTCAAATTATAAGAGAAAAAAATTAATAAATTTGACTTCATCACATTAAAAACTTCTGTCTTTTAGAAGATGCTGTGATGAAAACGAAAAGACAATCCACTAACTGGGAGAAAATATTTGAAAACACATATCTGATAAAGGATTTATATCCAGAATTTTTAAGAACTCTGACTAACTAGAGGATTATTATGTGTTCTTAGACCAGAAGACTCAATATTCTAAAGCTATCAAATGTCTCTAAATTAATCACTTAAAAACTGTATCATTTATAACTGCATCAAAAATATCGAATATCTGGAAATACATCTAATGAAAATCGTGCAAGACCTCTACAACTAAAAAACATTGACAGAAATTGAAGACGACCTCAGCGATGTATCATGTCTACGGATTTGAAGACTCAGTATTGCAAAGATGTTAATTCTTTCCAAATTTATCTATAGATTCAATATAATCCCAATCAAACGTCCTGAAAATAATTTTGTGGAAATCGATGAACTGATTCTGTAAATCATACGGAAATACAAACAGCCGTGAATAGCCAAGACAATCTTGAAGAGGAACAAAGTGGAGGATTTACTCCAGACCATGAAGATTTATTATAAGATCACATAATGAAAACAGTGTGACTCAGGTGCAAGGACAGACAAACCAACCAGTGGAACAGAACAGAAGGTCCAAAAACAGACCTACTTGATTTACAACAAAAGTATCACTACAATGAAGTGGGTGGAAAAGATGGCCTATTAAATGTTGCTAAATCGACTGGATAACAACATGGAAAAAAAAAATAAACCTCACAGAATACACAAAAATCTATCCTAGTTTGCTCATAGACTTAATTGTGAAAGGTAAAATAATAAAACTTCTATAACAATGCTGTCCAATAGAAAAATAATATGAGCCATATATGTAATTTAAAATTTTCTAGTAGCCACATCAAAAAATGCAAAAAGTAACAGATGAAATTAGCCTTAATCATATTTTTTCTTTAGCCCTAAATTTCAAAAATATGATCATTTCAACATGAAATCAATATAAAAATTATTGAGATAGTTTACATTATTTCATTCATACTATGTCTTCAGAACCTGGTACATATTTCATACTTATAGAACATCCCTGTTTAGATGATAAATTTTTAATGGTTAAAGTGAAATGTAATTCTATCAAAAGCAAAAAGTTGTGTTTAATAGAAAAATATTTTATACTGCTTCAGTTTTTAAATTTAAATTCATTAACATTAAATAAAATTAAAAATTCAGTTCCTTACTCACGCTAGCCATATTTCAAGAGTGAAACAGTGGCTACCATATTGGACAGCACAGTTCTAGAAGGAACACAGAACAACATCTTTGTGACCTCAGCTTAGGGAAAGATTTCATAAACAGGATGCAAAAATCAACAACAGTAAAGAAAAATAGTGATAAATTTGGCTTCATTAAAATAAGTACTTCTGTTTATCAAAAGACTCCTTTAGAGAGTGAAAAAGTGAGCCAAAGAGTGGGAGAGGATATTTACAATACATATATTTGACAGAGGACTTATCTCCAGAATCTACACAGATTACAAGTCAATAAGGGCTGACTACACAGTAAAAGTATGGGCAGAAGACTTGAATAGAGACCACTTACAAGAGAATATCTAAATAAGCATGTGAAAAGTAGTGTAACATCATTCTCAGATAAATGCAAATTAAAACCATAATGAGATACCATTATACCTCCATGAAAATGGAGACATTGAAAAAACAAAACAAAACTGAGACTGTCAAGTGTTGGCAAGGATGTGGGTCAGGGGAGCTCTGATTTCCTGCTGGAGGGTATATACATTGGTACAACCGCTTTGGACAACCATTTGACAGTATCTACTAGAGCAAACCATTCATGCCTACCCCACGACCCATTGATTCCAGTCCCAGGTGTACACTGACAAAGACTCTCTGTTTGAACAAACTCTAGCCAAACTCCTCTGAACCCTCTTCTTGACAAGGCCTCAACCTTGGCCTATAAAAACTACAGACTCTCAACATAAACTATTTAGCACACCCACTTCTTCCTACATTAAAAGACTTAACCACTAACATAGTTTCTAACAGCTCAAGGCCACATACCTAGGATGACCCTCGCCCTCCTTAAAGTACCTGCCTGAGACAACTCAAGGCTGAAGAAAGAATTTACTCTTTGTTCTGGCCAATACCTGAGACAGGCCCCTGACCACGCTTTCTTAGGGCATTTACTAAAAAGGGCTTACAACGTGAATCCTTCCTCTGTGCCTTTGAGATGTGTATGTATCTCCTACCACTCAGGAGCGTCTTTCTCAAGAACCTGAAGGCCAGTCCTCTAAAATGCAATCATCAGGAAACATAGAGCTTCTGTCTCCCAGTCTCTGTGGGCGGATGGAATCCTAACTCCAATAATTGCCAGCTAGCAGACACAGCGTTTACATTGACCACTCCTGTGTAAGTTTTCACTTCCCTGATCTACTGAGCCTCTGCTCACCCCTTCCCTGCTCCCCCATTCTCCATGTAAAACACTCAGTCACCTCTGTAAAAACCAAAGCCGAGCTCAGTTCATGCTGGGCTCTCTCCCCTATTGCAACAGTACGTTACCAATTGAAATCTGTCCTTACCACTTTAACTAGCATCCAGCTTTGTTTATCTTTGACAATACCCAACAGAAATGGTATGTATAAGAGTGCTCAAAGCAGCATTATTCACAATAAAAATAACTGAAAACAATCTAAGTGCCCAGCAACAGAATGCATGAGTCAATTGTGGCGTTTTCAGACAATGGACTAAAATGTGGCAATGGAAAACAATGAACCACTGCTGCACATCACAACAGGGATACCTCCACCCACAACGTTTAGTGAAAGTAGCCAGGCACAAAAGGTACATACTTGTATTCGTTTTCTATTGTTGTGGAAGCAATGAACACAAATTTAGCAGCTCACAATAGCACCCAGTTATTATTTCACAGTTGCATAGGTCAGAAGAGCAGACATGGCTCGACCGGGGCCTCTGCTCAGCGTCTCACGAGGCTGCATCCAAGGTGTCCTCCGGGCTCGGGACTCATCTACAGCTCAGGGCTCTCTTCCAGCTCATTCAGGTTGTTGGCAGAATTTGGTTCCTGGTGGTTGCAGGACATGGAGTCTGTTTTCTTGCTGCCGTCAGCTGGAGGTCAATCTTAGCTCCTAGAGGCCTCCTGTTCACAGACCCGCTCACAATATGACGGTTTACTTCTTCCAGGCCAGCAGGATCATGTCTTTCTTATGCTTCCAATTTCTGACTTCAGGAAGGGCCCAGTCCTTGCTAAGGGCTCACCCAATTAGGTTATGCCTACCCAGGATAATCTCCCTTTTGATTAACTCAATGTAAATTGGTTTGGAACTTAATTGTATTTGCAAAATCCCGTAACCTAATCACGGGAATGAAAGCCATCATACTCACATTCCCACCACACTCAAGAGGACGAGATTATACAAGGCAAGTACACTGGGGGCAGGAAGCATGGGGTGCTCTTAGAATCCTGTTACCACAATACTGAATGATTCGGTTTTTATAAAGTCGAAAAACTGCAAAAGTAATCTAAGAAGATAGAAGGCAGATGGTGAGCACTTTTGTTGGGTGGCATGCATATTCGGGATGAAGCACCAGGGGAGCTTCTGAGTGCTGGTAATGTTCTAAATCTTGATCCACAAATATGCACTTTGCAAAAATTCATCAGCTGTGTACTTAATATTTGTGTACTTTATGTATTTTATAGTGCAATAAAAAAGTTTACACAAAAATAAAAAAGAGAGGTTCTCAAGGCACCTTGTTTAATTATGCACAAGAATAATAATTTGCATTAAAATTATCTGTATAAAACGGGCACTGGTAAGTGCTGAAATCAGTTTATGCCCCTAAGTAACTTAAAGACTCTGAGAAGTTTATATATATTATTAATTTACCTGGAAAGTTGTGTTGTAAAAATAAGAAAAATTAAATTTCAGCCAGCTCTTATTCAAGTGATCATAAGTTTGAGGTGTTTCCATTTGAATAAGTTTTGAAAGTTTCTCACTTCCAATTTGAATACTGTTTCCTCTCTCCATTGCATGGAAGTGTGCACCCACAAGTTAAATGTGGAGAGAGCAGTGTCAGTGTGCGCGGGCGTGTGTGTGTGTGTGTGTGTGTGTGTGTTTGGTGGGCTGCACAGAGGCAGGGAAATAAAAGGAAACCAATGGGCCTAATCTGATAGCATAGGTAAAACCTTTACATTTTTAGGAAACTGACCTAACAACACCTGAGAGAAACACAGTGCTATCCTGTGAGATGGTCCAGGCACTACAGTAGTGCCCCCTTATCTGTAGTTTTGCTTTCCATGGTTTCAGTTACCCGCGGCCAACTGAAGTCCAAAAATACTAAGTGGAAAATTCCAGAAATAAACAATAAATAAGTTTTAAATTGCACCCCATTCTGAGTAGTGTAATGAAATCTCATGCTGTCATACTCCACCCCGCCTGGGACACGAATCATCCCTTTGTTGTATCCCTAACCATCGACATTGTCTGCTCCTGACATCCAACCATTGACATTGTCATGGCTCGATGATCCTCCTTCTGATGTATCATCAGAAGGTCAACAGTAGCCTAACGCTATGTCACAAAGCCTACATCATTCTCTTCACTTCATCTCATCACGTAGGCGTTGGATCACAAGAAGGGTGAGGACAGCACAGTAAGACATTTTGAGAGAGAAAGAGAGGCCACATTCACACAACTTTTATTACAGTATATTGTTATAATTGCTCTATTTTATTATTAGTTATTATTGTTAATCTCCTACTGTGCCTAATTTATAAATTAAACTTGATCATAGGTATGTATGTAGGAAAAAAATGGTATTATAGGGTGGTAATACCCACAGTTTCAGGCATCCACTGGGGGTCTCAGAACGTATCCCCTGCAGATAAGGGAGTACTACTGTATTTCCAGGGCTGGTCAGCCTTCACCTAATTCCATTCTCTACACTCCCATTCTATTCCAAGCCAAAGAAGTCACACCATTTCCTAATGAATATAAATAAATGCCGCTGTCCATGATAAGTAAATCAGGAAAACACATTTACCCTGACTTACTGTAATCAGCACATACAGAAGTTAAATAAATGTGATATAAATGAACTAAAGGCCAATCTTACCTATGAATTTGGTGAAAAATCTTAAATATTAGCAAACAAAACATAAAAGTATATTAAAATAATAAGACATTATGACCAACTGGTATTTATTTCAGCAATACAAGGATGGTTCAATATCAGTAAACCAATTACATAATTCATAACACTAATCAAACTAAGGAGGAAAAAATCATACAATCATCTCAAAGATGATGAAATGGCATTTGATAAAACTCAATATCCATTCATGATTAAAAATACTTTTAATAAAATAGGACTAGATGGCTATCTCCTTAAAATGATTAAATATATCTGGGTCAACCCAGAAGCCAGCATCATGCTTAAATGGGAAAACATTATTCTCATTAATGAGCATTCTCGTTAAGGTTGGGAATATAATAAGGAAATCATTATCACTACTTTTAGTTAATAATGTTCTGAGATTCTGGAATACAAAGAAAGCAAGGAAACAAATAAATTAGAGGTACACAACTTAAAAACAAGAGATAAAATTATCATTATTTGTAGGTGTTATGATTGTATATTTAGGGAGGACCCGGGAGAAGCCATTGAAAAGCTTTTACAAGCAAAGAGAATCCAGTAAAATGGATGGGTGCAAAACTACTATAGAAATCAATAAATTTCATATACACAAACAACAGTAGGAAGATAAAATGAAAAACATCTTATTTTCAATAGCAACAAAAACTAACATATCTAGTAGTAAACTTAAATATGCAAGCCTTATATGATGTAAAGTTTAGAATATTCCAGAGAGTCACAAAAAAATATATAAGCGAATGGAAAGGCAATTAATATCATAAGGTTGTAAATTCTTGCCAAGTTAGTTTGTAAACTTAACTTAATCTCATAAAAGTACTCACAGGATTTTTTTTGTATTAGACAAGCTGATGCCAAGTTCATGGAGAATATTAAACAAGCAAGAAGAGCCAGAAAATTTTTGAAAGAGAAGATCAAAAATGGAATAATCATCCTACCAGATAGTAAAAATATATAAATTTAAAAAGACATAAATATATAAATAAATATATAAATTTAAAAAGACATAAATATATAATTAAAACAGTGTGATATTGATATATAACAGATAACTCAATAGAATATAATAGATGGTATGGAAATCAGTCCAAGTACAGGAATTTGATACATGATAAAGATGTCACTTCAAGTAAGAGAGGAAAAAGATGGATTATTCACTAAATTATTTTAGGATAACCAGGGAGACATCTAAAAAAAAAAGGTTGGATCCACATCTCACATTTCATATGAGGGTAATTTCTTGATGTAAATATTGAAATGTAAAAAAATCAAAAACAAAAGACTAAAAAAAACTAGGAAAAGTCTTCTATAAACTTGGAAGAAACTCTTTCTGAACTCATATATATTATAAAAAGCCCAGAAGCCAAAAATAAAAAATTGCTTACAACTACTATACAAAAACAAAAATTTTATACGACAAAAATCACCATAAACAAAGAGTAACAACGTTAAACACAAACAAGAAACTGGGAAAAGTATTTGTAATTCATATCACAAAAAAAGGCTACATTTCCTTTTTCATCGAGTCCCTACTTATCATTAAGAAAAATACCGACAACCCAATAGAAAACTAGATAAAGGACAGAAACCATAGGTCACAGAAGAGGAAATACAAATGACTCTTTAATATACGAAAGGATGCCAATCACCTATCAGATTGGTAAAGATTTTTTAAAAAGTCGAGTAACACACTGGTTAGTGCACGTGTAGAAATTGCACTCACACATTGTTCCTGGGAGTATGAGCCGCCACCACTTCGATGGAGGACAGTTTGGCAATATCTATCAAAATTCTCAATTCCCATGTCCTTCGTTCCAGCATTTCCCTTCTAGGAATTTATCCTACAGATAAATTCACACATAAACCAAATGGCCTACATTCTCAGTTAATTATTGTAGCACTGTTCGCAATAGCAACAGATTTGAAATAAACTTTTCATCACAGGGGACTGGCTACGTAAATTATGGCACATCTACACAATGGAATACCGGGCAGCTATAAAACAAAAAAGAAAGCTCTTTATGTACTAATACGGAATGATCTCCAAAATAAAATTAAAAGTACAATAAAAAGTGCATACAATCTGCTAGCAGGCTACTTTTGTGTAAAGAAGAATATAATATGTAAATTTGCTCTTATATATGTAAATGCGGTCTGGAAGAATGCCTAAGAAACTGATAATAACATCTGTCATCAAGGATAGGACCTGATGGCTCAGTGACAGGGAAGGAAGACAGGACTACTCATTTTGTGCCTTTTGCACCCTTTGAGTTTGAACCACGTGAATGTAGTATCTATCAAAAAATGCACAACACATTAAAGGTTACAATGTGATATAAAGAGTATAGTTATGCTCCAGCCTATCCATACTTATCCTGAACTTGGCTGAAAACAAAGTCTTCTGCTAATCTACATAGCTTTTCGATCAAGGCACCAAAGGAGAGAAATAATTTTTTACTGGAAAACTAAAGTTCCACAATAAAAGATAAATACGGAAGGAAATAAAAAGTTAAAAAAATTAACAAAAACAAAGTTGCACAATAGGGATAGCAGAATCACAGTTTGTTTAAAGCAATCAAACAAATGTCAACAACAAAAAAGAAATCACGTGAGTGTTTAACTAAGCTGTCCCTAAGGACATGTACCAAAATTTTGGTGTGGAGGAGGGGGTAGGAGAATCTGTACATGTTACTTTTCTTAGATATTTCCAAATTGTTGAATGATTCTGATTCTTTGATGTGTTAATTTTATAATTTAAAAAATTATAATCAGATTTAAATATAAAAAAAATCTAAGGTTCCATTGGTAACCAAATATACATAAATGTATTTAAACTAGTAATAAAAAATACAAGCTACCATTTTTTGACTAGAAAAATAGCAACATTTAACAAATATGATACTCAATGCAGGTGACAGTGTGGTGAAAAAGGTCCTCTCATACTTTAGTGGTGGAGTATAAATGGGTACCTTTCCCTTGTTTTGATTGGAATTTACAACATGCAGTTGTAAGAAATAACAGTGCCTATGTATTTTTTTTTTTTACTTTACCCATACTGTTCTCTTTTAAAAAACAATTTGTCAGTGTAAGAATCTTAAAAATATTCACATTTTGCATCCAGTAATCCAATGTCTTGGAACCTAGCCTAAAAAAGATAATTCAAAGGAAAGAAAAAGCTATATGTGTAAAAATGTTCATTCAATACTCTATATAAAATATAAGTATATTTATATATTTAATTTATATATACACATATATCTGTAAGAAAACAGTTCATTAAATGATAACATATCCACTAGATAGAATATTCCACAGCCATTAAATCACATTTTTGTAGACTATGAGGTAATTGGCTGAATGCTTATGATACAATGTTGATTAAAAAAATACAAAATTTTATGTACAACTTAGTAAAAAATATTCATATGGACAATGAGTGGAAAAGTGGTGGAATTATGGTTGATTCATTGTCTCTTTCAAAACTTTCTATAATATAATTTCAAATCTAAGTTTTTCAAATTTTTCAAATTCGAATTTTCCTACTTTTGCCAGAATTTAATTTGAGAAGAGGAATGGAGTGAAAGATGTCTGCTTGTTAATCCAGGAAGGATAACTGGCCAGCACAAACTGTGGACTTCTGTTAGGAAAGAGCCACTTACTTGCAACTCCCTCTGGAGGAGGATGGACCCTCTGCCCCAGCCCGGTGCTACTGAAGGGCTGCACTAGCTTCTCCAGCGGCTGGGCATTGTCCACGGGCAGCACCCTGCCCTGGGGGCTGCTAAAGACATTCCGGAGGTCCTTCCTTTGTCTGGATTCTTGGAGGAAACTCTCAAAAGATTTGTCTTTAAGTCTGAAGGAGGAAAAGAGTGAGGTTTTTCTCTTTGGAACGCTAGAAGAATCTGGGAAGGTCTCTTCCAAACTCACTTTCTCAAGCAGTGTAGGGACATCTTCCATTTTGCTGCAGGGTGGGGATGCGAGTTCAGGAAACATCTTGGATGGCCGGTTGGGCAAACTGCGGGTGCGGAGGGCAGGGTCAGGGGGGCTAGGGTCCGAGGACTGGGCAGCCCTGGCAGTCGAGGTGCCCAGGGAGAAGAAGGCTGAGGCCCTGCTCACCATGTCTCTCTTGGGGGACTGCTGGTCCCAGTCTTTACTGGAGCTAGTTTTCTGAAGGCTGAACGAACGGGCGCTAGCGTGTGGCTGGCTAGTGGGCAAAGTCTTTGATTCTGGCTTGGCCCAGGCCTTCTTCCCACCTTCAGAGTTGGGAAGGAGGGGCCCCAGGGACCTTCGGATGGCATTTGCTATGAGCCGCAGAGGGGACTTGGGTGGGGACACACTTCGCTCCCTTGGAGTCCATTCAGCTGGCGTTCCCATCTTCTCCTGAGGCTCTCTGTGGGCTGGCAGGGTCTCTCTCACTGCCCGAGGGGGCAGCAAGGGGTGGACTGGTTTCAGCACACGGCTTCCTCTACCATTCTCAGCAGTTTTCTGGGAAAGTCGTGTCCCCACTTCCAGGCGCAAGCCCTCAGGGATGGAATCATTCCAGTCCAGCAACCTGGTCTTCTGCTCCTGACTGAGGACCAACTTCTTTAAGCCCAACTTCTTCCCCTCTGCAGGCTCTGACCCATGCTCCTCCCCCCTCCTGGGTCTGGTGCTCCCTTCTCCTGGGTCCTCTCCAGCCCTGGGAGGCAGCTCTTGGTCTGGCAAGCACCTGTCCTTCCCTCTAATGGGGTGTGGGCCTCTGTGGATGCTTCTGGTGTCCCCAAGAGGGGCCTCTGCTTCCTGACACCCATCAGAAGCCCTCTCTGCAGGGCTGGGTGGTGGGGTGCTCGGGAGCCCATCTCCACTAGGGCTCACCAGGCAGTACTCTGCCCGCTCCAGCACTTGGCCACGAGGCAGATACAGGGGGATTTCCTTGAGTGCTCCTGGGGCTCTGGCTCGCCTCAGAAAGATCGGGGTGGAAGGATTGAAATGATCTCTCGAGACCTGTGAGAGCCGGTTGTGAGCTGTCACCTGAAAGGGATGGGCAAAAATAGCAGTGATTTAGAAATTCCCAGCATTTATTTACATGGGGAGGGAAAATCTGAGCCCACATCTCCTTCCCTTCTTCTCTCCAGATCTAGATACTTAAAGTCAAGAGAATTCTGCCTTGGATGATTGTAGAGGGTTGCTCTCCATTCTAAGTGGCAGCCTTGGGACCTGCTGGGATCTACCTGGAGCCCCCAGGTCAGCATGGATCATAGGCTTTTCTGGGTCCTGGATTAGGTGGTAGGAAGCCAGAAGAGAAGGCAAAAGAATTGACAAGCCCCAGAGCCAGTGAGGTATGGCTGTCCTGGCCCCTGTGAGTGGCCAGGAACATGGGGAAGACAGATCCCCTGTGGCTGGCTCAGCCATGGTCCCTACTAACAGCACATTCCACCCACAGGTATGTTTCTCCAACAACTAAGAAACTAAGGCTTCTTCCTTGGAGACTGTTAAGGTAAGGAGAGACAGTTACCTTTCTGGGCTGGAGCTGTGGTGGCAGAAGGATGGCTTTTAGAACATTCCAATGACCCTTCTAAACCTGACTCATGCCTCACTCCATTGAGAAAGCAGCCATTTCTAGCATGCAGGAAGTTGGCCCTTGGCAAAGGAAGAACGTAAGTGGACTCTAGGAGTGGCTGTGCCCTGCTGAGAGCTCTGGTGCCTGAGGGGCAGGTCATGGGGCAGGAGCATCACAGGAGCATGTACTTTTCTGTCTTGTGCACTCTACTTCCCAGAGCCTAGAACAGGGTCTGGCAGGTAACAGAGGTTTGATCAACTCATTCTGAAGGAAAGAGTCCAACCCTGCGTGTCTCAGTGACGCCATTTTCTATTCGAGGGAGATGTTGCTTCCAAGGCTCTCAGCTGCCACCAAAGGCACTCTGAATTCTGGGCCTGCCATCCTCCAGCTGCCAGCTCCTCAACACCCTCTGTGAGGTCCTCAACGGCAGAGCATACACCCTAGCTCCTCTGCATCTCACAGTCCAGCCCAGAGTCCACACCCTGTAAAGTCTGCTGAGGGAGGGAGTGAGCGAGTGGCCGTGCCCTCAGGGGTGGCTAAGAAGGAGCAGGATGAGCTTTCCCAAAAGGGACACACGAGGAAGGTCTGGGGTGGACTCTTGACAGAGCATCTCTCTGGCCCTGGCTTTGCACTTGGGGTGACCTTGGAGTGCTAAGAATCCAGAGTCGGGTGTGGAAGTGGGAGGAGTACAGGGATCCCACCTTCCTAACACCTGCACAGGGCCCTGAGGGGCACTTACCTGAGGTGGGGCGGCACCACCTGGAGCATTCCCTGGGACGATGGCTGAAGAAGACGATGGCAGGGAAGACAAAGGAGAAGACAACGAGGAAGAAGAAAGAGAAGGAGAAGGTTCCTTGGGAGGTGACATGGTTCTTCTGTTGTTCACTGGCGTCAAATCTACCATGGAAAGAACATGCTCTCCATTACAAACCTATTCCTACCTTATTTCATCATGAAAAGAGGAGGTTTTAAGAGAAGCTCCAACTTTATAAATAGAGTCAGGGGAGGAAGGTGTCGGAGACTGATTCAGAGACCCCAGTGCCCACAGCTTGGCACTTGGAGGAACGGGTGTTGGGAGTGGCAGGCTCCTGTGGGGGAAAAGAGGTCCTAGAACGATGTCTAAGAACTCTTGCGTGTCACACTCATGTGAGAACATTCCTGAGTGATGGAACAGGGAGTCTCTAGGGTGTTTATTAGAAATGGACATCTCCCTCTAAAGTGTCCCCTAAAGCCATCATGGTTGGGGGCTGGGGCTACATTAAATCATTTAGTTAATAAACCATCTGAAGCCTCTTCCCACAAGATGCCAGACTCTTAGCCGTGGGCATGGACAGGATAAGCAGTCATTGCTAGTGAAATGCGCTCTTCCTTGTCACATGTGCACCAAGGGGGTCTCAGACAAGATGGTTCGTTTGAGATTTTACAAGGGAGGGAGGTTACACTGAGCATCAAATCATTTGAAGCATATGGAGTGGGGTCTGTGCCGAGCTCTTGCTGGTCAGGGAACAAACGACACGCAGTGTATGTGCTCAGAGCGACAAGGGAAAGGAGTGTGGCAGGGGCTCAGAGGACGAGCCTGCTTCTGAGCTGTGGGAGCTGAAATCAGTTAGTCTAGTTACAGTGGAATTCTGATGGTTGTAGCCTGTAAGATCAATCTCATTCTATCTCTCTCATGAGTGCACGTGTGCACACCCCCCCCCAGGAACCTTGAATCTAAAATCTCAAGCATTTTGTTTCCACATTGGACCCTTTCAGGCAATCTATCAACGGGACTCAGAAAATGCCACGCTCCCTTTCAGATTTGCCCGCCCAGTGTCTGAACTTCAGCCCAGCTGGCTCTCTGGGACCCTCCCGGCACATAAAGGCTGTTCCCCACCGGCTGTCCAGGACCCGCTCCTGGCTGACTCCCTGACTCTCTGCTTCCAGCCGCTCAGCTGACCTATTCCGATTTCCCTCCAAGGTGTCCAGCCTTCAGATTTTAGCTCACTTCTTAACACAGTCCCCTGGTCTCAGTTTCCCCAAAGCTTTGGGTGACAGGCTCCTCCTCAGGGACCCACCCATGCCCCACCCCAAGAAGAGTTCCTTCGAGACCCATTTACGGAGGGGGACCACAAGCGGATTTTCAGTATTCTGTCCTGCTTTCCTCCTACACAAGCACAAGCAAGTCAGACCGTGTATCCCAGGCCTGGGCTCTGAAGAGACGGCCACCACGCACACGTGGCCACTGAGCTCCCCAAAGGAAGCCCTCAGAATGCTTCAGAGGGAAAAGGTAACTCAGAGGAACAGATCTGAGGGTGGCAGGAAGGAGCTGCTGAGGAGAAGGCTGCTGGCTGCCAGGAGCTGACGCGGGGGAGGCGGCTGGCCGGCCCGCCTGTCACCCAAACCCCCATCTCAGCCCACAATTAGATGGTTCGAGCCTAAAAAGGCAAAAGTTGTGAGTCAGTTGTTGCCTTGCTTCCTGTCCTGGGCTTGCCAAATTCCTGCCAAATTCCTTCTCCTCCTCTTCCTCGCCCCCTCATTCTCCTCTCTCTGCCACCTCCTGAATCAAACTCCTGAACTTGTCTCAAAGGCCCCTCAGCCCAACACACTGCCTTTTTGTTCCCCCAAGGAGCTCTGTGGGAACCTTCTGGCACAGAGCCAGGGACAAGCCTGACAGGAAAGCCTTGGGGTTCACAAGGTCATGACCTGGGGGCTGCCCCCTCTCTTTTCCTTTCTCTAATCCCCACCCCAGCTAGTGGGGTCTCTCTCCATACACGTTCCTCACACTCTGTCTTCAGGACAACTGGGGAGGGCGTGAGGAGATGGGGGAAACAAAACACCTGCCATTCGAGCCACTGCCCAGGAGATGGGCGCTGCCTGGAAGGGGAAGGTGAGGCCAGAGGCAAGCTGAGGTGACGGGACAGCTCATCTGCCCGAGGCGCTGATGTCTCTGGGTTCCCTCAGAAGATGGTAAAGGGGAGCCTGGAACCCCACCTTTTCATATCCATACCAGCTGCCTGACACTGAGCAAGTTACCTAACCCCTCAGGTTCCTCATCCAGAAAACGGGAAGCCTAGTGCTGCTTCAGGGGAGGCCGAAGGAATAAAATGGGATAAAAAGAGGTGCCCAGGGCAGGACGCAGTGTAAATGCTATGTGCTAGCAAAATATTAATTCCATCCCCTTCCCTTCCTCCCGTGCACACAAATGGTATCCAATAAAGACACTGCTGACCCGCTCCAGAGAGGGCTGCACACCCACCCTGGCCAGAATTTCTCCAACTTGTGGGCCCAGGGACTCCTCATTCACCAACACAGATTCTTCTCTGCTGGCCCTTTCTTGTTTTCCTTACAACCTTGGCATGGCCCAGCCAGGGCTGCTCTGCCCTCTGCTGGGGCCTTGGTTCTGGGTGCTGCTGGCCCTTCAGGCCCCTTTGTGCAAAGAGGGTTGATGAGCAGACCAGGGCCTGGATTACAGCCGCATGTCCTGTCCGGATCAGGTGCCTCTTCCCTGGGCCCTCCGGCAATGGTGACCTTTCACTGGGATCCTACAGGTGATTCTGGTGAGCACAGTCAGCTGGGGGAGGGTGCTGAGGGCAGTCACACAGCCCCCTCTGCCCTGCTGCCTGGTGCTGGGGCCAGAACCAGCCTTGCTGGGCTGTGGATGGACAGAGGAGATGGTGCCCCACGTTCTGTTCCCTACTGCAGGACCAGTCTTGCCCGTGGGGCTTTCCTTTTGGGCAAAATGCAGATGACCAAAAAGATGGCTCTGGTGGCTTTCAGCTCTGGGGAATTTCACGAAGACGGATTCCAGGGTACCGCTTCCCAGAATTTGGAGCTTAGGCAATACTCAAATCCTCCCAAGGTCTTGGAGCACCCTCTAGGGGCAGGCCTGAACCCATCGCCTCCATTTGTTCCTGCACTCTGTCCAGTCAGCTTGTTCCTTGGTTCGTTGGTTCATTTATTCATTCATTCATTCGGCAAGCAAGGACTGGGTACCTCCTCTGGGCCAGGCCCATGATAGGCACTAGGCCCAGAGCAATGATTCGAACTCAAGGCCTGCCCCCAAACCAGCTTTTATATATGCTCGATAACCCACACCTGATACTCCTGAGATAACTAAAGACACAGTTGGGGTCACCGGGCCCACCCAGGGAACCATGCTGCCGGTTAGCAGTCTCCTCTCCTGAGCCTCCTCCAGCATCCCTGACCCTGCTGTAAGGGTCCCTCACCAGACTTCCTGCTCTCACCCCAGGCTGGGAACTTCATGAGGGCAAGACTGAGCCCCTCCCACTGGCGGCACTTGGTAAGGTTGGCTGGAAGCACTGGACGGAATCTGCACCCGCTGGACCCACCCACAGAAGCAGAATTCCCGTGACTTGGGGAGGGGTTGTGACAGGGAAGTAAATGAGATGAGGAGATGAGGTGTGGAAAAGGCCTGGCCCAGACCTTCCCTGAATGTTAATTCCCTCCTTCCCCTGGCTCTCACTGCCTGGGGCTGTAAGATGATTCAAGAGTCATTTCAGGCTGCCCCCAGGTGAAGTGGCCTGCCCAGGTGCCAGCCCTGGTCCAGCTCAGAGGTGCCCATTGTCCCAGCCTGACCTGAGTGAGGGGGGCCTCCAGTCGGGGGGTTGCCAGGAGAATGACTCACACCCGCCAGGAGTCAGCATTGACTCAGAAGGAAGGAGTCAATTAAAGGAGCGCTCTGTTCCAACTGCAACAATGTTTCTTTTTAGAAACGCTTGTCTAACCCAAGGCTTTCCTGGGTCTACCTCTCCTAGAGCAAGGCCCAGAGAGGGAGCATGGGGGCAGGGGGGAGGTGGAAGGCAGCAAAGGACTTGGAATCCCATGAAGAGTCCCTGCCCCTCTCTCAGGATCATGGAGGGAATCCCTGCTCTGTAACTGTTGCCCCGCCGGGAATGTGGCCAGCCCTAGGATGCTACGCAACTGTGCGCGTGCTCACTTCCTCCCCTAGTGGGAGCCTGCTGCCTTGGCATCCGAGGTAGGCCCTGGGGCTCACAGATCCCTGCTCTTCTTCGGGATGCTGGGACCAAGGCCTACTGTCAAAAAGGAGGAAGGGCTGTGTGTGTATGGGCACATGCGTTTGGCTTCCTTCATTGCTTTGCCCATGATCACATGAGGTCATTAAGCTGATGCCCTCAGCCCAACTCCAGTGCATTGAATCAAAACATACAGAGCCCCTGGGCCTCAGTTTCCTCATCTGTGTTTCAAAAAGCTTAGAGCCAATGATTGCTAAGGCGCCTTCCAGGTGCAGTTGTAGAGTTCTAAGGCTCCATGATTCCGGAGTGGGGAGCTGAGGAGGAAGGGAAGGTCCCAAATCCTTTGGAAAATGCCTCCTCTACTCAGCAGCCGCAACAGAGTCAAGAACAGGTATTTCTTTCCTTGCTCCTCACACCCAGGAGGCCAGGTCAGAGAGGAGATGTAAGGACTGAGAACAGCTGCCCCTGAGAATTAACCAGAGGATACTGCCCACCCCCATCCCCACCCCAGAGAGCTCATGACTCACTCGACTGGAATTTTCTTCTCCAGCTCTGGTATTTGCTGGGAGTTGGAGACTGGAAGCTGTGGGCCCTTTGCAGAGCTGTGGTGGAAAAAAGAAAGGGGCAGGGGAGGGGGAGGGAGGAAGAGTCTGTTAAACGTGTAGAATAAATAGGGAGTTTTCTCCTATGGCCCGTTTACCAAAAGTTAATAGACTAATGATCATAATTGCCTGAGCTCCTTCCTTCCTCAGACCATACCTCCCTATCCCTACAACACACCTCCAACTTTTCATTCATTTATTCATCAAATAATTACTGTAGACCTTGCTGTGGGACAGGTACTGCCCTCTTTCCGAAAATGCCTCAAATTATGAGCCGTCATTCTAACTCACCCATCATTAATAAACATATATATGCATACATGTATTCCTACATGCCCATATACATACATGCATATATACAAACACACATTTATTTGTTTGTTTTTAGCAGAGCAGTTCTTCAAAGCTTAAGTCTCATGTCAGTGTCCCATATATGTAACAGATAAACCCAGCTGCTCTCATGGAAGCCTGGAAGCTGCAGACAGCTCCACCCTCTCTCCCTTTCCCCTCGGATCCCCCAAACACTTTGAGAACCAGTTTTAACTGAACCTCTGGACAATCCATTGCCACGGCCCCTCCTCTTAGCCTGGTTCCAATGGAAACACATTTGCAGGATGGTGTGGACTATGTACTGAAGACCCTGTGCCCAGGTGGGCCTTGAGAATTAGCTGAGTAAAATGAACTTCGCATGCAGAAGAAAACGGGTCTTGGCCATTTGGGGCGTGAGAGTGTGCAGTGGGATGCAAATGTACCCCATGATGTGGGCGAGGGAGAATGGGCATAGGGAGGTTTGAATGCAGACCTTTCTGAATTCAAGGCTCAGCCTGGCCCAGCCCTCTCTCTCTCTGCAGAAAGTCCTGGATTCTACCCCCTGACAGTGCTCAGGGCTGGGCATCAGCTCTTACCAGCCAGGGTGCGGGGTGCACAGGTGTCAACCACTAGCTGGGGGCTTCCTTTCGTCAGGACAAGATCTTCAGCTCCCCAACTCCTTGGCTCCCCTCCCTCCCTTACCCCATGTATAGACACCCTGAGCCTGCTCCATCTGGTGGCTTCCCAGTCCCACAGGCCTGCTGTCATAATCAAGCCCACGGGTTTGGATGGGCGCGGGTGTAGGCTCCCCATCTCCCCATCACGGGACTAACCATCTAGCTACAGTTTAGGCCCACCTCCTCCCACCACATGCAGGTGGGGGCTTTCCAGGCTGGATGGTTTGCGTAAGGAGCAAGCAGGCCTCCAGCACAGCCACATCCTGCTGACCTCAGCTGCCCTCTTTGTCACCTACCGGAGAAATTTCTCAAGAAACATAGAAGAATGCTTAAAGCCCTTATTGCTTCTCCCCAGCTTTTAACTTTGTGGGATGGAACTTATTAGAAATGGCTACAATTCATGAGAATTTTCCATCCCTGGTGTTTAGGGGGCACACATGCCTATGTTTCTACAATAGGAAAAATAGGGCAGGGAGTAATGATTTGACCCAGCAATTTCGAGCAGCAAAAAGCAGGGCTGGTTCCCTTCTTTTTAGCTTATATTTTATTTATATCTATTTTATTGATTTATATTTATTTTAAGGGAGCAGGAGCAAGAGGGTGAGCATTGTGCTATCTGGTGCTAATGATATCATTTATCGGTAAAACTAGTAGTGTCCTCCATAGGCCACTGGACCATCCTGTTATCAAATTATTGCCAGGAAAAAAAATGGATAAATACCAATTTTTCTAAACAAATAATTTGGGGGCAGATTGCCCTCCTAACTCTAATTGGTTTGTGTCCAAGAAGCCAATGCACTAGACCGATTCATTTAGTTGTTTAGTTAGTGTATTTGACAGCTAACTCACCCGGGCAGGCCTCTAGGAAGCTGCTCTTCTGTGATTCCGAGAGTGTGGACAGGGCCCTCCTGTATGGAAGCCCCGGGGCGCTCACATAAAATGGAGGTACTTGGCCCCACTCTAGACCCACTCAATCTGAATCTCTCAGGGTGGGAAGCCAGGAATCTGCCTTTTAAGCCAGATTTTTAAGAACTACTGAACTAGGTGTTTTAAGGAAGTGTTACTGAGATTTTCTGTGGCCTCGGTAACACAGGGCTTCAGTTCTATTTCAGACCATCATCTGGGGCATGCTCTATGCTAAAGAACTTTGAGGAGGCGATAGTTTCCTTGATGACCTGAGGTAATCGCAGAGCCTTTTTTCAAATTGTGATAAAATGTATATAACATAAAAATTACCATTTTAATCATTTTTAAGTATAGAGTTCAGTGGCATTAAGTACATTCATATTGTTGTGCAACCATCACACCATCCATCTGCAGAACTTTCTCCTCATCCCAAACTGACACTCTGTACCCATTAAACAATAATTCCCCACCCACCTTCTTCCCCCAGTCCCTGGGAACCACCATTCTACTTTCTGTCTCTATGACTTTGACTACTCTAGGTACCTCACAGAAGTGGAATCATACATTACTTGTCCTTTCGTGTCTAGCTTATTTCACTTAGCATAACGACTTTGAGGTTCACCCATGTTGTAGCATGTGTCAGAATTTCCTTTTTAAGGCTGAATAACATTCCAGTGTGGATATAACACAATTTTTATCCATTCATTTGTTGACGGACATCTGGGTCGTTTTCCCATTGGTGATTATGAATAATACAGCTGTGAGCACGGGTGTACAAACCAGGAGTCTTTCTAAAGCAATATCCTGGTCTTGTCTGGCATTCCCTCAGCTCAACCCTGAGCCATTTATCCAGATGAAAATTGTGATTATTGAAGCTCATGACATGACATCAACCCTACATTATCTGGGAAAGTGATGGACTCACCATAACCAGCAACAGAAAACACAGCACTTAGACTATGTCAGAGATTTTAACCCTACAGCGTGGTCCACCTGATGATCAAAACCATGATGGATGAAGACAAAACAGACAGAAGATTGCTTGAAAGTCGTGCAGTCTATCTACTTCTCTGTCTACTCTATATTTCATCCTGGGATTAACCGACTGTCAGAAACAGAATGCTTTGTCCACACTGCCTTGTTCTTTCAACCCAACTCCAACACCCGGGGGGACTGCTCTTGAGTCATGTTTTGCTGTCATGCCCTCACTGGCCAGCAGGAGGTGTTGCATGAAACACCCTCAAGAGAACTGTGGCTGCATTTTCCGCAGAGCAGTTGTTCAAGACATGATCTAACCCATCTCTCAATGTCATCTATTTGACACGAGCTGGAAAA
The DNA here is from genome assembly GCF_057802395.1 of Ceratotherium simum simum. Classification (NCBI taxonomy): domain Eukaryota; kingdom Metazoa; phylum Chordata; class Mammalia; order Perissodactyla; family Rhinocerotidae; genus Ceratotherium; species Ceratotherium simum. The sequence continues at coordinate 17,650,819 of NC_141906.1, forward strand.
TCTCTATAGAGTGAAGCATTAAGAAAAGTGGGACCTGCTCTGAGGCTTCTTGCAAACCAACATACTTTCCCTCGTGAACAGTGAGAATAATAATTATCTGTTTCATTTTAAACTCTGACTGCCAGAAAATCAGAATCAAATTTATGATTGCACTAGAGCAACTATTTAGGACCACGGTCCTCCTCTCTGGAGCCTATACCTCCTAAACTGGTTTGGTTAACCCTGATCTTGAGGCTTTATTTTTCATATATAGAGAGACATACAATTTTGTTTTGTCTTTCTTGTAAGTTACCTAAACTCCCCTGGCAATTGAGGAGAGAGGAGAAATAGAGGAAAAGGATGAAAGGCAGGCAGGCCTCGTATTTATAAATGAGGATGCTGGAGCCCAGGGAGACGAGGGGCGTACCCAGGCCAAGCAGTATCCAGACAGCAGCAGGTGGACCCAGCCGGGCACAGCACAGCACTCTGTTCACTGCGTGTGGTCAGACTTTCTGGAAGGCACCACAAATGGTACTTAGCAAATGTGTTTTGAGGACAATTTGTCCTTTTTAAAAAAGGGTCACATGGGAGGACAAATCCAGAGTTTCCAGGATTCTGGCCCCAGCCCTGTGTGAAACCATCACTCGTGAGAACATTTCTAGGTTCGGGTGGAAATTCTGCTCCCGGCCACTAGAGGGAGGTGCAGGACAAGGCGAGCTCCGCTCTCACGGGGCAGCAAAGGCCATGGGTCCTGATGGTGGCAGCCTTCTGTTAGCCTGTTTCTTCCCACCCAGAGGTCACTGTGGCTGTTGCCTGAATCCAAACACTCAATTCAACGCCACCTTTGCTGGGCTGCTAAAGACAATTACTACTGAGGGTGTGGAGGCAGCCAGACTGGGCCACGCTGCTTACCAGCTGGGAGAGCTCGGGAAAGCACTCAGTTCGTTTGCTCAGCTGTAAAAGGGGCTTAATGCTATTTACCTTTCAGGGTCGTCCTGAGGATGAAATGGGGCTGTGTAGGGGAAAAGTCCTGGCCATTACAGGCACTCAGTCAAAGTGCATTTATTATTGGGTGGGTAGTGCATCCCACAAGCCCCGAGCACTCGTAACAGCCCTGTGCTGCCCCCAGGTGGCCTCAGGGAACCTGTGCTGCTCCTGTCTGCATGGAGTCCAACAGCAGCTGAGCCCCCTCCCATCCCTCCGGGGCTGATACCCTGAGGAGATACTCACAGAGGAGACTGCTCCAGGCAAGATAGTCCTGGGTCTCCCTTATCTCTGCCTGCCTGTGGCACAAAACAGGCAGCCAGGCCACTCTGCTACCTTCCCACTTGAGATTCCAAAGCTTCTCACAGAGAAGGCCAGGCCCGGGTCCAGTCCCCTCACCCCAACTTGTACCCCAGTCCCCAAAGGTCCTAGCCCCACTGCCTCTGAGTCTGAGGGCTAGACCTACTGTCACCTGACCCTCCACGAGGAAAAGCTGGCTGGGGCGTCTCTGCTCCCTCCCCATGTCCCAGGATTAAGCAAGCCCATCTCCAGCCCAGGCAGGCTCTCTGCTCACCGTGCACGGCTCTGTGCTCCTCAGGGCCCTGTGGAGAGAATGCCCCAGTAAGGGCCTCCTTCAGGGAGCTGTGCCGGGTGAGGGGCTTCGGTAGGGGTGGGGGTTCCAGCCACCAGGGTCTCTCTCCACAGGGCTCTACACTGGAGGCCTCACTGCCACCGTAGTCCGACTCGGCATCAGAGCTGGAAGAAGGAAGGAGAGAGTGAGTGAGTGAGGGACCCTGCAATTCACCCCCCACATCCACACTGTGCCCTGCCTGTCACTGCCTCCAGCAGACATGGGGTTCTGGGGCAAGGGCAGTGGTTTAGTTACCTCTGTGCCCAGTGCCCAACCTCGGGCTTGGTTATGGGCTGAACTGTGTGCCCCCAAATTCATATGGAGTCCTAACCTCTAGTACCTCAGAATGTGACTGCATTTAGAGATAGGGTCTTTAAAGAGGTAATGAAGTTAAAATGAGGTCATTAGGGTGGGCCCTAATCCAACAGGACTGGTGTCCTTGCAAGAAGAGGAAATTTGGACACAGACACACATAGAAGAAAAATGCCATGTGAGCATGAAGACACCCATCTACAAGCCTAGGAGAGGGGCCCGGAACAGACCCTTCCTCATGGCCCTGAGAAGGAATCAACTCTGCTGACACCTTGATCTAGGACTTCCAGCCTCCAGAACTGTGAGAAATAAATCTCTGTTGTTTAAGCCGCCCAGTCTGTGGTACCTGATGGCAGCCCTCACACATGAATACGGGGGTGGATCAGAGCAGGGGAAAGAATCCAGCAGATGTATGATGAAGTGTTTGTGCGAAGGCTGGTCCTCACCTTCACCCACGTCAGAGCCTGACTCCTAAGCTCTCAGGGTAGAAGGAGCTCATCACCAGGGACCTGGTCCTAAAGCTTCAGGCATCTACATACTGCTTTCCTCCCCTGGGAATGGATGGGGGAAGAAAAAAGACTACTGAGGTGGGTATTCAACCTGGGCCTTAAAAGACTGGCAGTAATCCAGTGGCAGAGCAGGGGCAGCAGGCTGTCCTAGGCAGCAGAGACAGCACAAGCACAGTCCCGGGGTGGGAAAGCACAAAACCTGTGGGGCAGTGACATTTTGGTGACTATAGATATTTACTCTCTCTATATATAAGTCCAATGGCATCTTTCTACTAGGTTGCTGCCCCTCATCCTTCACAGCACCCAAGCCCGCCGGTCACAGCATCCCAGTCCTGGTCACTGATGAGTCCCAGAGGCGGGCGTGCATCATGAGGAGTACCAACTGGAGGTCTACCTTGAGATCTTGATATATGGCCATGAATCTGTGGATGTGGGCTGAGGCCCTCGGGAGCCAAGAGTCCCACATGTGGAGACGGCCTCTCTGTGATGGCTGTAAATCGGACATGCGGAGGGGCAGCAACGGAGAGCAGCTGTTGGAGTCTCTGGCTCCAACTTTGCCTGGAGAGAGGACCAGCTCCGACTTCCCAGCCAGATGAACCAATGTATTTGCCTTTGTTACTTAAGCTAGTTTGAGTTGGGTTTCTGCCTCTCACAATGGACTCAGTCCTGCTTAATTGGGGCCCAGAACGCTGTGTGACCTAGGGCAGGGGCCTTGCCTTCTCTGGGCCCTGGCTTCTGTCTCGGTAACTGCCAAGGGCACTCCGAGGCAGTAGCTCATGGGCATCGGAATCACCCATGGGACTTGCTAAAATGTGTGTTCCCAGGCCCCATTTCCAGAGTCCGCATGCTCCAGACCTGATGAACTGGTTGTCTACACCACAGTCTCCATTTTCTCCCCACACATACCCCACCCCTACTCCAATCAGGTTTCTGCCCTGTCACTCCACTGAGACCACATTTGTCAGAGTTAACAATGATCCTGCTGTTGGAAAACCCAGAGGTCACATCTCCATTCTTACCTGACACAGTGACCCACACCTTCTTCCTTGAAACACTTTCTTCTCTCAGCTTCCACAGCCCACCATCTCCTGGATTCTCTCCTTCCGGTGGGTTTTGCTAGCTCCTTCTCTGCTTGCCCACTGACTGTTCAAATGCCCTGGGACTCCTGCCCAGCTCTTCTTTCTCTCTAAGAAGATATTCTTACTCCAGAAGGGACTTAGCAGCTCCCTTGGCTTTAACAGCCTCTGTAGGTCACTGGCCTCCAGACTGCTATCACCAGCCCTGCCTCCCAGAAACTTCAGACTCACCTGTTCTACTGCTTGCTGGGTATCTGCACAAAGACTTCTCAAACCCTACGGGTCCAAACAGGACTCTTCATTTTCTCCACAAACTTGCATCTTCCCTGAAATCTTCTCCACCTCAAGACTGTTCTAGAAATGACTGCACCTTTCATCCAGTCACTCAGGTCAAAATCTGGGAGTGGCCCTTGAATTCTCTCTTTCCCTCACATTCAGTCCATCAGCAGATCCATCTCCACTGCTCCAGCCCTAGTCCACGCCCCTCGTCTCTTACGTGAGCCACAGACTCCCACCTGGCCTCCCTGCCTCCACTCCCACCCACCCCCGCCCCATCCATTCTCCACACCAAGGCTTGCTGATCTTTGGAAATCGTAAGGGAGATGTCACTCTCTGACTTAAGAAGTCTCTAACGGCTTTCAATTATACCTGGAATAAAGTTTAAACTCCTTGCCCTGCCTCACTAAGCCTTGCTTTCTGGTATAATATCTCATTTTTCTTCCCCTCATTCTGTGCCAGCCACTCGGACCTTCTGTCTCTTCAGAGACATGAGGCGCACCCCCACCCAGGGGCCTGTGTGCTAGCTGCCCCTTGCTTGCATTCCCCTCCTGCCAATCTTCACACGACTGTCCCGTCTTGGCAACCAATTCTCAGCTTCAATGTCACCTCCTCAGGGAGGCTGTGGCTGATTGTTTGTAAAAAATGGTTGCAATCATTCCCCTCCTGGGTCCACACCCCTTTGCAACGGGCCTTTGCAGCTCCTCCCATAAAGGTGGAGCAGTTTCTCCACTCCTTGGATCTGGGCCGGCCTTGCCATGGCCAATCAGACATGACGGGAAGAGCACTGCGCTGCCCAAGCCCAGACCTCAGGAGACCCTGCACTACCCGACGCTGTCTCTCAGGACCACGGGAACAAGCATGGGCTGCCTGCTGGAGGATGAAAGACCCACGGCCCCACAGCGCCCTGGCACCCCAGCCGACAGCTAGCCATGCTCTAGAACCAGGGCCCTGTTGGCCCAAATACACAAGGGAGCCCGCTGAGACCAGAAGAACTGCCCGGGTGAGTTGGCTTAAACTGCTGGCCCACAGGATCGTGAGTGTCATAAGTGGTGTTTGTTATAAGTCACTAACCTTTGGGGCAGTTTGTCACTCAGCTTGATTGTGGGAATAGATAACTGATACAGAGGCCTTTCCTGGCCACCCAAGCTAAGGTAGCTGACCAGTCACTCACTATCATATACCCCTATTTATTCCTCTACTGGCACCTATGTGATACTTTCCCTCTTAACTACTTGTTTGCTGGCTGTCTACCCAATTTGAATGAAAGCCCTGTGAGAGCCGGGCCTTTGTCTTGTGTTGGTCACTGCTGTATCTAGTACATAATGAGCAATCAGTACCCACTGACTGGGAATCAGGAGGTTGGCTGACCTCCTGAATGGATTCAGTATTCGGGGAGGCCTGGAGTCTGCCCTCCCAATGACCACTCTTGGTGGTTCTGATGTGGTGGTAAAGACAGCATCCTGAGAAATACTCATCTAAGGCACCAGGGCTTCATTTTTTGTGTCCCTTCTCCATCCCACTCCTATCCCCAGCTGAGCCTCCCCATCACCAGGCATCACCATCTTACATCTTACTGTGACAGGTGACACCCATTTGGCACCGCTCACCACAGCCTACATGACAATTGCCTCCTGGGGAGAAGACAGTGGGGCCACAGCCTTTCCCCTCTATGAGAAAGGAGCAAATGCTGACACTTAATGGTGCTTATTATATGCTGGGAATTGTTCTACACACTGTACATAGATTAATTGATCCTTGCAACTCCCTATGAGACAGGTGTTATGATTGTCCCCATTTTACCGATGAGGAAACAGAGGCATAGAGAGGTCACACTACAAGTGAGTGGAGAGAAGACCAGCTTCTGAATGTTGTCCCCCTCATCCGACCCCTGTTCTGCCCCTTCCTGCAGCAGCCTGAGCATACCTGCTCTCGTCACTGGTGACCAGGACACACACAGCCATCATGTCCTGCCCAACCACGTTCTCCCCGGGGCTGATCCTCACTGAGGTCCACTCGGAGGGCAGGGGAGAGGTGGGTCCACCTTCCACATCGCCGGGCTCTGGCTCCGGGACACTCTTGGGCTTCTTGGGCGAGGTCGGCTCATCTGCTGGGAGGAGAAGAGGGTCTGGAGAGATGGTGGAAATGAAGGGCCCTGCAGGGCACCTGCTCCCCTCCAGAGGAGGGGGGTGGGCAGGGCAGCAACCCTGGGGTCTACTGGAACACTCCAAAACCGACCTTCTCATCCTCTGTGCCATTGCAGGATTCCCACCACTCAGCCACCAGATGTCCCAGCATTTAGAGGCCATCTCTTGTGTGCAGGGCATGAATGCATACACCATCCCATTTAATCCCAAAGGAGGATCCTGAGACGTTCCGAGTGCCCACTCCAGGCCCACCAGCCCCTGAACTGCTGTTGTCAAATCACAATGTCCAACATGTTGCTAAACCCAGTGGTCACTTCTCAGTCCTCATCTTACTTGACACACCACAGCACTTGACCCAGCTGATCACTCCCTCCTTCCAGAAACAGCTCTCCTCTCAGCTTCCAGGACAGCCCAGCCCAGCTTCCTCCTCCTCACTGGCTGTCTCCTTCTCTCTTTGTTGTTTCCTCTGGTTCCACCTCTTCCCCCTGACCTCTAACACCGGAAGGCCCAGGGCTCAGTCTTGGAACCTCTTCTCTTCTCACTACACTCATGTCCTTGATGATCTCATCCGGTCTCATGGCTTTAAACAACCCTAGACAGTGATGACTCCCACATTTATATCTCCAGCCTGGACATTTCCCCTGAATCTAGAGGTATCCATACCACTGCTGACTTGGCATCTCCACGTGGACATCTAATAGACACATCAAACTCGTGCCCAAATGGAACTCTTCCTCTCCGCCTCTCCCCACACATGCTTCCCCCACAGCCTTCCCCACCTCAAGAATTGCCACCTTCGGTCTTCCAGTTGCTCAAGTCAAACACTTTAGTGGCATCCTTGACTTCCCTCTTTCTTTCACTCTTCACTCGTGCCATCAGCAAACCCTGTTGGCTCTACCTTCAAAACACGTCAGGAATCCAGTCGCCTCTCGCCACCTCCTCTGCCAACACCCCAGCCCCAGCCACCATCCTCTCTTGTTTGGATTATAGAAGCAGCCTCTGCCGGGCTCCCTGTTTTCCCTCTTGCCATGCTCCATCCTTTAGTCTATTCTCAACACAGCCGCCTGAGCGACTGTGTTAAAATGTAAGTCAGATCATGCCACCCTCTGCTCAAAATCCCCCAGTGGCCCCTGTGACCTTAGCTCCTACTGCTGTCCCAGCTATCTCTGCAGTGAGCACGTGACCAGCCAACCTAGTCCCTCCAGCACTCGGCGTGCCACCGTCTCAGCCTCTTGCACACTCTTGCCTCTTCCTAGGAGACGCTTTCCCCAGAGAGCTTCATGCGGGGCTTGCTCACACACCACTTTCAAGTCTTTGGTCAAATGGTGCCTTCCCAGTGAGGCCTACCCCGATCATCCTATGTAAACTGCAACCCGACCCTCGGCGCTCTCCATTCCCCTTTATTTTCATTCGTAGCACATCTCATCTTCTAATAAACTGTACAATTTTCTTATAAAATGTGTTTATCCTCTCTCTCCTATGACTAGAATGTAAGCAGTGATTTTTGTCTGCTTCACTTGTTGCTAGAATGGTGCCTGGTAAAGAGCAGACGCTCGATAGATACCTGTTGACTGAATGTGCAAAACAGGCAGCCTGAGCCCCAGCGCCATCTTGGCAGTAACTAGCTGGGCGACCTCTTCTCTGGTCACAGTGGGGCAGGTGTCCTTTCTCCCTTCTAAGGCTGACACTTCACTTGAACCTGGCTCCCTGACCCACCTCAGTCCCCCAGGGGTCATTATCTCCTCTTCCCTGTGTCGTTAACTTCTTGATCTACTGGATCTCTTCCATCAGTATTTACATATGCTGAAGCCTCTCCTGTTTTAAGAAAACCATTTTTAATCCCAGTCCCGTCCCTGGCCCCCAGCCAACTCTTCTTCCTCCTTCCCGGCCAATCTTCTTGGAAGAGTTTGCTACACTCACTTTCTCCACTTCTTCACCTCCCATCACTCCCTCCTCAATCCCCTATAATCCTGCCTATGCCTCTGCTACCCCCAAACTGCCCCCAACAAAGTCCCAGCGGCCTCCTTGCTGCTAATCCAATTCACAAGGCTTTGGCGGGCGCCTGCAGCCCTTGCGCCCCTCACCCTCCCTGCTCCTGCGGACACATTCTCTCCCTGCCTCCCTGGCTGTTCCATCTCGGCCATCTAGTCTTCCAGCCAACCCTTAAATGCTGGGTTATTCATGCTTCCACCTGGGCCCACTCATCTTTTCGCCCCACCCGTTCTTTCTGGGAGATGTTATCCACTCCCCAACTATATTCACCACCTGTGAAGATACCTCAAGAAATTTGTTATTTTTATGTGAAATGTCTCACGTTTTAAAATATTGTACAGAGATCAAACAAAACACGTCTACAGGCAGATGCAGCCAGCGGGCTGCCAGTTTGCAACCCCTGGTGTCTGTGCATGCTTGCTGTGCGTACACACACGCACGCTCCGTAGTGGTGTGGCTGCGGATGGGAGGCATTTGGGGAGCAGGTGTTGTAAGTGGGTGCCGGGCTATGTAGTAGTAGTAATGATAGCAGCAGCTCGCTTTTTTTGAGCACTTTTATCGAGAATTAAGTGTTTAACTTGTGCGTCTATTAAACCTCATACAACATTCTAAGAGAAGTATTATAATCCCCATTTTGCTGCTGAGAAAACAGATGCACAGAGAGGTGAGGACACCAGCACTCAGTCATATATTTCATCAGAAGATGGGGAACAATCTATGTGTCTGAGCAGAACAGAAGCATGAATGGACGCCAACCCGTGTGGCCTTTATTCTGGGAGTCTGGGCTGGACGACTCCCAGTTCTTCACTCCCTCCAATAACAGAGCTGAGCTTCGTCCTGTGACCTTACAGTCCCTCCCACTAGAGCAGGCAGGGTATGCTTCCCTGCTGCCCGACTTCTGTGAGGCCTGGCCCTGAGACTTGCTTCAACCAGTGGAAATTGGTGGATGTGACGTGAGCAGTGGCTTTAAATGGTCTTGCTGTTTGGTTTGTCCACTCACACTCCTGCTAGTTTGCCATGAGAAGAGCTTGTCCCAGATGACCGCTGCCCCTTCAGCCTAGGTCTCTGCTTGCTGGCACATGAAACAGATCTGGAGCCACCCAATCCCCTGGCCCAGGCCACCCTCAGACCTGCACCTGAGGCAACCCACAGCCCCACGAGCAAGAAAAAGTTGCTATGAGCCCCTGAGATTTGGGAGGCTTGTTACACAGAATTCCTGTTGCAGAGACTTGACTCTACACATGACTCGTATCTGAGTATGGGTGTATGTGCCTGGGAGCTGTGTGCACAGATGCTTGTACAGTCAAAGATGCCACTGTGCCCTCCTCTGATCCAGGTCCAGGCTGGGATTTGGAGATGAATCAGCATGGTCTCTGCCTTCCTTCAAGAATCTCTTTCTGTCCCACAGGGGAGATACGCCATGTTCACAAATGTCTGCATCATAAGGTAGGCCATCTAAGAGTGAGGCAGGGGCGAGGTAGAAGGGGAGGGAGAGCTGACCTCTAGGCGGTGAACATTTGAGGTAGAAGGCACATTTAAACGCGGTTTGAGGATGAGCAGGATTTGAACAAACGGAGAAGGGAGGGGGTGCTCCAGGGAGTGGACCTCTGTGAGCAAAAGCAAGGTGGGAAAGCCCTGCCATCTGCATGGGACAGAAAACAAGTCCATGTGGCCGGAGGGCAGGAGGGGACACAAAGGAAATCACTGGGAATGATCAAATTGACATCAAACCAGAAGGGCCTTGGATGGCAAAGGGAAGAGTGGACCTCCCTCCACGAGTGACTGTTGAAGGGCTGGAAGTGGGGACTGGCATCGTCACATCTGCGCACAGACAGATGGCTGTGGCCGCAGAGTGGAAGGTGGACTGGAGGACCCGCGAGAAGCAGAGAAGATCAGCAAGAAGGAGGCTATGAAGATCCAAGGAGAGGAGAGGAGAGTGAGGGAGTCGAGAGCAGCCTGGCTGGATGGGGCTGCTCTCGACTCCCTCAGGGAGTAGAGGCGAGCCATGCTAGGCTGCGGTGGCACCAGACCCATGGCCCCCACATCTCAGGGACCAGCCCAAACCTGCAGGGAACACCCAGGGGTCTGCTTTTCTCCTTCCTCCTCCCAGAGGGTTGTGACTTTGCCTGCCGGCTGAGGGATGGAACAGGGTAAGGACTCAGGCTGGCCTCCTGGGGACAGGGCTGACAGATGCCCCCTCAGTACAACATGGTCAGGGCCAGCATGTCCCACGGCAGAGCCTGGACATCAGTGGAGGGGCTGAGGGGCGCAGGGAGGCGGAGACTTTCTGGAAAAGAGGCTGGTGCTTCCTCTGGTCACCACCTCACCAGATACGCTACTCCCCTCCTTCTACCCGCCAAGGCCCAGGCCACAGGCTACACTGAGCTCTGAGATTCAGGGCTGCTGCTCAAGCTTCTACTTCCAGACGTCCTTCATCCCCCGAGGGCTCCTGTCCACATCACACACCAGCAGTGGTGGTGCCGGTGGTACATGTGCAAGGGACGGAAGTAAAAGCAGGAGCTACGAACACCAACTCATTATCCCGTGCCCAGTGCCTGTGAACACTTTATGTTCATCAACCCTAACAGCCCGAGAACCTGAAAGGACAGAATCACCATCTTCATCACACAAGCGGAAGAACGTGGAGGCCAGAGAGTAACTCAGCCAGGGCCACCCAGTGAGTCGGCTGGACCAGCTGCACTAGACACAGAGCAGCGGTGTCTGTGACCAGCCCCAGGGGAAGGACCGGGGTGCTCCCTTGTGCAGCATGCCCACCGCCACCCCCTCACTGCCTCCCCAGGCCTGACTGCTCCCTGTCTGAAGTGTTCTATGCTCACAGGGAGAATCGAGGACCACAGTGGGGCTGGGGCTGCCAGGGGAGGAGGGACGTGGGAGTGGGGGGTGAGGAGAAAGATCCAGCACCTCCCCGGGCACCTGCCACTGGCCTCCTGGAGGGAAGCAGTTCTGCTGAGCCGAGCATCTCAGTCTCCTCTCGCATTCTGGCCAGATGCGTGCTCCCTGGTGAAAGACAAGGCTCCAGATGCAGAGCCAGGCAGTGTCCAAGGAAACGTCTGTCCTTACACACCACCCCTAGCAGCCCAGTCCTGAGGTCCTTTCCCGGCCAGGACCCTGCTGCAGTGGAAGGGGGAGGCCCCTGCCCGGTTCTGCTAGTGAAATTGTTCCTATCTTCTACCCAAGTCTGGAGACCCTGGCACTCCCTGCTAGAACCCAGGGAGACAACCCAGGGAAACAAGAAAGCAACACGTTCTCCTGTGCATTGTTATTAACCCCATTTTACAGAATGGGAAACTGAGGCTCAGAGACGTTATCACTTTTGCCCAATTACACGGCTCCTAACTGCCAGAGCCACTTGTGACTCTGGGCTTGGAAAAACTCCCTCTGCTATCTTGCACTCTGTTCTTTATGAAGGAAAAAGTTTAAAAAGAAAGCAATGAAGGTAAGTTTATCAGGATCCAGTCCAGAAAATAGAGCCCAAGCCAGGGAGTTCAACAGAGGAAAATACAGGAAACAATGGTGTTGGATGAGCTGAAAAGCCACATGGGGACTGTGAAGCAACACAGAGATGGGCAATAGTAAGAAGCCGCTGGCTAGAGGGACAAAGGGAAGAGCTGGTGTTCCGAGTCCAGAGGCCAGAGCCATCGGGAGGAGTGGGTACCATGGAGGAGACACAGCCACTGCGGAGATGCAGAGAGATGGGAGGAATACCCTGGCTTCTCCCTTGATCCCGCCCTCCCCTCTCCCACTGGTGCATCCCAATGGTCAGACCTAACAGGAAGCCAGTTTCAAGGGAGCCTGGGAAATGTAGTTTGCAGGGGTTACACCTCTCAAATACAGAGCAGAGCAGGGGAAGGGCAGGAAGTGTATCCGAGTTCAAATAGGCAAATGTCCAGGATGCTAAGCACAGACTGATCTCATCCTCTTGCAAGGTGAACTGTAATGAGTGAGGGGACACTGACAAGCTGCCAGCCAGATGGGGGAGGGGCCTGGGAAGTGGCCTGTGTCAGGCCTCCACCCACTGTCAGGGGATGGCACAATTGCTCTAGGAGGGACTTTTGTCTTTGCCAGTACCAAGGTCCTTTGTAGTGCATGTCCCTTTAAAAGATGCCTGAAGACAGAGCCGCTGCATTCTGGGGCTTCTGAGAGTGACACCTCAGGGTGGACTGGGAATGCCCGTTTCCAGGGGTCTTCAGGGATGAATAAATTGATGGGTAGCCCTGGGCCTCGGGGCCACCCTCTACCCTGGGGCGTGGCTGTCCTGCCCTGCCGCACCCTTGCTAGGCGTCCCCTGGCCCCTGGCCCAGTGCATGGGCCTGTCTGTGTGTAGATGTGTGTGCTCACAAGCCCAGCTCCGCTGCCCTGAACCAGGGTGGGCGGCATTACACGAGGGCCCTGCCTGGCCCCAGCAGCAGCCAGGTGCAGAGACCAATGCAAGTCAACTTAAAGCCAACCAGAGGGAGGACTCAGTTTCCCCAGGTGCAGGCCCCTTCCCCACGGCCCTCAGCAGAGCTGACCCTCCTGCAGAGCCCTCTGCCGGACACAGGCCAGACACCAGGGAAATGCCAGCCACAGACAGCCCACAAGTGCTCGTGAGCCCTCAGAGCAGCAGGGCCGCCTCCATCAGGGCCGGCAGGGGAGGGCGGCAGGCGGTATTTTCCCACAGCTTGGCGGGCCCCAAAGCAAGGAAGCTGGCCTCTTCCCTTTCCTTTTGCTAACAGCAGCAGGTTTGGGGCCTTAGTCCTTGGACCCTCTTTTCTTCCTCCTTCTCCTGCCACAAACAGGTCCTGTGTGGGGTCAGCTCTGAGCCTCCAGCTTTGGGCATGGCCAGGACCTACATCCAAGTTTCTCTGAATGAGATGGTGGGGAGAATTTTAAGTTTCTGGGAAGGAGGCCCTACAGCAACCAGTGAAGCGAGAAGGGAAGTAGCCTCAGGGTCCATGGTCCTTCCCTCCTGCGCATGCCCCATGGCCGGGGCTGCAGGCATGCCAGTGCTGGGCAGACCTCTGCGCACAGCTTGCCTCAGGCAGATGGGAGTGTAGGCACTGCTACAAGTCCGGATGGAGTCCCCACAGCCAGGGGATGGCTCTGGCCTGGCTGGGCCTGGTGTGGGTTGGGGATGGGAAGAGATTTGATCTTCCAGGCACTTCTAGGCCCACATAGGGTAAGGAGTCAGCTTCTTTGGGAGGGAGGGGTCACCCCTGGTCCCCCTGCTGCCCGCCCCTTTTTGGTCTCAATTACAGGCACTTGCAGGGTGACTAGACTCACAAGGTCAAAGGCAAGTTGAGTCAACCATTTGCCATGGCGTGGAGGCCTCAGCCCCATTCCAGCCCAGGCTGTGGTGGAGGGAGCATTCCCTACCCCACCTCTTGCCTCAAACCTGCCACCTGGACTCCTGTGTCAGACCCCAGGGGTGGGAGAAGATGTGTGTGACGCAGTGGCCTGGGCCTTGATGCCCAAAGGCATCCCATTGGAACTACTCTCTGCTGCCAACCTTGGGCCTGCTCTGAGAGGGTCCCTCCAAGCCCTATTGGCCACGCAGCTCTGCTGAGAGGCTGTGTGAAGATCATACCCCTCGGAAAGCAAAATGGAAGCAAAATCACAACTCCCTTCTGCAATCCATCACAGGGCTCTACAGAGGTAACTGAACACAGTGTCACACTTCTCTTCCAGGTTCTCCCTTCTGAACCGTGAATGACGCCAGCAAGACTGTCCCCAGCCCTAGATGGCTTTGGGCTCTCCAGTCTGTGGCCCAGGCCAGAAGGCAGGGCCTCTCATTCCTTTATTTATCCTTCAACTATTTACCGAGGGCCTACCATGTGCTAAGCACGTATTTATTGAGTGTTCAAAAGAAACAGAGATCCCTGCCCTCAAGGTGCTTATGTTCTAGTAAGAGGATAAACAAACAAACAATACACATAATCAATCAGTGAATCACATAATATGATTGGAAGTGATAAATGCTATGGAAAAACCATCTAGTAGGATAAAGGGGATCAGGAAAGCCAAGGGTGCAGGGTGCAGGATTAAAGGTAGACCTCATGGGAGGGAGACATGGGAACAAAGACTGGAATAAAGGGCAGGATCAGCCATATGGATACTGGGGAAGGGCATTCCTGGCAGAGGGAACAGGCAGTGCAAAGGCTCCAAAGCCGAGCCTGCCTGATATTCTAGGAGCCCAGTGTGGCTGGGAACAGCGTGTGAGACGGAGCGGGTCAGAGCAACAGGGTCCAGACCACGCAGAGCCATCTGAATCCACTGGATGCCTTTGGCTTTTCCTCTGAGTAAACTGAGGACACTTTGGAGAGTTTTGAGCAGAGGAGAGATCAGACTTAAGTTCCAAAAGGATTATTCCAGCTGTCCTGTTGAAAACAGGTGAGTGGAGCAGGGCAGAAGCAGGTAGACCTCACAGGAGGCCACAGCGTTAACCCAGGGAGAGACGACAGTGGCTGGGTGGCAGCATGGAGGTCGGGAGAAGTGGACAGACTCTGACTGTTCTTGGAATTCATGGATGGATTGGAGGAGGTGCCAAGAGAAGGAGGAGTCAAGAATGACTTCAAAGCTTTGGGCTGAGCAACAAGAAGAATGGAACTTCTGTTTCCAGCCATGGCTCAGGCCCAGGGTGGAATCTGTTTCAGGAGAAGGTCAGGAGTTAGAGTCGCTCAGTGGGCATCTAAGTGGAGATGTTGAGTAGGCCGCTGGAGACGGAGCTCGACTCCACACTCTCTCTTTGTGGAGACTCAAGCAATCACTAAAACAAGAGGAAAGTCCCGCTGGCAGCTGGCGGGAGAAAAGGGGGACTCCAGAGCTGAGGCAGGGATGGCTGGAGGGAGCTTCAAGAGAGCTGGGGATCAGAAAACTAGAGACATACAGATGTTACCAGCCAGTGTGAACGGAGACCTGTTTAGTCCCCAACCTGAAGATGTCCCATCAGGTACTCTGAGCCCCAGCTGATCTAGAATGGCCAAAAAAAGTCCCCCTCAGGGCATTCCCTGCTGCACAAAACTAGGAAAGTACTATCTAGAACTCAGCAAGAGAGTTCTTGCTGCCCTCAGTGCTGTACCAGGCACACACAGCCATTCTACCCTCACAAAACCCTACGCCAGGGGTGTCCTTAGCCCTGGTTCACAGAGGGACTTGCCCGATGCCACGGAGTCGGTACAAAGTGCTGGGGTCAATGCCGGGTCTCTGGCCAAGTCCAGGGCTCTTCCCACGTGCCAAGGCTCCCCTGAGAGCAGCACCTGACCCTGGCGTGGGCCCGGGGGACTCTCTGCTCCTTGACCGTTGAAGATGCCGCTCCAGATCACCTCTCTAGTGTCAGTGAGCTCCTTCAATATCAGTACCATCCTCAAGGTTGCCACAAGGAGGTGAAGAGCTAACGAGGTTCCACACAGAAAGTATTGGCTCCGTGCCTGGCACGGAGGAAACGCTCAGTCAGTAACAGCTGGCCCTGGGGCAGTAAAAGCAGTCACTTCTTTAAGAGATTAAAGAAAAAGCTGTAAAAAGAAACGAGTTCATAGGAATAAGGGGGAACAGCCCACCCACCGTGCTTGTCCCACTTATTCCACTTAACATTCAGGCTGCAGGCAGATTTGTTCCTTCTCTGGATTATTTCTTTAGGATCAGTTCCCTGCGGTAGGATTACTGGGCCAGGAGGTCGGCGCCCTTTTGCGGAGCTTAATAATCATTGCCATATTGCCTCCCAGAAAAGACTGTCCCCATTTACTTTCTACTCAATGCTAGTGATTAAGTTCATATTTTTTCTTACCATCAACTTCCCTTTTTTCTTTACTAATTTAGTGGGAACAGCATAATTAATTTACATTCCTTTGAAAGCCAAGTTAGAATATTTTTCTAAATGCTTGCCTTTTCTTTTTAGTGTTTTCTTTTAAAATTTGCTTGAGTTTGAACTGTCTATGCATAGTCTTTGCCCATTTATCATTGGGTCTTTAATTGGCAAATTTTAACTATCACCTACACTGTGCAAGGTGCACGGGAACACCTGATTGCACAAACTTTTGAAATGCCACGGCAATGAACATCTTTGTTATCACATTGAATTCAAATTTTTCCCCAGTCTGACTGCCTACTCAATATTTTCATTTTTATTGTTATAATATGTTAAGTTTTAAAAGCGAATACAGTCAGATTTTTATCAGGTTTTCCCATGTAACCTTTTGCATCAGAGGTTTTTAAGCTTAGAAAGTTACCACCCCGTGATCTAATCAATACTTAATTCTATTTAATTCTATTATTTCACTTTTTTCATTTTAAGTCTTTAATCCAGAAACACTAGATTAAAGAATATTCTAGTGCCGGCCCTGTGGCTTAGCGGTAAAGTGCGCGCGCTCCACTGCTGGCGGCCCGGGTTCAGATCCCAGGCACGCGCTGACGCACCGCTTCTCCGGCCATGCTTAGGTCACGTCCCACATACAGCAACTAGAAGGATGTGCAACTATGACATACAACTATCTACTGGGGCTTTCGGGGAATAAATAAATAAATAAATAAAATTATAAAAACAAAAAAAGAAGGAAGTACTTGGAAAGCATGTGTTTAGGAAAAAAAAAAAAAAAGAATATTCTACCAAACACTTATGTAGAATGTAATATGCAAACCAAAAACTCCCCCCAAACAAACAAAAACCCCACTTCAAATAGATATGGAAACGGCCACTTGAACAAATTAAGCTTTACTGGAGGAGTCCTCAGAGACTTTAACATGCTCATGAATCTTGTGGATCTCAAGGTTTGGGAGGACTGGCATGATTAGTATAAAACATTTCTCAAACTTTGTGACGATGGAACCCTTTATTCACAAAGCACCTCTTGAAGCCAGTGTTCCATTGCCATACTTTGGAAAATGTTGCTTTAACCCAACTTCAAATCAAAAAATCAAAACCAAACTATAAGCTCCATGAGAATGAGGACTTTTGTCTGTTTCATTCCCTGCTCTATTCCTGTGGATGCTCAGTAAATATTAGTTGAGTAAACAAATGCATGCATGTACAAATGCATGCACAAATAAATAAAACAAACCATGTCTAGTGTACACCACTGAGATACATGCATTCCAAGATACGGGGAGGGGCAGGGACTCTGTGTGGTTCACTGCTGCATCTCTAGGACCTAGAACATGCCTGGGCATGGTAGGCATTCAACAAATACTGGAACAGATCAATGAATCAAGGAATGAGTCACTTGCACAACCCAGTTCCTGACTTTAGTCCCTAATACCCTTTCTTTCACGGAAGGGAAAGAGTATCTCAACTGAGTAAGAGTACAGACCCTTGGTCACGACCCCAGGCAGTTCAGAAGGCAGATCCAGGTGCCAGCAGCTGGGCTCAGAGCCCCAGAGCCCCAGAAATGCCCCTTTGGAGGTGTGAGGGCCCTCGTGAAGTTCACAGAAGGGTTTTCATGCCAGCACTGGAAACCCAGCTACATCCATCCTGGCAGTGGCAGGCATCCCACCGTAGGCAGGTTGAGGACCAGACTTCTTTGGCACTGTCCAGACTAGCTGAGTGAGACTCCAAATCTCTCCCTTAAGGACAGCCTGGAGTTGGGCCAGAGCCTGCCAGGGGTGCTGTCCTCTGAGTGGCCCTGTGGGCAGAGACTTGCAGCCTAAGACACTGAGTGACCTGAGCCTTTGGGGGCAGGAGAGGTCTCTTAGGATCATAAATGGCTCTCCATCTGGATGAGCACACCTGCCATGTTCATGCCATCCTGAAACCCATGTCCTGGTCCTTCCTCCTTACCCTCCACCCATCCCTCAGCAGGACTAGCATAAAACTTGCAAGAGCAACCTTTGCTATACAGGAACCTAAATTAGTGTAAGGTCCTTAAGTCAAGATCTCCTACAGGTCTGTAGCTTGGATGTATGGGGGAAACGGTTAGCTGTTAGGAACAGACTGTCTTAACAGCTGAGGTGACACTGGCCCTCATCCAGCTATGCCCAGCACCTAGAGCAGAAAAGTACCATGAGTTTTCAAGAAAGAGACCCCAAAGCCTGGCCCAGGTGCATTGGTGACATTTCCAAATATTACCTCTGGGTAATATTTCCTTTCAGAGTGCCCAGCGCAGCCCCAGAGTCCCACGTCACCACAAGTGCAAGTCCCGCCAGCAGTTTAGGGAAGACTGACCCCCTAAACCAACCCCTGTGTTTGAGGATTGAGCAGCTCCCACGGCAAAGAAGAGAGGAAACAATAAGCTTTATAAAGAACCATATTTATTTTCATTTACAGCATCAAATACCATAAATAAAGCTAAACATTGTCTGCTGTGTGCAAAATACAGGGTTCCGTGTGGCACTGTAAATGACTATCAAAGGTCACAAACATGCATTACAATGATGAGATGGGGGAGGCTAGCTAAGGAGGAGGCTGGGAGGGGAGAAGGACATTCTTTGGTTGACATTCTATAAAGGGAGGGAGACTCTGCAAGAGAAGATAAGACAAAAGCAATGACTTCATACTGGCTAGGCTCTGCACCAATGCGGCGAGCAATGCAGCATGCAGGACTGTGCAGACAGGCTGAGAGGTCAGCATGGCTCTGGGCCTCATGCAGGACAGACACCCCCTGCAGCCTGAAACCGTGAGGCCTGGCCCACAACGGCTCCACCATACTTGGTGTGCTGTTTCTCTTTAAAACGAATGGGACTCCGAATGTCCTACCGCTCCATGTAAGGAGTCAGTGAGAAAATGTGTTTTGAGCAGAGCCGTGGGGGCACTGAAACTGGCTGCTCCAGGCCTGGGGCTGAAGTGAGTCATTTCCCAAAGCCATCCCTGGCCTGTAAGGACGATTGCTCTAGTTGAAGCTTCTGCATCATCTGGGGCTTTACGAGCGAGAGAGATAAGAAGAGCCACAGCAAAATCCTTGGATCTAAAGTACAGGTTGCAGTAGAGAAAGGATTTGCTAGGAAAATTGTGATTCTGTGTTCAAAATACAGAGGATGGATCAAGCTTGTGATGAGGCCAGGCAGTACTTTTTTAAAATCCCTCCAAAAAGAGTCACCTATGGTTTTGATCAATAACACCAATAACCTTTATGTTGGAACCAATTTAAGAAGATGCTTCTATGCGTGTGCTTTTTGAGAGGTTGCTAGACAAAGGAGTTCTTTTCAGAGGTGACAGAGCCCTCTCTATGGTGCTATCTCACAGTCAGGGTTAACCCTCCCAGGAAGGTAAGTGGCTTCGTAAGTGCAACCGGAAAAGCATGCGCGCAGGCCGCACAGGGAACAGAGGGGAGGCGGGGCATGCACCTGTGTGGACTGGGCTGCCGGCTCAGAGGTCAATGGAATCAGGAACGGCTTTCAAGCTGGACACCACCCCACGTTGTTAACCGACCATGCTACCAAATGAGTCTATTAGTATGCAAGACACTCGCAGTTAGCATACCAGTACCGAAAGCGGGTTAGGGCTTAGTACCACTCTCTGAAAATTGGCAAGAAAACCAGTCACCTCAGAGCAGAAGTGTGTCAGCCAAGAAGTGGGTGTAGCACTGGAAGGCTGAAATGAACTGACGGCCACAGTGTAAGGTTGGAGAGAGAGAGACAGAAAAGAGAATTTAGTTTGGGGAAAAAAGGAAACTGACAACACGAGAAGGCACGGGAGTTGAAAATAAGGCAACCATTAAAAAACAAGAGAAACTCCCCCTGAACAAGTCACTGACGTGTAGGACAGATGAACCTTTCTGGTAGTGACCAGCTACTCATCCACGAGAGGGGACACATGTGGTTTGCATACCCCAATGCTCCCCTGTTCTCCACTCCGAGTGTACGTGCCCTCAGGACCCCCCCCCCCAATACCCTCTGCCCCAATTTGCTCTAGTGTCTCATATTCACTCTTGAATCTGCTGTGGAGGCTGAAAGGCGTCCGCTCCCGGGTCCACCCTTGGAGCTGCCCACCAGAAAGGTTCAAAGTCTCAGAACATACAAACATCTCAGGCTTCTGACAGGCACACCCTGTCTCCTCAGAGTAATTCAAACCAGTCTCCTCATAGCCGTAAGTGACATTCTCAGAGCCTAACTCTGGCTTTGCACAGCATTCCACAAAGCGTCTCAGTCCACCCTCAGCTGATGAGAATAACAATGACACGGCTGTGCGTGTGTTCACAGCATGACCTCAAGAATTTACTTTCGGAACCAAACATAAAATGAATCAAGGGCTCCTCCCACCACGCTGAACATTAAAATCCCAGCAAAAATTTGGAAAAACACAATGCAAGTCATCAGACTGAGAGCAGTTCCAACAAGGACAGAGGCACTCATTCCCATGGACCTGGCCACAGCCATGCCCCTGTTTGACCCAAGGACTTCAGGGAAGCATTTGTAGAAATGTCCACCCTATAAAAACTTGTCATCTCAAAGCCCTCAAGAGTTCTGGCTCCTAACCCACACCAGGCTCCCTCCTTCCTTACTCCGGAGGAGATCTCTAGTGTAACAAGTGCGTGGAGCTGTTTCCAGCCCGGCAACTGTAGATACACTGAGCACGGTATCTCTGGCAGCCTCTCTGCTGTTCAACCAGACCCAGCAGCTGTGCACACCCAGGCGGCAGAGTGCAGTGGGGAGAGCTGAGGCCTCCTCCAGATGCCCAGAGTGAAGAAGTCAAGTTTTTGCCAATGCCTCTTTTTGTCCTTAATAGGGCATTTTTCTTTTGCATCAGTCAATAAACAGCTTCCACTCCCAGCCTCCCCTGCCAATCAAGACACAGGGGAGCTTCCCCCTGGAGGTCAGACACATTCCTTTGCTAGGACAGCGTGAAAATAAATGGTTTCTGACTGTTTTGACCAAATATGCATGGCAGCCGAGTGGCTAAGCAGCAGACCCAGTGAGGTCTGCAAGCAGTGCTCACTGGGCAGGCTTTGCTTCCCAGAAACAACACCCTGAGGTGCTAACAAACGCTCTCCGTCCCAAAGGACGTGATGTGAGAGGGCAGAGCCCTCCCTCAGTCTGATCATTACGGACCCGAGTGGCCTTGGCTCAGACTGCATCTGGGCCGGGGACCTGATAGGGAGCCCCAGGGGTCATAGCTCCCAGTCTATGCCACCAGCTGACATAGCTCCTCTTCAGCATTGCATCAGCTTGACAGAGCTCTGCACGGTCAGGGGCCGACGGGCTCTCACTGCAGTGCTCATCAGTGAAAGGGAAAATGCACTTTTGTAGCAATCTGCTTGAAACCTTGTGGATCTGTGTCATTTAACTGTGATTTGGTATAGGGGAAAAAACCTTTAAGCTACTATTTTACATCAAAACGAGAGCAAAATGGTCTCTTCTGTCTAGGAGGAAAGAGAACAGCCAACTACACACTGCCATATGCTTTTGTAGGTTTAATTCTATTTTGTCCTTCTAAAATGACTATGCTTTCACCTTGCAAAAAATTGCCTCCTGTTGACAAGTGGCATCCAGGGACATAAATTGAAAGGCACTGGTCAGGAGATGGCACACTCACTTTGGTTTATATAAAAGCCCAAATCACTACCGTTGCAGGTAGTGACTCTTGCAGCCGACTGCCACGTGGAAGGGGTCTGTAAGACCAGTTATAAACCTCAAACCCGTTTAGAAAAATTGACGCTTATAGAAAAAAATGTTTTCTTTTGGCTTATTAAAAGTTAAAAATTGAAATGTAAACCTAGAAATATGGCTCGCTTTGGTATAAAAGTACAAAGCTATAAAAAAAATCCTTCATGTGGTGCTGGCCCCAGCACCGGGAGCAAAGGTTCACCCTGACAGGCCAGGCGCAGGAGGCCACCGTGGAACTCTTTGGCTTTGAGCTAATCGGTTCAAGACCGCTAGGCTTCCCGGCCAGCGCCTCAGCTACCTGGGAACACCCCGCCATCTACCCTGGAAATGTTAAGGCACTCTGGGGGGCCGGCGCGTCAGTGGAGCTTGACCGGGAGGCATCTGAGCACCGAGTTGCGGATGCTCTCGAGGGTCTCCTCGGACTCCCGGAACATGGAAGCCAGGACCTCGGAGAACACCCAGAGGAGGGGCAGCCCGAGGCTCAGGAGCTCGTAGGTGTAGCAGTAGTTGTAAGCATTGTCCCTGATATGCAGGCCGACGGCGCGCAGGAGTCCCTGAATCCAGTTAAGCAGGCTCCGGGGAAGGCGAAGCAGGCCCCACGACAGCCTGAGAGGCCAGCTTAGCGCCTTCCTAAAGAAGGAATTGGGGATACCTGGGGGGCTGCCTGCGGGCGTGCCGATGGCTGCGGCTGCGCAAGAGCTTTCCATGGGAGTGTCTCGCCGAGGGGCTTCTTGCTCTTTCCACGTCCCCTCCTCCTGAGAAAGAGATGAAAGCGAGCGCATTTAGTCCACGACGCTCACAGAGGACTCCGCCAACAAAGCAGACGGAGAGGCCAATAAAAATTGAACTTGGCAGACCCTGCGTTTTGCAACTAGCGTCCAACTAGCAGCAATTCAGCCCCAGGCACTGCTGAAGGGACCCGGATATGGGCACGCCTTTTCTTGGGGGGCAAATTGACCATAGGGTTCAGGAGCCCTCAAAACACACAGGTCCGGGGGCGGCCGGTGGCCTAGCGGTTAAGTACGCGCGCTCCGCTTTGGCAGCCCTGTGGTTCACCGCCCAGATCCAGGGCGTGGACCTACGCACTGCTTATCAAGCCATGCTGTGGCAGGCGCCCCACATAAAATAGAGGAAGATGGGCACTGGATGTTAGCCCAGGGCCCATCTTCCTCAGCAAAAAGAGGAGGATTGGCAACAGATGTTAGCTCAGGCTAATCTTCCTCACAAAAAACATAAAAAAACACACGTGTCCTTTGACTCAGCAATCCGATTTCTAATAATATATCCTAATAATTTGAAATATGGATAAAGACGCATACAAAGACATTCACTGTAAAAGTATTAAACAATATGAACGTCCAATAATATGTGACTCAAATCAATTATCGACCATCTTTTACAGGCATCAAAAATTATGCTCCAAAAGAATTTTATGTCATGGGAAATTGTTCTTGATACACTGTTAGTGAAAAAAGAAGGATATAAAACTGTAGTGATATGATTCCAACTAGGTTAAAATATACTCAGAGGAAAATGTCTGGAAGGAAATGTTACAAAATTTTAATTATGGTTTTCTCAGGATAGAGCGATGATGGGTAATTTAACTCTCCTTCTTTAAATATTTTCATATATTTACCCATTTTTCTATGTCAAGCCTGTATTAGTTACATAATCAGAAAAAAGCCATTACGTTGCAGGTCTGTGCTGGTGGTGGGTCATTGATCAAGGCGAAGAGAGGTATTTGCTAAGAGCTGCCAGAGGGGGGCGCTATCACAAGCCATCCATAAACTCAGCAAGCCAGACACTTTGCTGACATCAAAGAGCCTGGGGAAAGGACTTGGAACCCGCAGAGGGTTGGCCCTACCTGTGACATCCTTGCAAATAGAGCCCTATAGTCTCGTGGGCCCCAAGCACAGGGGAGCCACGTGGCATGGGACAGGGAAAGCTCTCTGGGCTTCTGGCATCTAGAATGGGACAAACCCAGAGGCTGGCTGAACAGATTGAGGCAAAGGGATCCTCCACATAAGGAAGTAGAGACTATCTTCTTCACGTGTGGGTCTCAATCCCTCCAGGGCCAGAAATGTTGGCCTAACTTGGAGAAACCCCTGAAAACCATCTCCTCTCTAGAGGCCTTCCCTGTGTCACCAGCACTTTCGAGACAAAACCTACCTCTCTTTGTTGCTTCAACTCTGCCCGTCTCTTCCGTTGCTGATTATTGGTTTTACAGTGAATGAAATGAGGCTTGCAGAAAAACTTGCCTGTAAAAATAAATACACACACATACACATCCGCACACAGGTTTTTCTCTTGTAAGCTGGAGCCACAGCAGACATGAGCCAAGTGCTCACCACTGTCTAGGTCAGAGAATGTCAATAAGGGAAACAAGCCTAGGACAGCTCAAACTTGGGAAATGGTTCCTGTCACCTGCCTTAAAGAAGTGACACGGAGATGAGGCAGCAGGACCCTCTGCAGCTTCAGAGGCAGGCTGCAGCAATGGGGCACTCCTGGGGTGGACTGAAACCCCCAGATAATCCCCAAACCAAACTGAGGCCAAGTCTCTCCCCAATGCCTGTTGCCAGGCAGTGAAATGACCAGCTCTGAATAGCAACACTGTTTCTGGTTCCTCGTCCTTTCTGGGACCCCTGGGGGTGGGAAAGGCTCAGAACAGATGGCAGCAGTGATCCGGAGGAAAAGACCCAGGCAAGGTACACACTGGGCCACTGGCCACTGCCCAGGACCATTGGGCGCCTTCCAGAAAAGCCTTCTTTGCTCTTTGTTACAACAGTAACAACAGTGACGGGAAGAATGATAACAATAGGAAAATCTTATGTAGGGCCCGCACTATATCAGGCACGATTCTAAATGCTTCCCATGATTTAACTCATCCATCCTCACAACATCCTTTTAAGCTCAGCACTATTATTATCCTCATTTTACAGATGAGGAAACTGAGGGAGCAAGAGGTTGGGTAGCAGGTTCAAGGCTGTATGCCGGTAAGTGGCACGGTCTGGATGCGAAGCCAGGCAGTCCGGTGTGAGGGGACGGAATCACAAGCACTGTGCTGTACTGCCTCTCATTATATATGATGGTGCGAATAGCTAGTGCTGAAATTTGGAAAATAACCACTCATTCCAGCAGGCACAATTCCTTCATCCCTATCTCTGGTAGGCCATTTACCAGATGGGATGTTATTATTATGGTTATTTTATAATACACACTTTATATACAGTAACGTTAAGATGCCATCATTTATCGAACCCTTATTACATGCCATGTCTGGTGCCGAGCATGCTACATAGGGTGTCAGGTTTGACTTTCGACCACACAGGGGCGACAGAAGGTGGTGAGACTGAATGGGAAGATGTCCATAAAGCACTTGGCACACAGTAGGGCCCGCCAGTGCTGGCACATCCAGGTGCTGACGGCTTCCCCTTCCCTCAGGAGCCCCTGCCCAGCACAGGTGGCCTCTCTCTCTAGCAGGAGCTCCCGGCTCCCTGAGCGGCTTTCCTGATGATACTGTACTCCCCGGGAGCGTGGGCATCCCAGATCCTCCAGAGGGGCAGGAGCCCAGGCCAGAGACCACTGCCCTCCTTGGCCCTTGGGGGTTACCTTCGTCACCGTCGAAGGCGTAGGCGGCCAGGCGCAAGGTGGTGGCGCAGACACTGCAGCGGAAACACTCCCGGTGGAAGAAGTGGCCCTCTGCACTCAGCCGCTCCATCACGTACACACGCTTCTTACAGAAGTAACAGGTGTTGCTGCCGCCCAAGTTCCCGGGAAACACCTTTCGCATAGACTCCTGGGGGGCACGGGGCACAGGGAGAGAAGAGCAGCATGTTAGGGCTTCTACTGCATCCTCAAATGCGAGGCCTAGGCTTGTAGCAATTCTGACCTGAATCATGGGGACCTCGTAGGCACTTATTTGTTGCTTTTGTCACCGCAGGCACCACAGCAAAGAGTGAGGGTGGGAAGATGCACCCCCACCAGAACTCAATCCTGTAGGGGCTACTGAAATGGTCCTCCCAGGCAGGCCGGCTGGCAACAAGGCTGGCTGGAAGGGGCCTCCCACAGGCTGGCTGCTCTGGTTTCCGGTGGGAGTGATGCCACCTGGTCTGATGGAGTGGGCATCCCTCAAACATGCCTGCCCAGGGACGCTGTCTCCAGGAATCTGTCCCAGGGGTTACATGTTGCCTGGGTCTACAGCGAGGTCACTGAAAGAGTGTTCTACACATCCTAGTCCCCCTGCAGGGACTTACGTCAGGCAAGGAAAGCTTGCGGCTTTGAAACTGCTCAGAGAACGCAGAAAAGGGAGAGGCTGTGTCCTACAGCCCATAGGCTGCCAGTCAAATTCCTAAATGCAAGGGAGGAGGGCGAGGGCCAGGGCAGGGGTGCACCTGGGTGATTCCAGGTGAATGTGTCAAAAGGAAACCAAAAGAATTGTCAGCTTAAATCATTGGTGGCAGCAGCGAGTGGCCTCATTTGGAGAAGGGAAGAATTCAAAGGAAAGGATGTTTTCCCTATTACTGAATTCTCAATCCAGTGCAGAAGGGCCACTCAGGTTGGACACTAAACTGATGGTAGGGATGTCCAACTGTGTGGACGGCCTCGCCTGGCCTTTTTCCGAGTTCTCCACAGCCCTAGACGGCAGGGAAGTTGCTCTGTCTTGTGAAATGACCCAGAAGGGAGCCAAGTGGGGACTGTCTGTAAGGAAATGCAGCCTCCGCTATCCTCTGCTCTGACCAGCCCACTCGTAGTCCCCTTTGGCCCACGAGAAGGGGACCTTGGGAGGGCCAGGCCATCCTCTCTCATCCCGTGCACCCTCCCTGGGAGGCCAGAGCTGGTGTCTGCGGGCGAAGGCTGAGGGGTGTGCATCCTTACCAGGTCTGGAGAGGTGGCCTGGGTCTTAGGTCTGTGATCATTCATGTACAGATTGACCAGGACTTCGGCCGCAGCCCCTATTCCGCTGGACACTCTCCCTACCGTCAGCTACCCCAGAGCAGAGGCGGAGGAGACAGAGACAAAGGGAGAGGCCAGTTAGCACCCAGAAGGAAGACACAAGCAGGCAGATGTGGGACAGGGCTCCACACCCACAGGCAGACAGCACCCAACGGCCTGAGAAAAGCAAAGAAACGGAACCCTGTGCCCTGGGCGAGCCAGGTGACTCAGAGAACTACATCCGTTGGGGGCACAGGCCCTTCAGGAGTTCACTGAGTTTCTCTTTTCACAGGTGGGGTGAATGAATCCCAGAGACAGGAAGGGATGTAGCCAAGGCAACTTAGCAAATAAATGCTGGATTCAAGACTCTACTCAGGTCTCCTGACCCCAGCCCGGGTGCCCCACAGGGCCTCTCACATCAGGGGCTGGGGTGACTCGGGCTGCTCAGGCCCCATAACCACCAAAAGGGCCTGTATGGCACCTCTGTGACTGTAGCCTCCAAAAGCCTATGAGGGAGAAAAGCCGAGCAAAGGAGACAAGGAAATAACAATCAAGATCTCACAGACAGCTGACTGCCACCGCCCTCCTCCAGAGGCCCCTCCCCCTGCAGAGGGGAGGGCTATGAGCTACTGCTTGGTGAGCATGGGGTCTCACAGACCTGCAGGAAGGGTTGAGACCCCGCTCCACCAAGAAACCAGGCCTGAGACTGGGGCCCAAGCTCTCAGCTTCTGAGCTCAGTTTCCTCGTCAAGTAAAATGCGCTAATTGTGCCTGCCTCATGGGTTTGTGGGAAGAACTGAGTGAGAGAACATGTGCCAAAGCTCCTGGCACTTAGCAGGGCTAGGCCAAGATGAACTTGACTCCTCCCTCCCTTCCTCCTCTGAATTCAGCAGGCCGCAGCCTGCCCTGCAGCTCCCGGGTCCCTAGGGGGCGATGGCTGTGTCTGAGCTGAGTCCCTCAAGGCCAGGACCACAGACCACCTTGCCAGCAGAGGCAGTGACTGGACTGGGAGGCAGGAAGAGGGAGCAGGATGGAGGGCTGCACTACAGGCTTTAGGCGGCAGTGCCCCGAAGGTCCCAGAGCTGGTGCTGGGCAAGTCAGCTCCACGTGGCACCAGGATCACCTCCTGACGGGCTGCAGGTGCCCGTGCCCCTGAGGACAGGATGGCCCACGCCTACCTACGGGTGCCTGGACCCCCACCAACATGTCATGGAGCCGGGGAAGGGGTGGGAGCCAACAGCCCAGACATGGCACCATCACACACCTCGCAGCAAACCCCAACTTGCTCCCCCTTTCCCCACCAGCTCTGAAAGGCCACCCCCGTGCCTGTAGCCTCTCCTTCAGGGAGGCAAACATGCACAGTGTGAGATTCTCTAAACACTCTTCCTGATCCCAAGACCCTGGAGGGAGGAGGCTCCAGGCCCTCCCCAGTCTCTGAATCCAGCTCCTGGGAGATGTGGCCAGAGAGAGCAGCGATTTGGGCTGAAGGCCCTTGGGCACAGGTTGATAGCCATCCAGACGACAAATAGCAGTCACTTGTGTGAGGGCAGAGGAACACCCTCAATCTAAACCCAAGACTGCTCTTGACAGGCCACGTGTGATCCGACGTGAAAGCCTCAAAGACACAGCAGGAGGTTCGGGGAACAGAAAGCAAATGGCAGCAGGCTCCCACGGCTTCCCACCCCTGGCAGCTGTGCCCACCCTCAGAACCTGAGGCCAACTCACCGGATGCCAGCAAAAGACAGGAACCACAAGGGGATGAAGAGGGAAAGGGATGGCAAGCAGGCTGGGGAGAATGACCAGACCCGGGAGACTCTCGCTCTTTCTCATGAAGGAAACCCAACACTCACAGCGACTTGGGAACAGTCACTCCAACCACAGGTGGGGCTCTTGGGGATTGTAGAGAACGTGGCTGCAGGCCTGCTGGGGCGGTCTCGTCCCATGATTCAGACAGATGGGACCTCTTCAGACTTTACAAAGCCTGTCTCTCCCCAAGAGCAGCATCTGCCAGGGCAGTTCCCACCTCCCCCACCTCTCAAGCTGGCCCAGCCTGGGCGAGATTAGGATCCTGCTTCCAAACACACTTCCTGCCATTTTCAGGATTTCACAAATGCCAAGAAACTTAGCTCCTGCTTCCAAGACAGATTCGGGTGCACTGGCTCAGGACAATAACACATTGTTGGCCTGATGTTCCATTCCCTCCTGGGGCCCCCGACACAGGCCCTCAGACAGGGGCTGTAGAATACCAAGTACTTCCTGGGTTTATATTGAAATAAAGGGCGGGAAGGCAGGGGAGGTCAGAATTACCTCCCTGCCCACACCGCCCTAGTGTGGCTGTCTCCACTGGCCCAGTGTGTGAACTGGTTTCCTGGTGCTCTCCCAGAAAGACACCAGGGTGATGCCATGACACCCACGTGCAATTATTGCCTCCCCTGAGTTAACAGAGACGGAGACTGTACTTTCTGGGGCTTTCAATACAAGTCGCTAACGAGACCTTATTAACCACTTAGCTAATAAGCACTTTGTGCCGCTGAGCTTCCGTGCAATCCTGACTTAGGGAGCAATTACAGAAGCATGCAGAGGGCTGCGAGGTTGCCGGGGGGTGTCGCCAAAACACGTCTGTGCAGCTGCAGACCTGCTCAGTTGTTCTACCAGAACAGGGCACTGCCCAGGTCACCTGGCCAGGGGATCCAGGAAGAAGACCACACCTGGTCTTTCATTATGGGCCAAAAAGTCTTCTTTCTCCCAGCTGCATCCACATTCCCATGCTGTGACGGTGGCTTTCTTAAGAATAATGAAATGAAAGCTCCCTGAGGGAAAGCAGCATTGGCTCTCCCACATGCCCTTCCTAACCCGATGGAAACCATTCCAGAATCACCTATACCCAGAGGTGAACCAGGACTCCCTGGAGAGGTCACAGGGGACCAGGTGATGGAGAACTTGTCTCAAGGGGTTAGAGGGGGTCCTTGGAGCCCACCCCAAAGACCAATGTGAAGGTGAACATTGCCCTGGGATCACAGGTTATCTTCACTGTGTTTCCTGACAGCTTGATGCCTTATTGGCTCCACAAGAGTGAGCACATGACCAGTTGGACTTGTGCTAGCTCAGTGCTCCTCAAACTTTCAGTGGTGAATGATCAGATTTTGCTTTTTCTTTTTAAATCTCTTGAGGCCCAATACTTCCAGATACAATAAAAATGAAGTCCTAGAAATATGATCGCACACTTGGATGTGTGGCAATGTCAAATTGCTCCGCAAGTGTCAAAGGCTCACTCTCGCTCGCTGTGCTCCTTGGGTCATAGACCAGTACCTGCCCACGAGTAGCACTGCTCTAGCTGACAGGGAAATTACCAGGCTCGCGGAATCCTGAGAAAGCAAGAGATGCTCAAATCGTGGAGAAACCTCCAGAAAATTCATCCTGGTATTGACCTCGAGTAAGATTCACAGGTCAACAAGGAGATTCCTGCACTGAAAGGCAAGCGCCTATGCTCCTGGGGAGGGCTGGTCCAGAGGAGAGCTTACCGTTCGCCTGGGAACAGTTTGTCTAAACGCAAAGTCAGGCAATCTGATGATCTGAGCAAAAACAATCCCATCCCAGTCACTAGTTTTGTAAAAATTGGTAATTTTGGAGGACCAGGGGTCTGCTTTTGCAACTCTTTATGTGTCTTTCAGTATTCTCGTAATTTTGAAGAATTGGGGTATTTCTCACTACTTTTCCTCCTTTGTGAATTTTAATTATTTTTCAGCTAATTAATTAGAATAAGCCAAAATGGTTGGATACTTCAGTTGGGCCATCACCTCACATTACATTAGACTAAGCTCACCTACTCCATTTCCCTTCTTTGAGCCTCAGCTTCCTCGTCTGTAAAATGGGTAGAGCACCACCATTTTCCCAGGGTTGCAAAAGAGCATCATCAAGGATGTGGGCCGTGCTTCCCACAGTGCTGGGCCCCCAAGAAGCACTTGGCAGAGAGTTAACACATCCACAGCACCACCACTGGTACAGCTTCGTACTTCCATATTCTGAGACTTTTCTCCTCTCTTAGATGTCTTCACTTGAGACTCTTGGGTGCTTGGGTTCCCTCCTCTGCACAGGTAAGAACAATGTGCCCACCCAGGCTGAGTGCACTTGCTTCTCTCCCCTGAGCCAACCCAGATTCAAACATGGTGCCTTCACTGTTGTCACAAGCACCATCACCAGAGGCTGCAGAAGATGGCATTCCTGAGGCAACCCTGTCACTCCCGACTCAGAATATGACAGTCCCTGCCTGGATGCTGGAGTCTTTCTCACCCTGCTCCAAACTGGCCCGTCTCTTCTCGGGTTTGCATCCCCTGATGTCATGACCCCATCTTATTCATCTCTATAATCCTGGCACAGGGGTGATGCTCCGAACGAGGGAGGAAGCAGGCTTTTGGGCCCATTAGTGTCCAAACAATGGTAACTCCTCTCCTGAGGCCTGGAACTCAGCCAAGAATACCAGGTGTCCAGGCTGCACATCTCCACAGCTGGGCCACTTGTGGCCACCTGGCCTGCTGTGAGCATCATGAAGCCCACACGGGTCAGGCAGGGGTGAGAGGAGAGCTTCCAGGGCCTTGGAGCTGCGGGTTCACGAGATGGGGAGGTTTTGACAAGTAGGGCCAGAGGAGGTCTCCTGGGCCCACGTTCCTCACTGAGGAGACCCTGGGTGAGCGACATCAGAGGACAGGCTGGTGGACCAGAGTCCTCAGCTATATGCCCAGGGCAAGGAAAAGGGAAGGCAACAATTGCCACCCCCTGTTCGAGGGGGTCCAGAAATTATACACTCAGTGCCTCTGGGGCTGTGACCTCCCAGTGGTCACCCATGTCTGCACTTTCATCCCCTGTTGCTAGACACTGTGCTGCTGGTCACATGCGTTTAACCCTCACAGCCCTGTGAGGCGGGTCTTGTAATCGCCCTTAGCAGATGGGCCAGCTGAGGTTCAGGGAGGCTCTAACTCACCTGAGGCCGCACTGTTCCTAAGTGGCTGGGATAGAAATGGAAATCGGAAGGTGACTTCTTTGTCTTTAGAAAGAGAGGAATCAACATGCATTTTAGGTAAATGAGCTTTCTTCTAGAATTCTCCTCCACTCAGGAAAGAGCACATTTACTGGATGCTTCAGGCATTTTACATTGCTAGGTCATTGCATTATTCCAATCACCCTCAGGAGCAGACGCTGTTATCTCCATTCTCTAGGTAGGAAACTAAGGTGCTGCGAGGTCCCCTAACTTGTCCAAGTTCACACAGTGTGTAATTGGTGCTCTGAGCCCAAGTGTGACTCCGAGCCCATAGCCTTCCCCTTGTAGCCCCCCATCTCCCTGAGACACACCAGCGTTCTGCAGATTAGAATCCCCCAGGCTAGGATGCACACAGGAGACCTCCAAAGGGCTGCCTAGCTCTATCCATGGGACAGAGAGAAGGACAATGAAGTCGGAGGTGGCCTTGAGAGCTATCCTTGTATCAGATGAAACAGAGGCATATTGCTCAACTAAGACTGCCCAGCTTCCCTCTAATATGCAAATCTCTAAAGTCAACCCTGCAAATCCAGTTTTAAAACAAACACCCTCAAGGGCAGAGAAAGCTCCTTTTGCAATGCACATTGTTCTTCTGACCCAGGAGGATGAAACCACAGCCCCCAGCCCAGTGAGGCTGTCCCTCTTGCTCAGCTGTGCAAACACTCAGCCGCCATCTTGTTCTTGCAAGAACTCACCACCTTGACAAATGTCTGGCAGCCATGCCAGAGGCCAAATCAGCAGTGGTTTCTCTTCTTTAAGAAAGAAGTTAACTAATGGCTGATAGGGGGCTGATACCACTACAGGAGGGCTGGTTTGATGGAATGGATGAGCCAAATGGTGCTGGGGACACATGACTGTACATGATCACATAGTTTAAGGCCTTGAAAGACAAAACTCCTGGGTAAGGATCTGGGCCCTAAATGAGAAGGCCTCAACACTCCCCATGACCGTTCTGGCCCAAAATCCAGCAGCGTCACTCTTAATCCTAAGGCGGAACGTCAATCTGAGGGGCTGGTAAGTATAGTCTGAAGGCAGAGCTCTGGCCACGTCTCTGAGTCGATGACCTGAGTTTGCATCCCTGGGAGTAACACATGCTCCTTGTAACAAGTTTGTCTAAGTCTATTCCCATGAGGAGGTGATTATCCCTGGATCCTCAGAATTAGGGTGTAGGGATCTAGGACAAGAACAGAGACACGCTGCCTGCCAGGAGGTTGCCAAGGACTAAGCGTCAGTCTCCAAGTGCATTTTTCTTCCTCGGGCTCCCCTGAATGGAGGCCATCTTGGGTCACTGGGCAATCAGAGCAGCCCATAACCTGCTGGAAAGAAGCATTAAGGCCCCAGGCTCTCTCCAGGGGAGAGGCTCCCTGAGCTCCAACAGGACTGAATGAAGCTGTTTGTCACCAGGCTGTCACCTACTTTAAGGGGCAGCCAATTCTCTCCTCAGAGGAGGCTGTCACTCTGCCAGATTTTGCAAGTGCAAAGCCCAGTGCTGAATAGATGGTGGGGTGGGGCCTGGGAGAGAGAGAGAAGTTGGGAATGGGGGCAACTGGCATACCCTTTCCAAGACTGTTTGAAACTGAAACTGGAAATTCACCACTCACTCCAACCCAAACTGCCTGCAATGGCTTCAGACTGAGATCTGGAGGGCTCTGTGGGTGTCAAGTCCAACCTGGATCCTTTTCACAAATGGAGAAACTAAAGCACAGAGAGGGTAAGTGACTTGCCCAGGGTGGCCCTTTCTAAGAGCTCCCCAATTGTTCCCAGCCACACTGTGAAAGGCACATCAGCCTGTAATTAATAAGTCAGGGGCTTTTAACATAGCCCAATTACACCATCATCTGACGGCCAAGGCTGGCTCAGAAGATGAGATAAGAAAAACAAGGGGCGATTGTTCTGCCGCAAGCTGGGAGAAATAAGGAACTAAGCTGTAGAGGTGGGGGCCGGAGGAGCTGGGACTGGCCATCCCAAAGGCCACCCCATTTGCAGCCCTCCTTGCACTCCAGTGGGGGGCTCTCCATGGACACAGCCTCTGGGCTGGTCCCTCTGACAAGGCCTCCATTCACACTTGGCCCCCGTGGTCCAGAGGAGAGAACACTGGGCCGCAGTCAGGAGCCCTGGGCACTAGTCTCCTCTATGTACCTTTGTTTTCCCATCTGTGGCTCTGCTCCTACTCAATTCTCTTTCTGAGGAAGAACCCCCCTGCCACTTCATTGAAAATTGCTACCCTTCCCCAGCATGCCAGGTCCCTGCTACTTGTTCTAATTTTTCCATAGGAAGCATCGTCTTGTCTTCTGATATATAATTTACTTATATATCATATTATTGTTGATTGTTTCCTTCCCCCTACCAGGATGCAAGCCTCATCAGGGCAGGAACATAACCCTGGTCATTGACGCCTACCCCAAGAGCCTGACGGGCCTGACACTAAGCTGTCATTCAATAAACATTTGTAGAATGAATGAAGGTTCACTCATTGGCTTACCGAGTGACGTTGGTTTAGAGACCCCAGTGGAGAAGCAGCCAAGGGCCTCAGTGGAGTGAGTGTGATGATGATGTGATGGAGGATATGCTCTCTGACAAGAAGTGTCCTGCCAGACCCCAGCGGCCCCACATGGACTCAGGCAGGCTGTTCCTTGCCATTACCCAGAGAACTAATACCCAGTGGAAACCATGTCAGAGGGTGGCTTTTCTTGCCCCAGCTCTGCCCTCAACTCTGAGAGGGCAGAGACCAAGCCAGGGCTCTCTGAGGATGAAAGAGAAGCAAAGCAAAGGAGAGCCTCGACCAGGGCTAGCCAGAGAGGCTGGACCGGAGAGAAGCAAGTGTGGGCTTGGTGGCCCAGCCAGGAGCACCAGTCACTGCCTGCCTGTGCCCAGGCGCCGATATCCTCTCATCGTGCTGGCAAGGTGCCAAGGACCTTCTTCCGTAGCAGGAAGTACCCCCAGGGAAGGCTTCTCTACCAAGCTGAACCTTTGGTGATGGTGGTGACAAAAATGCCAATCTCCATGCATATGACTCACTATGACATGAGCCGGGAATACTCCCTTGTTGATGAGAAAAGGGAGGCCCAGACAGGTCAGGAAACTTAAGGTCAAACAGCTGACCAATGGCTGACCTGGAACAAGATGCTGGCCATCTAGCTCAGCCATGGCTATCTTGAGTGGAGCTGAAGATCGAAGTGTTTGTTTCTCCACGTCACTTCCTGCTGCCCCTTCCAGGGATGCTTCATACCCATGTTAAGGACCTCGGAGTGGGTGGAGCTGATACGATTCCTTGCTCCTTTCTTGGAGACCCTACCTGCACCCTTCTCTCCACAGTGATGCAGGTCATCGGGGATGGGACTCCCAGCTACACACCAAGAGGCAGCTCCTAGTTTTCCATTAACGCAACAGCAGGTTGCTGGTTGTGCATCAGCCTGACAGTATGGAAGCAAATGAGCAGTAACCCTGACAGGGGACATTCAGCATTGCACGCCGAGCCGAGCCCAGGTGGGAGGTAGACAGGCTGGATGTGTTCAGAGGAGCACAGTCTGCGGAGAAGAGACTCCAAATCTGCTCCTGTGAGCATTGGCTAAAGGATTGGGCTTCACATCCGTTTTTAGGTTCATCCATTCCAGAGGCCAAGATTCCCAGGAGACTGTCCCCTCTCACTCCAGCCTGGCATTATCTCAGCATATTAAGTAATAGGAAGATAAGTGGAATATATGAAAAGTGCTCCAGAACTCAACTTTTAATAATTGCTCATGGTGCATTGCATTATCTACTTAACCAAAGTTGGCTCCCCACTCCCTCTTCTCCTCTGAGCCAACCTCTGCACTACTACATGAATCATCCTTCTAGAACACAGAGCACATCCTTTGGTGGCTCTTTATAAGAGGAGAGAAAGATATTCCTTAATATGAAAAGAGCGGGCTGCCATTCATCCTCCTTCTCCACCCTCCCACAAACATTTTTATCCCCAAATCAAGTTGCACCAGAATCCTGTCTTTCCATTCATGCAAGTCCCATCTCCTGCCTTTGCACATGCCAGCCCCTGCCCCTGACTTCTCTCCAGCAAATCCTCCCGTGTAACCTTCAACACAGCTCCCATATTACCTCCTCTGTGAATCCTTCCCAGGCTTCCCCCCTCTGGCTTGCCCTGTATACCTCACCTAGAACCAATGGATCGTATTGCATTAGGGTCACCATGTGAAACTGCCATTTTGTTAGGTTAAAAACAGCCAAATACTGGCAATTTCATATGGGAAAAATGTTACTTATTTCTACGTGACTGTGCTGTTTCCATCTAAACCGTTGTAAGGGAACTGTACCTCCCTCCTCTTTGTTTTCTCGGCATCTGGCACAGAGGTTGGCATATGGTGGGTGCCCAATTAACACTTGCTGGATAAATGAGCTCTGTTACACAAGTTTTTGTGTGCTGACTGTTCCGCTGTGTTGCTTGCTCCAACACAGAAACAAAAACGAATCCAGGACTGTTGTAAAGCTCCTTACAAATTTTCATCCCAGCCAAGCCAAACTCCAGATGTTCGTCTGTGCAGGTCGAGCAGAGCAGAACATCTCAGAACATGCAGGGAGTGGGGGAAGCTAATTGTGCAGGACAACTACCTTTCTGGCAGGAGACACAGAGTCAACAGTCGACGGAGAGGAAGTAGCAGCTGGATCAGGAGGTGGAAGGCAGGAGGGAGAAGACGGAGGAGGAGTATGAGACAGGCCTTTAGAGAGTAGTTTATTCTGTGCAGAACAGAAACAGAGGAGACTACGATTATCCCCCGGGAAATGCACAGCGATGCTTGCCTCGATGATGCAGCCCCTTGCCTATGCATTTAAGGAGGAGAGAAGACATCCAGACCCGAGTCTCAAGACAAAACAGGAGCCCCTGTCTTTGGAGCCCAGCAGGACTGTCTGGCTCCTGACTACACTGCACTTGCTGCAACTACCCCGTCTCCCTTCTCACACCAAACAGCTGGAGCAGCTCCAACCTGTTCTTGCCTGCCTCTCCTGCAGACACTCGTGCTAACTCCTCCTGAAGCCCTCGCTCTGGAGCTTGGTATGAAGGAACGGCTGCAAGCTTAGGAAAGGAGAATTCTGGGCTACTTTGGGCAGACGGCCCCAGCAGGGCCTCTGCAGCTGCAGACAACCGTGCCAGCCTCCCAGCAGCTGTGTGGAGCCCTAAAAATGATCTAAATGCACAGCAACTTTCCCATGTCAATGACCCTGCCAAGTAGGAGAGGACACAGGTCTGGAGGAGATGGAGGGAAAGCAGCAGGGGAGGTACGTTCTGGAGCCCAGGCTGCTGCAAGCAAGGGAGCACCTTACACATCCAGGCAGCGCACCACAGGACCACACCATCAACTCTTACATCTCCTTGCGAGCACATTCTCTTCTTGTCAGCAAGTTTCTAAATAAGTACCTGGCCTGGAGGGGGCTGTGCTTCCCATGCTAAGGCAAAGCCATTCTTGGCTCGATGCTGCCTTCAGGAAAGCAGAGTGCAGGTTACAACGTGGTTGATCTTCTGACTTAGTGTCTCCCTGATCAGGGCCACCAGGAGATTGCTCCTTCGTGCCCCAGAATATCATGAGCAACTGGTTTGCTCTCACCTTCAAGGCACCTGTGATATGATTCTTGCAACCAACCAGCTTTCCCTCTTTGTGTTGACCATCAGGAAGCTCAGAGCCTACTCAGAAGCTATCTAGGATCTAACAGCACGCGTTTCTGTTCAGTAACGTTTTCCTTTGATCTGAGGCTACTTTTCTGCCTTGTTTTTCCCTTTGTTATGAATTATCTACTTATTTTGAATCATCTCATTTTGGTCTTTTTTAGAAACCAGTTCGAATTCTCTAGAGGCTTGAAAAGTGAATAGCGCCTCATTTTATAAAAGGAGGAGGAAGGAGGAAATGAAGCTCCAGAGACTGACTCCCGGTCATGTCGCTGGAAGTCCGACACCTTGTCCTGGGGGCTCCGAGAGCCCCGTGATTACCTGTGGGAAATCCTCGTGTCCAAACATGGAGGCGAGGTGAGCCGCCTTCTCCTTAATGTTCTTTGTGTGAAATTCCCTGTTGGCCAAGTTCTGAGCCCTCTTCTGCAGTCAAGGTGAGGAAGGAGAAAGAAAAGCAAGATAGTGACAGAGACTGTGATGGTTACCTCCGAGAGAGAGAGAGGCGGGCTGGTCTCAGCTACCACACGTGGCAGAACGGAGACAGGGGTGAACAGATACAGAAGGAACCCCCCCCCCCCCAGGCAGGAAGGGGAGGAGGAGAGAGGGCACCCAGACACAGGCAGAGACAGGCAGGGGTGAGGCTGTCACCTGGACAATCTTGTCCTCCACTTGCTGCAGCCGCCGCAGCACCCCAGATGGGGCCAGCCCTCCCTGGCAGGTGGGAGGCAGGGCGGCAGATGGTTCTGGCCCCCCTAGCTGCAGGTCAGACTTGGCTCTGGCTCTCCAGGGCCTGCTCGGGCCCTCGCTGCCAGCGGACACTTGCTTTAGCTCCCGGAGCACATGCCCCGTCACAACCACTGGGGGGAACTGGGGGAGAGGAAAAATCAAGCTTCCTTCCCAACTGTGGCCCTTTCACTGACCCCCAACGTGAGGGATCCCCACGAGGACCAGCATAAAGGGCACCCCAGGTGCCATCTCGAGTCAGATTCCAAACTAACCTCAGGTGTTGCCTTTCCAGCACCTGCCTCAGAATCACCCGACAGCCTCCTTAACTATACAGTCTTTGGCCTCACCCCAGACCCAGTGAATCAAAACCTGTACCACCCTCGTTCTCAGTCCTAGCTGCACACTGAAATCACCTAGGGCACCTTTGAAAAAACAACCCAAGACTGGGCCCAACCCCCAGAGATTCTATCTGGGCACCAGATACAGTCACGCGCTGTATAACGATGTTTTGGTCAACGACGGACTACATACATGATGGTGGTCCCGTAAGATTAGCACCACATAGCCCGGGTGTGTAGTAGGCTATACATCTAGGTTTGTGTAAGTACACTCTATGATGTTTGCACAATGACAAAATCGTCTAATGACGCATTTCTTAGAACGTATCCTCATCATTAAGTGACGCGTGACTGTATTGGTATTTTTTACTGAAAAAAAAATTGCTCCCCTAGGTAATTCTTACACACATAGACATAAAATCCCTGCATTACATCCACACTGACCTCATTCCACCTGCACCACCAGAAGCAACACAGAATTCCTAATGCTGTGCTGTGGTCAATAACAGTGATTCTGTTCAAATTCCAAACCCAGAGATGCCAGCTGGAAAAAGCCACAGTCCATGGCTGCTAACTGCCTTCCTGTCCACTGGGCAGGTCCTCATCTACTCAGGCACCAGGGGAGGCCTTCACCACATCCCAGCCTTCCCCCTTCAGTGGTGTGCAGCCAATCGGCCACCTGAGCCCATTCCACCATCACAGCCATGTTTTCATAGATTTAATAATCAGCCTATCGAAGTGGTCTGTGAACAAAGCTAAGTGTCCCAGGGGCATCACACAGAACTCCCCATGTAGTGTGATCTGTTTTTACCAAGAGCATGTTAGTTGGTGGGTCAATACCCCTGACCGGCATGTATTTCAAGATGCTGAATACTTGGTTATTCTTACCTATCAGGGTGGTGACCTCAAGTTGTGTCTGCCTCCCCAGAGAATCTACAATCAGCCCTACTTGGGGTGCGGAGAGAGCCACTGACCCCACCCCTCTGGCTTCACCAGGACAGCGTCCACTGGAAGGAGCCCTACCTGCCTTTTCAGAGGAGGTGACGGGCTGGGTGTGGGCTCCTCCGGCGTGGGGCGGCGAGAGTGAACAGGAGAGTCAGAGGAAGAGCGCAGGACGGGCTTACCTATCCCTGAGACATGGCGTTCCTGGGAGGAGGAAGGCGGATCCGAGAGAGCAGCCGCAGGAAACGTGAAGGAAAAGGTGAGTTAGACTGAGACAGCGGAGGGAAGAGAGGGAGAGAGGCAGGGAGAGAGTGTGCAAGCGCAGAGAGAGCACCGGGCTGAACTCCTGCCAGCCCAGCCCAGCTGGGAAACTTGAACCCTGGCTCTCTGTCCATGTGAACAGCAAGTCCTGGAGTCCCCTACTCTAGGACAACGTGTGAATCCCAGGGAGGCCTTGCTTTTGGCTCAGACCTGGGGCACTGGGCGGCCACTGCCAGAGCCCATGCCAGGCCAGGGTGGCCAGCCCCAAAAGCCTCCTGGAAATGGAAAAGCTTCCTGCCCCCTAGAATGATGAGGATGCTACAGTCCTTCTGAAGGGAGTCCCCTCCTAGACATCTGGGGACTGCAAGGGACCAAGCCTCCAGAAGGGGCAATTGAGAAAAAAATTCAGAGAATTACAGATCTCAGGAAAATGGCCCCTTTGTAATAAAATCACCTGGCTTCCTGGGGAAGGCCAGTTTGTCCAGGAGGGGCATGGTCCACATCAAGACCAGGAAGACGTCTATGGAGGCCTCTAAACCCAACTAACCAAGAGCCTGTCCTCCTGAGAGGAGGAGGTGTCACATGACAGGTGTTCTCCAAAGAAAAACAAACCCCTTGTCTCAAGCTTTTGTAATGTGACAGCAGCATACCAAAGGAATTCAGGGGAGCAAACAGAACCATGCAGCACAGACCCAGAGCCAGAACCGAGAGAAGTCAGTTTGGTCTGCAGCCTGACCCGCAACATTCAGTCTCCTTCAGCCTCACGCTGACCCCGGTCAGACACGAGAGCCCTGCCAGCCTGACTCAAGGGAACTGGGAGAGGGGGGCACCATGAGAACACTGAGGAGGTGGTCACCATTCCTGTAGGCCCACATGGAGCTAAGACCTATGACTCAGTTTCCCCTAGTTTAGACAGGTCGTCTCACTATAGACTTAGCACTCTCCCAGGCAGCCAGCATCTCTAAAGCTCCCTCAAGCTGTACCATCTCATAGATGGCTGCAAACCAAGTCATAGTTGCAAAACAAAACCAAATTAGGGAAAGGATTTCTTCTCCAACACAGAACAGGCATGGACGAACTACAGTGCTCGGGCCAGATCTGGCCTGCTGCCTGTTTTGTAAATAAAGTTTTATTGGAACACAGCCCCGTGCATTTGTTTAGGTAACGTCTATGACTGCTTTTATGCTACCTCGGCAGAGTTGAGTAGCTGCAAGAGAGAGTGTATGGCCCCCAAAGCCTAAAATATTTGCCATCTGGCCTCTTTTGGAAAAGTCTGCTGACTCCTGATCTAGAAGAAGCTCGAGCCTCACTTGAGCCAGGCCTGGCTGGCATACTTGAAATCCATCACTAGCCTGAACATTTCTGCAGGCTTCTCAGTTCTAATCACAGAAAGGCAGGTCCAGCGAGGATCTGACGGGACTCACCGGCTTCAGGAGCGAGGGGTTCCGAGAGTTCTCCTCAAACTTGGCCAGCAGCTGGCTCGCCATGGACTTCACCTTGTTCTGATTCCCACCTTCTTTGCTGCTGCCCTCTTGACTGGAGCCCAGGGTCCGGCTGGAAAAGGCGGAAGGCTGCGAAGGCCAAGGCAGTGCATTGGTTGTCGGATCCCAGAACTCAGACAGCAGGGAGGTGGCCTGGGGGCTCAGGACATGGGACAAATTTCCTGAATAAGGACGCCCTCTGAGGTCTGAGGAAGTGAGGCGGAGGCAGCAGGTGATACCAATGGAGATAATGCTCACAGGAGGGACATGTCTTCCCAAAGGCAGGCACACCCAGGCTTGGGAGCCAGACAGAGTTTGAATCCTAACTCTTTCACCTCCCAGCCCAATGACCTTGGCAATATACCTAACTTCTCTGAAGTTTCCTCATCTGTAAAATGGGAGCATAACCTACTTCACATGGTGGTTGCAAAAATCAAATATAATAATGAAGTGATGAGCAAAATAGTTTTCAAAATACATCACATGGGGCCGGTCCCCTGGCTTAGCGGTTAAGTGTGTGCGCTCCGCAGCTGGCGGCCTGGGTTCAGATCCCAGGCGCACACTGACACACCGCTTCTCCAGCCATGCTGAGGCGGAGTCCCACATACAGCAACTAGAAGGATGTGCAACTATGACATCCAACTATCTACTGGGGCTTTGGGGAGAAAAAGGGGAAAACAAAAAAAAAGAGGAGGATTGACATGGATGTTAGCTCAGGGCTGATCTTTCTCAAAAAAAAAAAAAAAAAGAACTATCAAAATACATCACGTGCCTGCCAAGAGGTGAAGTGTAGGGAGGATGAAGGGGGTGTCAGTCAGGCAGCGCACAGGCTCTGAGCTTCTTTCTCCCCTCTCCTCTGCACCCCACTCCCAACTTCAACCAGTCCTGCTGTGGCTGCTATCTTTTAAAAAAAAATTTAATTTTGAAATAATTTTAGATTTACAGAAAAGTTACAAAGATAGCACAACGAGTTCCTACATACCCTTCACCCAGTTGCACCTAATGTTAACATCTGGAACAATCATGGTACTGTTATCAAAACTAAGAAATGAACACTGGCATGATATTAAACTATATATTTGATTCGGATTATAGTGGTTTCTCCACTAACGTCCTTTTTCAGCCCCAGGACACAATCCAGGATCCCACATTGCATTCAGCCATCAAGTCCTCAGTCCCCTCCCATCTGTAACTGTTTCTCCATATTTCTTTGTCGTTCATGACCATGACAATTTTGAAGGGGACTGGTCAGCTATTTTGTACAAAGTCCCTTCATCTTGGTTGGTCTGATGTGTTCTCATGACTAGACTGGGGTTATGGACTTTGGAGAAGGATCTACAGAGGTGAAGGGCCCTTCTCGTTGCTTTATTTCAGGGGACATGATATTGACATGACCTATGACTGCTGAGATGCTGGCTGTGGTGACTTGGTTATGCTGTTTTATAAAATGGAGTTCCATGTAAGATTTCTTTAGCTCATCTGCTAAAAATAAAACTTGGAAAGTTACCAGTGTTCATTGAATGCCTGTTCCCTCTTACCATAGGATCTGCTCCCATAGGCATTGCCATGTCAAGTGGGCAGTCTGCCTTCCCAGCAGACAATGAATCTCCCTCACGGAGCAGACATTCTCAAGACAACAAAGATGTGTTCACTTAGAAAGAATTCACGGGAAGAGGCATGCTATATAGCCAAATGCTGTTTTTTAAGATCCCCTAAGAGAAGCAGCCCATGGGAAACCCTGCATGCAGAGCCACTCCGATGTGTTGGAAAAACGCAAACCAGAGTGGCTCCCCACTTCAAAGTGGGAATGTGACTCTGCACATCAATATGGGCTTGAGTGCTTCTCAGACATCAATGTGCACACGAATCACCAGGATCTCCTCC
This sequence comes from Ceratotherium simum simum, assembly GCF_057802395.1. NCBI lineage: Eukaryota > Metazoa > Chordata > Mammalia > Perissodactyla > Rhinocerotidae > Ceratotherium > Ceratotherium simum. Next base: position 17,693,503 of record NC_141906.1, read on the forward strand.
CTGCAAAAGCAGATTCGGATTCAGCAGGTCTGGGTGGGCCCTGAGACTCTGCATTTCTAACCAGCTGCCAGCTGATGCCGATGCTGCTGGTTCTTTGAGCAGCAAGAATTTAGAAAGAATTATTGCTTGGTTAAATCTGACTTGTCTGCCAGCAAGACAGCTGGCCCAGAGAACAGTCCAGAGCCATCTCAGAAAGGGCAGGTGCAACCAGATTTCTTCCCACACTCTTAACTTCTGTGCTGCCATCAACAGAAACAGCACCAACACCCCCTCAAATAAACCACAGATGAAAGGCTTCCACTGAGACAAAATGTATCCAAGGGCAGCTTCTTGGGAGGAGGCAGGAGCAAACCATGGGCACTTAAGTGGAGATCCACACCCCGAAACTGGGGAACGTGATGTCTCTCCAGCCCAGTTAACCAGCCTCAGCTGCCTCCTCGCAATTCTCTCCCTATTCGCTGGCTTCTTGCTCGTACCAGAGCCGAGAATAACAGCTCTTCAACCATATAAGACAAGAGAAGTCTTTTCTGAGTCCTATAAATCAAGTATGAAGGTATCATACAATTTATCCCACGTGCCTCTGTGTCATCATTTTGACATTAGTCGGGAGGCTAGCTAAAGCTGGCACCCTACAGTTCACGGACAATCTCTATGCTTGCTTTTGTGGGATTAGAATGGCTTTTTCAAATGAAGCGTATATCTCGGGTCTCTTTAAAGAGCTGCCTGGGGAAGCAGGAACTGATACTTTCTTTTCCTGCTGATCAATTTTTCAGTAGCAGGAAAGAGATTTGTGCTTGGTTTCAACAAAGTAGCTTGTAATTTTATTCTTTCACCAGAAGGTGGCACTTGTGGGCACCGGGACATTTGCCTTAGAGACTAAAAGTGTCGAAAACACAAAAGGTAAACTGGGAGAAAAGTGGGACTGCTGGTGCCTCTTTACTACAGACTATTAATAGTGATTATATATTGATCAGCTCAGGTGCCGGCTATCATGCTCAGCATGTTATATACATCCTCTTATTTAATCTTTAAGAATCCTGCAAAGTTTCATACATTTCAAATGCATCATCTGTATTTTACAGACGTGAGCCACACCCCGGGAGGTTACGTTTCTCAAGGTTACATAACTAGTAAGTGGAGGGAGGACCAGAACCTGACTGTTTTTCTATCAAGCCAAGCTTGGAACCCAGTGGTTCATGAGAGGAAAGGAAGAACGGCCAGAGCTGCCACCGCGGTCCGGCGGGCCTGGGGCCACTGGCTTTCAGGCAACGGGCCTTTGTTTAAACTGATGCTGTGCACACGAACCTCGTCCAGGTTGTTGAAGCCTTTCCGCCTCCGTTTGTTCATGTCGTTCTCTTCGGGTTGGTGGTCCACCTGCAATGGCCAAGAAAGCCTGGTGAGCTCAGGGGCATCAAGGCTGCGGTTCCACTACAGCCCTGAGGCCACAGGGCTGGCCCTGAGCCAGCACTGGGGATGCATCCCTGCCTGCAGACAGCTGCCAGCCCAGGAGACAGACGGACGTAACTTACCCTGCACCGTGACAAATGCCATCACATTCTGTATGTCCAGGCACAGTGAAGGGAGACTTCCTCCACCTAGGGAGCCAGGGCTGCTATCAGAGGGGCGGGAATCACATCCCAAAAGATCAGGCTGAAGCATCCCAAAGCACAAAGAATCCCTGGGACATGGGCAGGGCAGGGATTGTCCCCACTGTCAGCGTGACTTTGGCTCAGAGCAGTCACAGCCAGACCTGCTGATGTCCCCCCATGTGCTGCCACGTGGAGACCATCTCCTACAAGGAGGTGGTACTGCTCACCTTACAGGCAGGGATTCTCTGGACTCAGATCAGGATTTGTCTAGGGATTTGATGGCAAATTATGCCTGCCATTCATAGCTACCAGTAAATGATATTTTATTAACTCCAAAGCAGCATCAGATACGGTCTGTCAACTACAGTGACCATACAGCCCAGTTTGCCCAGGACGGTTTTGATTTACTGCTTTTTTCCCCAGCGTAATTATTTATAGTGCTCCCTTTCACTCTCAAAACGTATCCTGGTTTAGACCATAAATCACATGGTTGTCCCACTGAGAGGCCCTTATATTCTCCTCTCTGCTGCCCGAATCTGAACATTTAAGTGCCGGGAACCCCGCTCTACTCAAGCTCATTGTGTCAACCCTGCAACGGCCACACCCACTGTCAGGCTTGTCTCCTCAAGGGAATGAGAGGGGCTGCACAGGCAGCTGATGCTTTGGGCTGGGATGCTGGGCTGGATTTAGTGCCTCCTCTGCACCATGCCCAGTAAGAGGATCCTTGACACTGGGTTAGACCTCTCTACCACCAGTCTCCAGCTGGGGCTTCTCCAAACGGCCAGCGCCCTGAGGACCATGGAGCCATCCCCACCAAGCATGTGGGGGATGGCTCCATGGTCCCCCAGAGGGGCCTTCCCTCCGCAGCAGGCCCAGATTAAATCCCAGCCCTTGTGCCACTTGGGCTGCAGTAGGAAAGGCTGCTGTCCACACTCTCCCCTCGGACCCAGGCGTACAGTCCGGCCAGCCCCACACATCCCTCCTCCCCTTGCCCAGTCGCAGGAGGATTCTTTCAGCTCCTGGTTGTTCTGAAACATCCCGCACACAGTCACTACCTACCCCGCTGCTTCCAGGGGCAAGCACCTGTTCTGAGCTCTTCCACTCCCCATCACTCCGCCCCGGCCCCGCCCCATATGTATTAGCGCCTTTTTTTTGCTTTTTAAGACAAGATCAACTGGTTTAATCATTCATATTTGTTCAACCCTTCCCTTGCCCAGGCAGCACAGAACAACAGATCAAAGGGCCCCGCCTCCCCTTCAACATTTCCCTCAGCTTCTAATAAATCATTATTCTGTGAATGGAAATGATTTCAACCCAAATGCTTGGGCAAACACCAAGAGAAACAGATGACCTTATTTTCAACAACGTTGGGTCTTAGAGGCCCAGGCTGTCTGAATGCCATGCTGGCCCGGAGACTGGAGCCTGTGAAAGTACAGGATGTCCTCCCCACCGGGAACACTTCATGCAGACTCTTAGGGTTTCTGTTGTTTTTTTGTTTCCACCTTAAATGGGGACTTGGCTTTTCCCTCAAAGAGCAACACATGTTGCTCTCTTGCATTCAGCAGCCAGGGGAGCGACTGTTCCAACAGAGCCTGTATGGATCCAAACCCAGTACTTTAGCTACAGGCGCAGAGAAAGCACTCCTGGCAGGGGTGTGCCCAGGAGCAGCGGCTAAGAAGACCCCAAAGCCTTCAGGGGGAATAAAGGAAGTGGGTGGGGCCACCCCAGCTCCTCCAATTCAGCCTGACCTTGGGACAATAACATCCAGTCTACATGGAAAGGTTAGCAACATACATACCCAAATGGCCTCTACTCTTCCTTCTGGATTTACCAAGGAATTATTGACCCTCAACCAAGAGCTCGGCTAAAACAAAAAGGTGGAGAAAACGCAAATCTAGGGGTTTACCTAATGTTTTCACATCTGCATATCTCTATTTGGGAGCCTCAGGAGCCCCATCTCCTTGGACTCTATTTGCTCTATAAAGAATTGGGTAGTACAAGGGGCCAGCCCCATGGCTGAGTGGTTAAAGTTCCACGTGTTCCACTTTGGTGGCCCGGGTTTGCTGGTTCGGATCCTGGGTGCAGACCTATATCACTCACCAGCCATGCTGTGGCCGTGTCCCACACACAAAAAATAGAGGAAGATTGGCACAGATGTTAGCTCAGGGCTGATCTTCCTCAAGCAAAAAAAAAAGGAAGATTGGCAACAGATGTGAGCACAGGGAGAATCTTCCTCAGCAAAAAAAAAAAAAAAAAAAAAAGAATTGAATACAAGAAGGGAGAAAATACTTACTGTGCCCAGTCAGAGAGAGCATGAGATTAAACAACTCACTTTCTCTTCCTATTAATTTTTTCCTGGCCTTTCACCCTAAGAACACTTCCTTATCATGATTTCCCAATGATGTGAAAGATTCTACATACCAAAAGTCATTTATTAAACTAATTGGAGTTTCCATTTAAAAAAAATCAACGACATAGATCTGCCAATCTGATCATTTATTTGATCAGCACAAGATAACCATGTTCCCATACTGCCTGACGTAATGTGATTTTAGCCGAAAGCAAACAAACTTTAGATTGTTAGCCTAGTGTAGCCAAACCCTGGAGAAATTTAGATCTGGGTCATAGTAAGAGAGATTGGCCATTGCAGGCAATGGCCTGGTTGAGTAGGGAGGCAGCCATGACATTTAGAAAGATGGCCAGTGACTCTAGCAAGAGAGATCTCTTCTTCAATGGCAGAGCAATGAGTCATGGGTTTGAGTTCTGGCACTAATTACTTCCCGGCTGTATAACCTTAAGAAAATCACCTAACTTCTCTGACCTTCTCGCCTGTAAGGTATTATATATTTAGCTCCTAAGTTGTTGTAAGGATTAATGAAATGATGTATGTAAAACACTTCTTATAATATAAAGTGTTATATGCTAGTTAGTATAATTAGAAAATCTGAATTCTAGTTCTGACTTTGACATTTACCACCTATATGACATCACAATTTAATTTCCCTACATCCAAGGTTCCCCATCTCTAAAACTAGGACAAGAATACATCCCTTGCCTTCCTCAGAAGGTAACAGGAGGGGCAAATGAGACATATACAAAACTGCTCTGTGTGCTGTGATGTGCTGCCTCGATCACGGTGCAAGACAGAACCAAGTGTTCAATCCAACTAGTTTCACTCATCTTTTCCAAAAACGAGCATCTTCATTTAATCCATATTCCCGCAGGAGAGAGACTCATTTGTGGAGCCCCTTCTACGTGCCAGAGAAGGCGCTCAGAACTACAGCACGAATCTGTTCATGTTATCTTCACAGCAATGCATTCAATGCAATGTTCATGTCATTACCATCATTTTGCAGACAAGCAAAGGACCTTTCTGAGAGGTTCGAACATGTGCCAAATCCCCAGCAGACCTAAATACGTATTTGTCTGCCTGGCTTCAAGGTGCATTCTCATCCTATAAACCAGCTCAGAATCCCAGGCTGCGGTTGTACAGAGCACAGGAGAGACAGCAGCTGACAAACCACAGGTGCAGGAGGGGCTGCGTAGGGCCCTGCACTTGCTGAGCTGGGCAGCATCAGGACCCAGTGTTCTGGACTCTCCCAAACCACCTTCAAATCTCTGAGCTGAGAGGTCCTGGAAACCTAGCAGGGAGCTTGGGCTGCTGGGTGGGTGGTTCTGTGAGAGCAGTTGAGGAAGGGGAGTGAGAGGAACTTGGGAGTTCCGCTAAAGTTCAGCTCCTCGGGCAGGGTCCTTGCTTGTCTGGTTCACTGCTCTACCCCCAGCACCGAGGAGAGAACTCAGCGTGAAACAGGCGCTCAGTAAACACATGTTGAATGAACCCACGAATGAAGGAAGCACTTTCTTACATAACACTCCCAGCTCTCTGGAAAGTGTTGTGCAGGAGGGTCAAGCAGAGGAGAGCTGGGAAGGGGGTCCTGGACTACTCAGACCAGACACGGACACGAGTCATGTTAGGTGAACTCTCCTCTACCGGGGACCAGTGCTGGAGGAGGACCTGGGTAAATATCCCAGGGCCACCGACCTGGCTTCTGGGATGGGCTTTTCATCGACAAGTGACAACTTCTGTGTTATCTGTCCTCTAAGGAGAGGACTCAGAATGGGGAAAACAAAGATGAGGTACCCTGAGTATGTAAGGAATGGAACGTGTGTGAGCACTGAAGCAGCCATAAATGCAGGCATCACCCATGTGTGGTAGGTCTAGGAGAGCACACAGGAGGACAGAGACCATGTACGCATGTTCAGATGTCACCTGCAGTGCATGGTGACAAGAGCTCTGAAGTCCTCAGGAATTGTCCCAGGCCACGACCAGGATCAGAGCCAGATCTACAGAAGCAGACCAAGGCCTTTTAGAGGAAAATATAGTCCCCAAGCTCTTCTTCTTTCCCAGGCGAGGGCCATCCAGTCTTAGAGCCAATCAATCAACCCCAGTAGGTTACCACTCAGCAGAGGGACAACCCTCTTGGTGGATGGATGGGAGAGTTACTCTCTCTAAAAGTAAACAAGGTCCTTACGGGAGGAAAAGTCTTTTATTTTGCCTGAAGTTGATCAGTCTTGCTGGGATTTGGACTTTATCAAGGTTAAGGATAAGAGAAGAATTTAACACCAACAGTGAAAACCAGGAGGCAGAGAGATTTTTAAGACTAGATCAGCAGAGAAACAATGAACCCTCTACAGATTAAGATGCTACATTGTGAACAAACGTGGGCTGCTCAATTTCCATATCAAGATGCTCCTCTGGAAGTTAGTGAGGGGGTAGGGAGGGGCAGGGAGGGATGGGGAAGGAGGTGAGATCGAATACAGATGCACTGACACGTACAGATATTGTGTGTGCGCAATAGTGCAGAATCACGCAAGCGTGGTCTAGCCCGCATCTCTAGTCCACAGGGACACGTGAGCTAAGGCACTGAGGGCTGCATGTCTAACTGCAGTGACAGCTTCTGGCTGTAACCGTGGTGGAGCCTCTGTGTGTGTGTGCAGTTTTCAGAATCTCCTGTGCAGACATCCTCCCTGTCCGTCCAGGGACAAACTGGAGAGGATTCATCACTCTTTGTTTGTGAGAAATGTTAAGACCAAAGAGCATTGCAAATTGGTTCCCCAAACGAAAAAAGTATCCAGATATAAGAAGACACATGGTCGATGGGGAGAAAGTACTTTGTGTGTGGTCTCAATCACTGCACTGGCATTGAGTGGTGGATAATATGCTGGGGTATTTCAGTGATGTCAAGGCAGAATGTGACCCAGTGGCCTTAGTAATCTGCCAACCCACCCAGAGGAAGCATTCGGTGGGTTTGAGGAGAAAGAGAAGGACAACTGATGACCACGCCAGGCACTTACTCCAATGACCAAATCTCTCTACCTATCCAAAGAGCAGGGCAGATTTTAGACATTAAATGGGGCCGTGTGAGGGATCAGATCTGTGGGTCTTCACCCCTCTCAAGACGGGCAGCCAAGGGGCACACACTAGAGGCAACTGGGCATGAGTCACAGTCATCCAGGGCAGGGCTGGGCACCCGCTCCCACTGCCTTTCCTACCAGAGCCAGCAGGAAGTGGAGCGAGGACCCAGCGGCTCTCAGAGGGCCTTACCGGCTTGCTCACAGTTGACTTTTGACCATCCCTACCTCCTGAGCCAGAGCTGGCCAGGCTGTTTCAAGTCAGTCACTCTGCAGACAGAGATATGGCAAGTGAAAGGTTTCAACATTCCTCTCAGCCCCAGCTGCGGGCTAAGTGGTGGCAGAAACTGGGTGAGTGGGGAAAGGTGCCTGGCTCAGAGAGCTTCCAGAAAGGCTGCACTGGCTTGCTGGGGCGGGGCGGGGGGTGGGGGAAGGGGGCAGCCCAAGGCAGGGGTACTTGGGCTTCTGAGGAAAAATGGCTGGGCTGGCACAGAACAAGCTGATGACGGGTCTCCAGAAGCTGTCTCTCAGTGGGACATACGATGGGCAATGCAGCCCTCATGCAGAGCCTCTGAATGGGGCAGCTCGGGGAGCCGACGGGAACAGAGCTGCTGGGTGCAGCTCAGGCTTTGGCCGCTCTGCTGAAACCCCTGGCCGACCTGCACACCTTCCTTCCTCAGCCCCAGCCCTGCTAGCCCACTCCTTCCCCTAGGACGGGAGAGACAGAGCAGTAAGTACCCCGGTCCTGGAGTTAGAGCAACTGCCACGACATTCCAGGGAACGCAGACCTCAGCGGAAAAAGTGACGGTTTTTCCCACAGCCGAGGGAAAGAAAGGAGGCCACGTGGCCCCAGCCCTACCCTCGGCGGAGGGGCTGGCAGGACGAGGCATGGCTGGACCAGGGTTAAAGTATATTGGCAACTTAGAGAGACTGAGACACATGCAGAGGCCCGCAGCCCTCTGCCAAGTGAGGGGAGTGTGGGGAGGGCTCCCTGCCCCTGGGGAGAGAAGGCAAGCTCCAGGAGAGTCCTTGCAATCTAACATCTCTAGGCCTTCATTTTTTATTTGTAAAATGAGCACATTAAGCAAGATAACTTGTATTATACCTTCACTGGAGATGTCATTATTCAAATAATATCATTTCTCATTAGGCCCCTGGTTCCCAAACTATGTACCAAGGCACCCCATGGCACCCTAGTGAACTCACAGAGGAGCCACAGGATATTTTAAATTTTCTAGGGAAACACAATGACATCTGTCATACATCTTGCAAAATATCCCTACCAAGTTATTTGGACTTAATTGATAAACAGAACTTTTAGGTATTTCTTTTGACCTAGGGGCACTGTGAAAAAAATTACTGACACTAAGGATGCCATAAGTTGGGAAAGTTTGGGAACCTCTTTATTTGGCTCTGAGCTCCTCAAAGACAAGGACCATATATTATTCATCTCTGTATATCTGCTCTCCTCCTCAAAAACAATAAAATAATTCAGGCCTAAATTTGGCATACAGTGGTCCCAATAAACAATTGTTGAGTGAATGAATAAAAACAATTAATGGAACAGAGTGTGTAAATGTAGCATCACCATACACCTCCACTAAATGGCCATTGTGTTCCTGATCTAAACTGTTTAACAAAGTGAGAAATCATCTCCTCTTCCCCACTTAGGAGGCAGAGCTAATCTGGTTTACTTTTAAAAATCCTCACCAGCGTGTCCGCTCAGTTCTCTACCACGCCCTTCCTAGAACTACTTCTGTCATTAAAGCTAGCTACACAGTGCCGGGGGGGCTGCCACAAACTCTCGATCACCAAAGTGAGATTTACTTTTGTCTTCTGCGAGCGCTCGATCTGTGCAATTTATCAGCATAAACCCTCGGAGAGCATGACATTCTCCCTTCCCCTCACCCCATCCACACGCAAAGAGAAATAAAACAAAAACCAGGCCGAAACTTACTCGTGGAGTCCTCTTCCTTGGAAACGTGAGGTTGAGATAGTGGTGAGAAATGGAGGATTTGGCCAAGCTGAGGTCAGCATTTTCTCCATAGTTTTTGCCCCAAGAATCTGTTGGGAAAGAAAAGTCTGACTAAGATTTGGATCCTGCACTGCTCCCCCGGGGCTCAGGGGTGTCACTGCTACAGGTCCCTCCAAAATAATTCCCTCACCCCAAACTGAAGACGTAAATGGCCTGGGTAGGGGGTGGAGGCAGCTCTGTCAGTGACCTCCCAATGACCGGGGCAGATCCTCAGCCCCACGTGGCCCTTGCCACACAGACCCCCTTACACACATGAGTCTGGATGTGGGGTCCACCCATCTGGCTTAGAGTCAAAGGGAAGGCCTTTCAGCCCCAGAACAGATGACACTAGTGTGAGGAGCAGCCAGACGTGGGCACAGGGCTGAGATAGCTCAAGGGACGAGCAAAATCTGGTCCAAAAGCAGGTCCTTACCCACAGGCCTCAGCGGGGTGCCCCGGAAGAGCTCGTAGAACTTGGAGAGGTACATGACCATGCTGAGCTTGTCGGGCTCCTGAGCTGACGCCATCTCCTTGCCTGTGGTCACCGGGGGGATGCCAAACTCACGCTCGGCCACGTCAAATGCCAGCTGGTTGTTCTCCACGGCGTCATCTTCGTTCAAAGAGTCAAAGTTGCTGGAGAATAGAAACAAGGGGAAGTTCAGGGAGAGGAGATAGGTGTGAAGAGCTGAGCAAACTCAGGCCATGAGGATCACTGTGGGTGACACCTGCCAGGTGTCTGCAGGGGTTCGGGGATGAGGAGCAAAGGAGCAGTGACCTCAGCCCCTGCCCCCAAAGCACCCCCTTCCCGCCATCGCCTCAGCTCCTCAGGGAGGCTCAGCCAGGAGAGGCACCAACCTCGTCCTTCTCAGTCAGGGAGGGACCAAATCAGATTTAGGCCATGATAACATCATTGCCGCCTGGGCCAAAACATCAGAAAATGATTTAAGTCTCTTTGGAAAATTTATAAGCTACTTTAAAGTATTTCCTTTACGTGGGGCCGGCCCAGTGGTGCAAGCAGTTAAGTGCGCACGCTCCGCTGCGGCGGGCCCGGGGTTCGCTGGTCCGGATCCCAGGCGCGCACCGACGTACCGCTTGTTAAGCCATGCTGTGGCGGTGTCCCATATAAAGTGGAGGAAGATGGGCACGGATGTTAGCCCAGGACCAGTCTTCCTCAGCAAAAAAGAGAGGAGGATTGGCATTGGATGTTAGCTCAGGGCTGGTCCTCCTCACAAAAAAAAAAAAGAAAAGAAAAGTATTTCCTTTACATTTTCTTCCCTTTAATTACAAAACTAATATGGGCTTCTTGTAAAAAAAAGAATCAAGTTCTGTATAACATATAAAGCAACAAGTGAGAGCCCCATCTCCTTCTCAAGGCAACCTGACTTCCTAAAGGAACCACTCGACAAGCCTTTGGTAGGTTTCTTTTGGCATTCTGGATGAATTTCCTCATGGGTGTGAGGTCACACTGCAATGATTTAAATATAACATCAACAGATGTATCATGCTTTCAACATCACAAAGTGTTTCCACAAACATAATCCGAACTTTCTAATGATCCTGCCATTATTACCAATTTATAGATGTAGAAATAAACTCAGAGAAGATAAGTGGCTTGCCCACTGGTACACAGCTAATGGATCTGGGTCTCAAATCTAATTCTCTTCACTGTAAAACCCTCACACTAGTCCCCAGAGTTAAGTCCTGCCCATGATTCTCCTGAGGGCAGAGCTCCAAGGTGCAAATGCTCAAATTTCCCAGGTGTGGTGATGGTGGGGGCACAGGGGTGAGCACAATCATGGAGCCGGGGGCACTCTTGCTCCTCACATATCAGGAACACCGATCAAACATGTTGTTGCCAGAGCAATTAGTGTAATGGGAAAAGACCAAAGGTAAAAAAAACTCAAATCGAAAATACGCAAAGAGAAATATTGAACCAAGTTCTGAAGATTCTGCATCTACAGAACAGCCCTGGTTTCCCGTCTCCAGGGTCCCCTTGGGCCGTGAGGGGCTTGGCAGGTCCATCCTGGTCCCCAGACTCACATCAGCTCAGGCCGGAAGCGGTGGATGATGGCACACAGGGCCAGGCCACTCCTCCAGGACGTGGTCAGGTCGGTGACGTTGACATGCTGGTAGCCCTCGGTCTGCTGCTGGCACCAGGTTAAGAGCTTGCTGGGTCGGATGTCTGACTCTGCAGTAAAGGGAGAAAGACCATAGTGAAGTACTCTGGGAAAATCTCAGTAGCTCCCCTCTGACTGCCACCATGGCTGGGGACCAGGAGGAATGGCACCAAGGCAAGGGGCCACGGGCACAGGTGCTGCCCACTGAGCAGGCCCCATCAAAAGCATGGCGGGAGGGCAGGATGCCGGGACAGGAAGCATGCTCTCCTGCAGCAAAGAGTCCCTAAGACCCCCTCTGCCAGGCCTCAGTTAGAGGCTAGATACACAGAGGCGAGGACGATGTGGACTCTGCCAACATCTCATCTGTGGGGAAGACAGACATGGAAGCAGGTACTGATGACACGGTGCTGCCATGGTGGAGAAGCAAGGTGCTGCGGACGCATGTGAGCAGGTTTGCCGAGTCTGCCAGGGCAGGGGAATTCGCCAAAGAAAGAGTTGTAAAGGAGGCGCATTTGAGCTGGTTCTTGATGAGCATCTAGGAATTCATCAGATAGAAGAAGGCATCCCAGGAAAACAGAAAGGACTGTGCTGTGGCAGGGAATCTAGAAAACCTGCCATGTTTGTGTGAGATGGTCTGTTATAGGGGTGACAGCGCTGGGACGTGTGGCGTGCGGAGGGAAGGGAGGAGGGGCTGGGAGGGCTGAGTTTGCCCAATGGTGGGGAGGACACAAGGTCTGGACAGCCAACGGTAGCCAGAGAGGTCTCTAAGTGGGCCAGTGATCCAAGCACAGCCAGACGGATGCTCGGGCTGTCATTCATTTAATCACCCCTTCCCTTTGCCACTTGTGCCCAGCGCTGTGCCAGGCCCTGAAAGACCAGGAAGAGTCAAGCACACGGAGCTTGTTATCCAGCTGGGGAGACAAGACCTCCACACTGGAAACAACAGGAAAAGAAAGGCAAGACCGGTGAAGTAATCCCACATCGAATCCCACTTTAACGTGCTGAGTGCTCAATGCATATTAACTCCTTCTCAATGATTCTACGATTCTACGGTAGGTGTTATCCTTGTCCTGCTGTCACAGGGGAGGAAACTGAAGTACAGAGGAGAGGCGCTGGCCAGGGTCTCACAGTTCAGACCAGAGCCAGGCTGGCTACAGGGCCTGTGCCCCCACGGCCACCAGGCAGGACCCTCCCCACAAAGACCCTCCAGTGGCCTGGCCAGGGTCCATGAGAGCCACTTACCCCGCCTGGAGAGGTTGACAGATCTCCTTAGTGAGCCCATCCTCTCGACAGGGAATTGGTGCAGCTCCTTAGTGATGTACAAATGCTTCACCTACGAGCAGAGAGATCACACGGCTGCCCACCAGGTTGCCCCCAAAGCCCAGGCTCAGGGTCTCTGAACTCAGCCCCCGCTACTCAATGTCGGCCACCCTTTTCCTCCAACACAGGAGGGCATGACCTTCAGCAAGGGAACCCAGGCAACTCAGCACATGGAGCAACAGATCCCAATTATCCACCCAGATGTGGGAGAACGCAAGTGAGAATATATGTAATTGATTATTTTAAAAATTCACAACTTTCTTTGCGCTATTGACTGAAGAGGTTGGGGGTTACGTGGCTCTGACTCAACGGGAGAAAAAATAGACTCTAGGACTGTGGATGGAAAGGACTCAATATTTGGCCAAGAAGATTCTTTGAGAGAGGTACGCTTAGCAACACAAATGTGTGACGACAAAGAAACATATGTAAACAGACGTACATATGTGGACACACACTTATATGTGTTCCATTTCTCTCCTGTGGGCCAGAGAGATGCTGACTCTATTTACTCCTATGCTTCTCCTAGAGAGAGGAATTGGTCCTGCCTTTGGGCCAAGAGGCATTGGTGGCCTCAGTCCCAGGGATGTGCCAGGATTTTAGGTGATCCCTTCCCAGGGCTCAGTACAGGGTGACCCAGATGGGGCCTCAGGAAGGACCCACCTGATGGGGCCTGACACAGTTCGAGTTGAGGTTTGGGTACCGCGTCCCCGGGTCCAGCGTGTACTGCTCAAAGTTCTTGTTGATGTTCTCTGGGGTCGTTTGAGGTAACAGCCGGTAAAGACCTTCTCTGGAGGGAGGCAGAGCCCTGGGGTCAGGGATTGCTCTTGCGGCCTCGGGCCCCCCGTCTGCCCCCTGCGTTCAGGGCTTCTTAGACACGTTTGTATAACCCCTCCCTGCAATGCCTGGCCCTCGTAGTTCTTGAGATCTGCAAAGCGGGGGAGGGTCAAAGGGGCCGAGAGGAGGCAGGGACGCAGAGGACACTCGCCCCCTCCCCGGGCAGAGGGCGGGGACGCAGAGCTGGCAGCACGGCAACCTGAGGTTTTGCTATAACCCCCACTCAGCCACGCAGCCTCCTGTGGCCTGTGCTCCATGACCACAGGCTTCCACACCGAAGATCAGCAGAGGCCTGTCCCCACCCACAAGCCCTGACTTCTCCCAGTCCACCAGCTGTCACAGCCACGTGGCCGGCAGCAGGGGTCTGGGAGGAAGCCCAGGATCTCCGCAGTGGAAGAAGCCTGGTTGGTCAGAGAACCAGCCTCCAGCAGGGTGGACTCAGCGCTGCAATGAAGGCCCCTCTAAATAAATCTCTTCTGGCCCCTGAGCAGTGCCAGGAACCCCAACTTCAGGGCCCCCCAAGATGAAGATTTCTCTTTGGCATCCAGGGCCTAAGGTCGTAGCCCCCAGAGAAAGTCACTGAAGGAGGTAGATCATGGTGGAGAAAGTTTCCTCGGGGACCCGGATGATCAAATCAGGCCACATGTGAGAAGGCAGATGAGAGGGGACAGAGGCTCCAGGTTCACCCAGGAGCTGCCTGAGGGCCAGCCTCGCTCCCTCTCCCGCCTGAGCCTTTCACCCGGCCCTGCCCCCAGCTGGGAGCCCAGCTGTCGACCCTCACCTTTCAGCCAGCAGCTCCAGGGGAGGAGTGCCCTGGTCCCAGCCCTTCACCATCCACGCCGTGTCAAAGGCTGCCAGGAAGCCGCGGGCACAGCCTGTGCCCATGGGCCAAAACGGCTGCAAAAGAAAACATGCAAAACCCCAGCTGATTCTAACCAGTCCCAGGCTGCTCTCCCACTCTGTCCAGCACTGCTGATCACCAGGCCCATGCAAGGCACTGGCAGGACAGAGAGGCAACATGGCAGCCCACTAGGATTCACCACAAACACAGAGACCTGTAGCATAAAGTCATACATAAAGGGTGCTATGACACAGGGACAGCAAAATGCTCTGGGGCTCAAAAAAGTCAGAGGCAAATTCCCACCCTGGGGGAGAGGGATGGAAAACGGGGCATGCTTCATACAAGAGTGGCACTTATGCTGATTTTAAAGAATGGATAGGATTGTGATCTTGATCCATTCAGGAATAGCGTGGGCAAAGGCTTAGTGGCTGAACCTCATGGAAGAACAGCCCGTCTGGCTGGGCTAGAACAGAGAGCATGGGAGGAGAGAGACAGCTGAGAAGGGGGACTGTGACAGAAGTACTTAACCAAGGAGCTTAGGTTAGAGTCCACACGCCATGGCGAGCAAGGAGTGACTCACCGAGCTAAGTTCTAACTAAACTGTCCCATGTGCACCCACAGCGTCGTTTGGAATTTGACTCTTACTTGTGACAAATACACAAACATTTTTTAGTTAGTGCTTACATTAAAGATAAAAATTTATCCCTTCTGAAAGCAGTCACTTAATCTAAGGATCCTTGTACTTGTAGATTTTTCTGGGAAGAATTTTGAGCAGGGAGGCCATGAGCGGAAACTGGACTTTGTGGCGCACACACTTTTCTCGCATCCTACACAATCTCCATATTGAAAGGCTACAGAGAGCCACCCACGTGAGGAAGAAATCTCGGCCCAGCTGAGGGTCTGCACGCTCTGAGAAGGATGGCCTGTGTAGTCCAGACCAGGGCCGCCTATTGCGTACTTCAACAGAGTTTAGCCCAGAAAAACCCAGAGCTGGAAGAGAAACTCTCCTGCCTATACACAGGCAGAACTGGCTCCTCTGAATTAGTGCAAGGGCAGCCTCCGAGGCCAGGTGGGGCTCCGCAGAGTCTTGCCAACTGGCTGAGAGCCCGTCCTTCCTCCAGCTGCATGACAGCAGATGCTGCAAGCCAGAACATAAATGCAGGCATCTGTCTTCTAGCAGGAACGAGGGGGCGCCAAACGTAGACAGTACCTCAAGCAAGCTGTCGCCCACCAGGGCCACGAGCAGCTGGTGTGACTGACGCTCGCGCACCAGGGCCGCGTTCTCTGAGGCGTACATGGAGGTGAAATCGAACATGGCCACGTCGGGCTGCCCATAATGGTTCATGGCGAAGTCTAAAGATGGCAGCTGGTAATTGGTGGCGAAGTCTGCAGCTTCACGAGCATAGGAAAGCAGGTTGTCCTGGTTTACGTTCTCTGCACACAGCAGCATCTCTGTGTCGATGTAGTCCTGGGGGGAAGAACAAGAGCACAGTGCAGCAACCCACCCCTCTAAAGAGCAAGGATTCACACCCTCTTCTTTGTAAAAGGACTTGGAGTGGGTTTGTACAGTAAGGCTAATCAGAACAGACATAGAAAATCCGGGCCAAGGGAATAAAGAGGAACCACGTCAGCCATCTGCGAGGGTTAACAGAGTTGTGATTAAGCATCAAATTTGGCTTCGAGCTTCCTGGCATCCAAGACAAAAGAGAAATGTGACATATTACAGGGCTTTTCTTATCAGAAAGAAGGAAGCATAGAAATTCCTTAGGGGAGGATTATTTTCCTGGCACTCAATTCTAAAAGCACTGTCTCACGTAGGAATTTCGACAGAGAATGTTGTGTTGTAATGAACAGTGTACTCAGTAACGGTCTTGCAGCAAATGGAGAAGTGTATTTCATATGGCTGGTTCTTGTGATAACTTTCAAAAAAATTAAAAGGCAAAGCCTTTTAATTTAAGGAATAAGTGAGAAAGAGTGATTTTATAATGGACTGACCTAAGCCGTCGTCCTGTTATGCTGCGTTCCACGGTCAAACAAGATCAGAAAAGAAATGGGTGCTTGACGGAACTCACAGACCTTCTCTCCACAATCAGTTACCCCTTTTCTCAACAGGCTGAGGGCGACTCAGGGCCCTGCTTTGCTCTTACAGTGTTCATTGTTATACTTCCCTGCTTGGAGGGGAGAACCCCGAGCTTAGAGGACTAGGATATTCATCCTGGAGGGATACCGGCAAGGAACTGTAGGACATCTCCCAGAGTCAAATCTGCTCATCGTGCGGCTAAAGGAACTGAAAGACTATCTTTCCTAAAAGGTGACACAGAAAGTGCATAGGCCAGGATGGCGGTGGGAGGCGACAGGGACTGGTGTTTAAGACCAACACAGGCCTTAGGGTCACCAAGAGTAACAGGTCAAATTCCACCTCTGCTGTTTACTGACTGCGTAAATTGGGACAAGATATTGAACGCTTCTGTATTTCCACTTTCTTGTTTGTAAAATGGGAATAACAAAATCTACTCCACAGAGCCGTGCGAGGACCAAAGGAGACTGTCCTCATGTCAGAACGAGACATGAAATCCCAGCCCTGTGCCCGGCACACGCGAAGTGCTCCATGAAGGAATTCCTGTGCCCAGTAATTCACGATGGCATAAGACACAGCATATGGTGAAGTACATTCTGGACCCACCTAAGGCACCAGCCAGGGCATTTACAAAGGTCTTAGAAGGCACGGCCTCATCTACAAACAGAGTGACCAACTGTGTCAATTTTCTACAGAGTGACCAAACTGTGTCAATTTTCTGTAAACACAGTGACCGACTGTGTCAATATTATCAAGAGCCATGATTTCAAATACCCTGTTCTGGAAATTCTAACATTTCCACATCCAAACCACATCACCCAAATGTACCCATGTTGGCCCCAGAGCCCTTTATCAGGTCACAGGGTCCAGGCTGGAGCTCCTGCTCTTTACTTTCCTTTCTCATACTTGTCCCTACAGTCACATGATCACTTCCCTTCCTTGAAGGTGTGGAGAGGAGATGGGGAAGAGTGAAACGGAGAGCTCTCAAAAATACCCCCCTCTTAAAAACATGCCCCAGCACTCCTGAGGGGGACAAGTGAGGGGTGAACGGGGACATTGTGCAATGAAGGCAGAGCCTGGTCCTGATGCCCAAGCAGGAGTGTGGGGGCCTGGCAAAGGGAGCAGACCCCCAGGCTGCACTGGGGTGACAGCCCACCTGGCCCAGGGCTGCTGGGAGGAGCGGTAGGGCCCTGCAGGGCAGGAGGTCCCAGGCGAGAGGGTGGACAGCAGAAGCAGAATGTAGGGAAGGGGTGAGAACAAGACCAAGAGAGAAAAAAGTGCGAATGAGGCTGTAAGTAAAGTGGGCAGGCCCAGGGAAGCAGTTCTAAAGGAAGATCAAGGCAGGGGGATGGTGTGGGCCTCATCTTCCACAGGCCTCGGGTCCTGGAGAGAGGCTGGATCCTAGACAGAGAGGTGGGGCGGTGGGAGGGAAGCAGCAAAAATGAGCAAGGGGTGGGGAATCCAAAAGGAAGATAGTCACCCAAGTGGTGAGCTGGAAAGAGGCTGTAGATCAGAAGAGAAAGTCAGGCAAGGCCCATCTAATGCTTCCAGTGAGTGCAGACTCAGCATCCGGAGACTAGCTGTGATGTGCGTCCACCTCATACACCTGGCAACCAAGCTTGCTCTGTCCCAATGTGGTGACACCAAGCCTACCGCATCCAGGAATCCTAGCCTGCATGTGTGTGGGCCAGCAGAGGCAGGGTCCAAGGGGGAAAGGCTATCCTCCTTGTCGGCGAGAGCACGATGGACACAGCTGGGAGCCCAGAGGCATGGTTTCTGGAGGAGAAACTTTACTCCCCCTTCAATAGCCTAGAAAGAAGCCTAGAGATCAGGAGGAATAGAAAGAGAAGCAGATCTGTGAGTCATTCAGTGAACACCCACCCAGCACCTTCTGTGTGCCTTTAGGAAGATGCTGACCAACACAGGAAGAGGAAAACAGAGACGACTCGTCATTTCTCCAAGAGCAAGAAAAGAATGTTAATTTAAGAGGCTCGGGTAGATGGGTCAGCTTGCAGCTTATGCAAATGCTGTAGAGCTTAGCTGGACACCTGGAGACTCAGGCCAGAGCTCCTGAACCAAACGAGTATCCAGTTCTCCCACGTCCAGCCTAAGGCCTCCAATTTCTAGATGAAAGTGTGCGTCTTACACCTAGAGGCCCCTCAGCACCAGCTCAGAAGATGCTCCTGGAGTCTCTGAGGGAGAAGGAAGGCCTTGGTGAGGTCCACAACCAGCCCGGGATCTGCTCCCAGCTCCTTCACAGTAATGATGGGACTAAGGCGAGTCACTCTTGCCCAGCTGTGCCATGACAGAACCTGAGACAGAGTATGGAGGGGCTCTGACAACTGCGAAGGAATTGAGTGACCATGAGCAACATGTCATGGCCTGGACAAATGCCCTGGGATAACGGAGGGAACGTCAGCATTCCATAAGGCTGGAGCACTCAGCTAGTGAAATAGGAAACTCAAGTCAAACTTTGCTTGACACTTCGTGGCAGGGGTGGGGGGGATGGGGAGGGGGGGATGCTGGCAAAGGCCTCCCCAGCCCCTCCTCTGCAAAGGTGCCCACCCCTGGTTGCTGAGGGGTCCTTCACTACTAACACAGGCATCCCAACAGAGGAGTCAACTTCCGGAGGGACGCCTGTGGAGCAGAGGGAAGAAGCGGACACCGCCTCGCCTCCCCCAGCCCGGGTCAGCAGTGGGGCGCCAGATGTTGAAACCCATCACTCACACAGCTGCTGGCTGTGCTCAGTCAGCTTCATCCAACCCCCACGTCCTCATTCACAGCCTCCTGTCCGGCAACTCAGGCTCTCAGCAAAGACCTGAGCCGATGTGGAGGAGGCCCAGGGGAAGGCTGGGTTACTAATGCTGCCCGGCTGGCTGCCAGCACAAGCTGGCGAGAGGACAGGCACATTCTTCTCTGACAAGCAGCAATGAATGGTCACCGTGCTGCCTGGGCTGTAGGCCGACACCAGACAGCAGGCTGACCTCAGACTGCATGATCCTTATCTTGAGGCTACAGCAGCAGCAGTGGCAGGAACAGGGACTCTGGAAGGGTTGAAAACCCAACAAGAAGCTTCTAGCCCAGGGACTGCCTCTCATGTGCTCCTTCCTCCCAATCCTGTTCCCTGTTTAGCCATGAAGATGCAAAGGCAGGAAGCAGAGGCCATGAGGCCAGCAGGACAAACCAGGTGTCCAAACCAGGCAGAGAAGTTATGGTGGAATCTACAAACCCCCTACATGCCAGGCATGGTGCCAGGCACCCCGTATATGTTTTCTAATGTACTCCTCTGAACAACCCGTTCAGACAGAAACTATTATTCCTATTCTGTAGATAAGAAAACTGAGGTTCAGAAAGGTTAAGAAGCTTAGTCACAGTCCTGAGTTCATACGTGACAGAGCCAAGATTCAACTCATCTTTTGGACTGCAAAAATAGAGAGCTTTGCCCCGTACCATGACAAGGAGGCCACAGCATGAAATTCACAAGTGAGAGTGTCTCTGTGTCCCACTAGGACAAGGAGCCGCCATCTGCCTCCAAATGATGGGTGACCTCCCAGAAAAGGAGGCAGGGCTGAATGAGACATGGGGAAGGAAAAGACTTGGCTGATCTCTCAGTGGTAAAGACCCCCCCTGACACCTGGGTAAGGGTCTCAGCCCCCAACCCCCAGCTCTCTGCAGAAACACCTCTGCATAATTGGTGTGGGCTCCTTCATCCAACACTCATGCAACACCAAGGAGAAGGTAGTGGGCAGCTGTCCCTTCCCTCTTCCCCCACTTGCTCAGTTTCCGGCAGGACGACGTCTGCTTGCACACTTGCTGATGTTGCTAGCCCAGGTCACAGAGGGAAAGACAGTCAGGACATGACAGCCAAGAGATACGTACATTAAGGATGACACCTTTGTCGAGCAGGCTCTGCTTCTTGGCAGTCATGACGAAATAGTGCGTGCTGTCCTTGTAGTAAACAATGTTCTCCAGATCAATCCCTGAAAAGAGAAGCGGTCACGGACTCAGCATCACTTCCTCGGCACCTGCTGTGTGCAGGAGCTCCACTCTGTCTCATTACAGGTCTCATTATTTTCATGTTAGACAAGTTTTAAGGCGTACACGGCCGGAAAAGATAAAACCGAGCGCCAGAATTTACCCAGGCCACACAGCTAGCTTTTATAGTCCCAAAAAGACACTATTTCTTTTTTTTCAATTGAGATATAATTGACATATAACAATGTGTAAGTTTAAGGTGTACAACATGTTGATTTGATACAATCTGATGCAATTTTATATATTGCAATATGATTAAGGTACTATTTCTTTGAAAACTCATAAAGTCCTTAGGGGCTGTGGACCAGTATTTCCAAGTTAGAGCTGAGTAGGTGCTGCCCATGGCATGGCAGCTAAGCAGGGGCAGAGCCAGGATTTGAACCCCAGCCTGTCTGATTCCAAGTCCCATGCAAAGAGCTGTGTAAATTCTCCAAAGACTATGCTAAGTGATGTTTCTACCACTCCCCTGCCGTGTGTGAAAACCCTGGTAAGGAACAACTCATGTTAAAGGGCTGGGTTGTATCTTTTTGCACTTTCCACCAATTGCAAAACACTTTATAGACTAGGTTTCCACATTTAAAACAATGCTGTGAGATGATAGCTTAGCTCAGTGGTTCTCAAAGTGGGGACCCCAGCCAGCAGCAACAGCATCACCTGAGAACTTATTCGAAATGCAAATGATCAGGGTCCCAGCCCAGACCTATTGAATCGGAAACTCTGGGGTAGGGCTGGCAGTCTGTGCTTTAACAAGCCCTATGGGTGATTCTGATACATGCTCAAGTTTGAGAACCACTGGCTTAGCTTCTTTGAAGGGAGAGAGAGAGATGCATGGCAACTTAGCACAGAGGCGTGCCGGGTAACCATAGGAACCCCTTTATTAACCGGTTAAATAGGAAACAACCATCAATGCAGAGGGCCCCCCAGAGAATCAGAGGAAATTCATTGCTGTCACTGTGTGAGGGGCACTGTTGTGAAACAATGGCCAAAGGTGACGACCACAGCAAAGTATAAAGGAAGCCCATTAAGATATTTGGAAAAACACACTCAATGTCCTGTCATAATTTATATTTGGTGGTTTAAGTATTTTCTTGGTTTTTGAGGGGAAGGGAGGGTTAGAGAATTCTTAAATCATTCAAAAGGACATAATATGCTGGAAGGAAATACTTTTTTAATAAAATAATGCAACTGTGGTAGAACTCAGAGGGTCATGCGATGGGCACACATCACTGCGGCTAGCGAGAGGCAGAGTCTGGCTCCATAAGAAATCCCATTCTTAGAAAACTATCTTAAAGAAATAATCCAACAGAAGCAGTTTTATCTGTAACAGTAAATAACTGAGAGCTATAAATCAGAGGTCAGCAAACTGATTCTGGAAAGGGTCAGATAGTCAACATTTGGGGCTTTATGGGCCATCCGGTCTGTGTCGCGACCACTCATGGTGGAGCAGCCATTGGCAACCACGTCAACAAATGAGGGTGGCTGTGTTCTAATTAACCCACACTTATGGACACTGAAACTTGAATTTCATATAGTTTTCAGTTTGTCACAAAATCTCCTTCTTTTGATTTTTCTTCAGCCATTCAAAATATTAAAACCATTCTGAGCTGGAAGGCAATACAAAAACATGTGGCCAGCCACGGTTTGCCAACCCACGGTTTAAATGCTTCAGCAGTGACAGTACATCCACTTAATGAGCTATTCTGCCCAAACTGACCATCCGGAGGTCTAGGTTGCAATGCAGACAGTTATTTTCAATGTGATGCTGAATGAGAAAAGCAGAATAACGAAGAGCATCACCACTACGATGACAGCCAGAGCCATGTAAACAGGAAGGGTGCAGGTGGAAAATTACCGCAAAGGGGTATAGGAAAATGAGGACTGTGCCTGGGCTAGCTGGTGCTAGGTGTGGATGATTTATTTTTAGCATACAGATTTTATTTAACATTGTTACACTGCCTTTTCAAGGAGAAATATATATATTTTAAATCATGTTAAAAAGAAAGGGAAAAAATCTGGAATATACTTAATTGGGAGCCGGCGTTTCATCCCTCTTCCCCTCACTCTGCTTTATTTTTCCCCACCAGCCTTATAGACCCCTGATGTGTTACTTAGTTATTTGTTTATGGATGATTTCCCCCTGAGCCGGTTTTGTTTGTTTTGCCCACGGCTCTACCTCACGCCCTTGAGCAGCATCTGGTACGGAGCAGGCACTCCATAAACATTTGCTGAGTAAATGAATGCATATCTTCTTTCCTCCAGGCCCACAGCTGGGGGACAGCGATGCCCCTGGGTGAGTGGCAGGCTCTCGGGCATCCCTGGATGTCCCCCAGGAGGGAGGGCCACTGGCACACTGCACAAAAGCACCCACGCTTCTTCAGGGACCACCCACAGATTACCGGCTCCCCCCTCAAAGTTCTCCCTTAATCTCACACTAACCCTGGGCATAGACTGACCAGCTTGCATTAGGATGGTTTATGTGGGTGTCCCTGGACAGGAAGCCACTTTGGGAGGGGAGCGTGTCAACCTCGACTCCATATCCCACGATATTGAGTGCTAGCTCTATGGGCACTCAGTAAATGTCTCCTGAGTAAAGAAATGTTCATCTGTGTTCATGTACAACATCTAGAACTTTCCCTCAAGACTCCCTCTTGTCCTTGAAGGAATCCTGCCCATTATTATCCTAAGGAGAAATCCCTGTTTCCACTTGATCAGACTGAGTCTCCCAGTCCCTAGAGCCGGGACAGCCAGCTGCTCCTCCGTGCACATCAGGAAGCAGGGACAATGGCCTGGTTTGGAGAAAGATGAAGGTCCCACCTGTTTCTTCTTTAAGGTCCTGAAAGAATTTCTGATTGAAGATGAAAGCCACGCCACTAATCTCTTCCACCTTGGCCTCAGCTGTGCTGTTTCTGTTTATGAAGTTGGCGGTGATTGCAATAGCCAACTTCCCACGGAATTCTTTTCTTCTGAACCCTGCGTGAGGAAAAGGGGAAAAGCAGGTCTTTCATCTGGATTTGGTGTGAAAAGTGAAAAAAATTACTGAGAAAGCTATTCTCAGATGCCCCACAGGCCAGTGAAACCAGAATTCTAGATCTCTAGAGAACACGGGGAGGCAGAGAGGCCAAAGTCTGTACCCGAGGAAGAAACAGGTCAGCAGCCTTTCTAAGTCAGTGGGACTCTTTCCTTTTCCACAATCCATAGGACCAGTTATCCTGGTTAGGCTTCGACAAACAAGGCTAAAGACATCTTCTCCAACAGGCAGTCACAGGGCTCATGCTTTTAAAGATGCATTACTAGGAACTCATGAAAGACCCACATACACCTTGAATTTATACAATAAAAACTACTTTATAGCATTTTTCATGATTTTTTTTTCCCTTTGTAAAGTAGGATTATGAGATTGAATTCCTACAGAACAGGAATTTAAACAAATTTTCTATCTCCAGTCCACAGTGACTGGCACTTCGTACACACTCAATAAATGTCTAATGACTAGACGGAACTCTAACTTGCAATTAATTTGGTACAATGATTCCTCAGAGTTCTTACACTTTTCAATGGTTTACATTAAAATTGTTTTTTAATGGTGGTAAGAATTCTGCATGCAATTACAATGTGGGATTTCCTCTCCGCAGCAATAAGCAATTCTAGGACACCAGCTGGGTGTCCTACAATTCAACTCAATTCTGATGCTATCTACCTGGAGATAGCATCAGATCCCACAGTCCCACAAGACTGGCCCTACTTCCATGACCATGTTGTCACCTGTGCTTCTGACCGACCACCTATAAATTAGAGGTTCTAAGGACCCCCTTCGCGGGTTCAATTAATTTGCTAGAGCAGCTCAGAGAACTCAGAGAAACATTTTACTTACTAGATAACTCAGGAACAGCCAGATGGAGAGATGCATAGGGCAAGGCATGGGGAAGGGGCACCGAGCTTCCATGCCCTCTCCAATCATGCCACTCTCCCCAAATCTCCACGTGTTCACCAACCTGGAAGCTCACCGACCCCTCTCTTTTCCAGTTGTCATAGAGGCTTCATTTCTTAGGCAAGATTGACTGAATCACTGGCCATTGATGATTGAACTCAATCTTTAGCCCCTGTCCCCTCCCAGGAGGTCAGGGGGTGGGGCTGCAAGTTCCAACCCTCTAGTCGCATGATTGGCTCTCCTGACAACCAGTCTCCCCCATCTTGAAGAGATTTCTAAAATACACCTCATTAACATAAACTCAGTTGTGATGCAAAGGGACTTGTTATGAATAACAAGGCACTCATTTCACCTTTATGGCTCTGAAACAATTTCAGGAACAGAGGACAAGAGACTAAATAGTGAAACAAAAGATGCTCCCATTGCTCTTATTACTCAGGAAATTCCAAGGGTTTTGGGGAGCTCTGTGCCAGAAAGGGGACAAAGACTAAATATACATGTCTTATAAATCACAATATGACAGGCAGGTACAGAAAGGATCACAAGTAGGTGGTCACATTCCAATGGACCATCTTCCTAGTCCCCTTTCTTTATAGCATCTGACTAGTCCTGTAGTCCTGAAGTTTCCTTCTGCCCCAGACACTGCTGTTGACTCAGCTTAACTCAAGGCACTCATCACACTGGCCGGGTCGCTGGACAGAACCTCTGTCTGCAGCCACCTTTGGGAATTCCCCTCCCATTCGCCCATCGTACACTCAAGCCTCATGCTGATTCTCAAACTTCTTCGTCAAAAATCCCTTTAACTAAAAATCCTGGGTTTCTATTTAATACCCTCTCCTTTAATTTGTTCTTCATTACACCTTTGTCTAAATGGTCAGAAATGGTTATTAATCTCTAGTATTTCTTAACCAGGGTGATTTAGCCCCCCAAGGGGCATCTGGCAAAGCGTGGAGACATTTCTGGTTGCCACAACTGGGGGTGCTACTGGTGTCTAGTGGGAGGAGGCCAGAGATGCTGAAAAGCATCCTACAAGGCACAGGACAACTCTCAGGATAAAGAATGGCCCCAAATGTCAGTAGTGCCCATTGAGAAACCTTGCTCTAGTCTACTTACTTGGTCCTAAGCTGCTCCTCTTCCCCACCCTTCTTTTCATCTTCACAAAATGCCAAACTATACTCAAACCGAGCATGGATCCTGGATTTTCAAATATTCAGATTTACAGTTTTCCCAAACCATCAAAATGGCCCCATAAACTCCAACAGCAAAACATTCTGGTTGGCAGCTTAAACCTTCTTTCTCAGACATTGGTTATTGATTGCAGGGGGGGTGGAGTAGGTATGGAAGGGAGGAAAGAGGAAAGGAGCGCTGGTTGCAGAGCAGGTGGGAAGGGGCTTGGCTGGGCGGACCACACATCCTGAATTCTCTAAGATCTGCCTTATTTCAGGGAGTGTGTTCTCTCCTCAGAGAAGGTGTCCTCCCAGGCAGACACCCACAGCCTACAGCCCTGCAGCAGGGCAAGCTCGGAAGGCAGACTTGTCCCCAGTCTATGAGATGCCACGTGGGACCACTCTGTCCACAACCCCTGGTCTCAAATTAGTACAGTTAATGCAAATTACTACAACCTGTGCACCAACTAATCTTGGGGCTGGGGTGGAGGTGACTGAAGGCATTTCCTGGCAATGGGTTTCCTCTCTCAACCTGACTAGATCCTACCCCAAGACAACATGTGCTTCCAAACACAGAACTCGGAGAAGCATGGTTTTGCACCTTGACAGTTTGGGCAAAACTTATCATACTGCCCAGCAGTGAGTGTGCTTGAAATCTCTGAAAACAGATGCTCTCCTCCTTCTGTAGTATTATACTTGACAGTAAACTAATACCACTAATAGTATAAAAAATGGTTATCTCAGCTAGATGAAGTAAGTACGAAAGTGCTCAGCACCATGGCTTGCACATTGGCAGCTGCTCGATAAATATAGGTTCATTTTTTCTTTTAATTTTCAGGCACTTGACATTTCTAAAGCATTTTTACATATGAGTGCTTTCCCAGCCCTTGTAATAATGCTCTGAGAGAGTTCTATTATCCACATTTACAGTTGGGAAAACAGAGATTCAGAGGGAATTAAATGGCTGTTCTGAACACTCAGCTTCAGGCACGAGAGGTGGTCTGCTCTTCTATCAAGACCCCCACCCAGCTATGGCACCTGCCGTCTTGCCCTCCCTTCTTCATCCCCTTTCTGATACACCCCCTCCCTCTCCCATCCCCCCATCCTCAGCCCCAAGAAGAGTCTTCACCTTCCAGGGTGTTCCTGCGGCCATCAGCGCCAATGATGACGTCAAACTCAAACTCCGACAGAGAGTGGTCCGCAGGAAGAAATTCTGCCCGCCAGCCAATTTCTACCAGGACAGAAAAATGACATGAGTTGGCAGAGAGAAGCAGGAGGAGGGAGGGAATATACCCCCTCTGTGCTGGCCGTGAGAAATAGGCAATGCCACCAGGTATAGGCACCCCAGACAGAGACTCCAGAGGAAAGACCCGGAGCTGTCCAGATTCACACTGGAATCTGCAGTCCTTCTGGCTTTAGTTTCAGTTCAATCCAGGACCAGGTAAACCAGCAGCGCCAACTCCATGCCTCACTTTACAGGTTTCTACAAAGGCTGAGAGTCTGTCCTCAGTGATTCTCAAACCAGTCTCTCTTGCATCTTATTTTTCTCAACAGATTCCACCATGCTCTCTTCACATTCCTCCACATTCCTCACTGTCCTCCCATTGCTAAACAGACCCAAAAGAATGTTCAGGGTGTAATGAAACCAGTTTGAATTCCTACTTCATTCTGTTCAAAATGTTCTGTTGTGCAGTATACAGTCTTTTATGAAACCATTTTCAGGTGAAACCTTGCTGGTTACCCATAATTAGGATTTAATGTCCACTAGAGGTCTGGGACAGGTTAAGCACACACAAGTCTCTGAAAGTTAAATAACGGATGCTGTCCTGCTCAAAAGCCAACTAACAATTTCCCTAAATTCTCAATATTGTGGGCAGAGGATAGGAAAAATCAGAGGTATAACTTGCGTGTGAAGCTATAAGGTCTTTGACACTAAGCTAGACCAAAAGTAAAAGCCGTGCCCAAGGAGCAGAAGATTTGGATAATAAGATGCAGAAGCATCATGAACAAACTCTCTGACCACGGTGTGTATAAAAGAGCAGAATTTACGTAAACATACTGAAAGGAAAAAGAGAAAAATTACTAAGTAGGACATACCCACAATGGGTGAATTTTATGGTTTGTAAATTATACTTTGATAAAGCCTAAAAATATTATATACTAAATAATATTTTGAGCATTTATTTCATATATGCTCCAGCAACTTTATTGGATTTTAAAATATCGTACAGGTACAACAAGTGGATCCACATGTCTACGTGGGTACACACAGCTGGAACAGCATGTGAATGAACTCTATCAGATAACCAAATCTATGTCTTTCATCCTACTTACTGATTAGACTTCATTTGTCAAAGTACCGCCTCCTAGTGACAGAGTAACCAAATTACAGGTTTATTGGCTTAATAATAAATCCCCTGGGAGCTGAAGAGCAAATCTGAAGTGACAGCAAGTGTCAAAAAAGGTAAAATATCCTTTGATGGAATTATGCCAAACAGCTCCCAATAAGAATAACTCTTACAGAAACACCCTCTGAGAGCTGCAAATGTGATTTCCATTTTGCAATATCTGATTTCTAGACAGAAAAGCAAAATTATACTGTACTTTGATTTTCTTGATCTTCAGGAGGCTCAAGAACCTTCACGAACTCCACATTCACATGGATTTCAACTCCCAATATCAGGGCTACCTTGAATAGGATGAGCTGCAACTGACGAATACCTGTTAGAAAGGAAGGGAACTGTCAGCAGCAATGTCTGAGTGTCTCCTCTATACAGAATACCATATGATCACCATTCAGTGATCTCTGAGCAAGCAAAATACAATAATGATCATTATTGAGCGCTATTCATGTGCCAAGCACTCTTGGCGTTTTCTCATTTAATGCTTACAGTGGCCCTTTGGGATTACTTATTCTCATTTTATAGATGAGAGATTGAGGCTCAATGAGGCTAAGTGACTTGCTCAAGGTCACATAGCGGCAAAACTAGAATGTGGACCCAGACCTGTCTGATTCCAAGACTGTGCTCCAGCTGTTAGAGAATGCTATAATGATGGAGGCTCTTTCTTTCCTGCCTCCTTCCTGAGCTGGGCTGTGGGTTTGATAAGATAAAGATGGAAAGAGGACTAAGCAAAGAGAGAGTAAAGAGCCATAAGTAAAGTCAGGGATCAAATGACCCATTCTCGGGGAGACTGTGCCCACACTCTCATCCAGGGGAAGAGGTGGGGTGGGGAATCTCCCCACAAAGCTGGGCTCGTGGTTTTCCACCTCCTACCCACTCTCTCGAATTCTCCCAATGAGTGTCACCTTGTTTCTCTATATTGTCCCCTACCATTCACCACAACTGGGTATGCCTCCAAATACTTTTCTGCAGAGTGCAAAGTGTGCAACTTTCTGTGGGTCCCTCTGTATTTCGCGGGCTTTGTTCATTTAACACTTATCGAACATCTACAATGTGCCAGGTGCCATGCTAGGCCTGGGAGATGTGGAACACACCCTCTAATGGAGGAAACACAGGTGAACAGAATAAAGCAGGGCATGGGAGTTGGAGGGCAGGAGAGTGACAGAACAGAGCCTGAGTCGCAGTCCTGGAAGCCAAGAGAGGAGGGACCAAGAACACCAAATCCCACGGAGAGATGAGGAAAGATGAAGACTCCAGGAGGCCAGTGCACCTGGGAGTTAGGAAGCTTCTGGAGACCCTGGTGAAAATCTCTTTAGCACAGTGGTGGGGCAGAAATCAGACCACAATAGAAGGAAGCATGAATGGAAAGTACAGACAAAGTCTACATCTCCTCTTTCTAGAACAAATACTTTGAAGTAAAGAAACATAATGCCAGAGACAGGAGGGGCAGCGTGAGGTAAGGGGCAGGTGAAAAGGAGGGAAGGACACCAAGAGAACCTAGAGTTGCAGAGGAGGTGCCAGCTCTGCCTCTGACTTGGGGGTGAGAGGAAGGAAAGGGTATGTGGGTGGGGCGGAGCAGGACGAAGGCGAGGGGGCTGGTGGGGAGTGCCTGCCAGAGCTTCTCGTCCCCAGAGCATAGGAGGGAGGCCATCTGCTAAGAACGAGGAGGTTGTGATGGAGGTTTGGAACAGCATGGCAGGAACTGGAGGACGATGCTGACACGGGACAAGTTGAGAACTGTTGAGCAATGCTGAGGACCAGGACAAAGCTGGGCCAGGCTGGAGAAGACCATGGGCACTCTGAAAGGAAGCCAATCAGCTGGGCTTAAAGAATCCAATCCACCTCCTGCCTGGAAGCAGGCCTTGGTGGGGCCTGGCCTCTCCTCATAGTTTCAAGGTTCCTAGTCTATCTGGTTCCAGCACACAGTAGGTGCTTGATAAATTCTCCCTGCTCCCTTCTCACAGGTGTTGGAGCTGCCCTTGACAATGATCACTCTGAAGGTTTGAATCTCAGTTCCAGAGTCCCGCCAGTGTTTTTGCACACTGGGATATTGCCAAGGACTAGAGGTTACAGGGGGACCCTGTGAATGGGGCAGAGAGGGGCTCCTGGCCAGGAAGGCAGCCCAACAGCCCTGGGGCCCTCATAAGGCCTCCTGATGCCCAGCCCTGCCTCTCAGGAGGTCTTGGTGAGAAAGTGGTGCTCAAGGTGTCGTTCTAAATCGGTAATGAACATACATCCTTCTGTGGGTGGTAGGGAATATCCTGAACGCTGACACTGCAGCTTTCTGGGCAAATCCAGATTTCTCTCCTGGAATTTTCTCACCCCTGGGTGGGAATAAACTCTGGGGCCACTGCTGGTAAGTTCTCCTGTTCTGACTAAATTACGCCCTATGTGGTTATTAATCCTCTCCAGTCATTCCCACCCAAACCCCACACCCTTTTCCCATCACCTCTTGTCCTCATAGGAGCATTGGCTCTCAGGGTGCCCCTCCCACCCCCTGGTTGGGAGACTGCAGCTCTGAATTCTGAGGTTTGGGGACCCTGGCTGCTTCTCGCTCACTGTACACCACTGGATGCACAGTGTGTCCTGAGGATCCACTACGCGCCAGACACAGATAAGCACATTACAAGCTTGACCTCATTTAATCCTCTCAGCAGGCCAGGGTGGCGGGCATTAATCATGTTTATGGGAAACAAAACTGGGGCTTGAAGAAGGTAAGGAATTTGACCCAAGTCACACAGAAAATAGACAAGACAGATTTTGACCCAAATCTGTTCAAACCCTTGAAGTCTCCCCACAGTATTAACCTCCCCGGCTTTTATGGGTCACGGTTGCTAAATATAAATCGGCTAATGACCTCGTCCCTGCAAAGCCTGAGGAGGGAGGCTGTTCTCCCACAGCCTGTCTGCACAGATCTTGCCTCAGAGACCCAGGCGTGAATAACGTCAGAGCAGGAGGGCCTCGGTGCTCACCTGGCCCTACCTCAGCATTCAGGGATAGCCAGGACCTGAAATCCACGTTCTCTATTGCCCCTCCTTCTCCATCCAGATGAACCCCCGTCATGATGCCTTCTCTCTTTTTAGAGTTCAAGGAAACTTGGTACAGGATCTGTCAATTGTGTCATTCCTCTGTTCTGAAGCCTGCTGTGGCTCCCCAGAACCGGCAATATAACATCCAACTCCTTTGCCCCAGAGGCCCTAGACCACCTGGCCCATTCAATGGTTTTGTGTGGCTCCCTCTTCTGCACTCATCTAGCAAGTCTGACTACTATATTAAAGCACACTTTATTCTTGACCATATCTCGGTGAGTTCTCTGAGAGTGCAGACTAGGTGACTTCTGACTCTATTTTCTATATTTCATTCATTCGTTCATTCAACAGAAGTTTATTGAGCATCCACTATGTGTCAACCACTCTTTTACACCCTGGAGACACTCTGGTGAACAGGACATGCCACAGTCCCTGACCTCACGGTGCTTATAGCCTAGCGGGGCAGAGCACAGGCCTGGCACGAGGCACCAGGCACCAGGCACCAGGCAGGCCCTTCACTGAATGTCTGCCCATTGGATGAGTGAAGCCCCCAGGGACTTGCAAGATGGAACATCCTGGGGGCTCCTCGATGTGGAGGGATGTGCCCCACCCAGGGTCAGCCCCCTCCTCACACGGGGTGCCACCACTGTCTCCACTCACTGATGTGGTCGATGGAGCCGGCACAGAACTTCCCGTAGAACTTCTTGGCTCCCAGGCCCCGCAGGTCATGGATGGTGAAAGGCCAGAGGTGCAGCACATTGTTCCGGGAGAAGGTGTCCCTCTTCTCCACCACGACCACTTTGGCCCCCAGGTAGGCAAGTTCAATGGCAGTGCGCAAACCACATGGTCCTCCCCCAATGATGAGACACTATGGAGGCGAGAGAGGAGAGAGACACTCAGTGACCTCTGGCATTGCAGACACAAACCCCAAGTCAGCAGCATAACTGAGGAGCAAACTCCAGTTCACCCAAATCAACCAGCAAGTGCAAACCGAGCACCCATTAGGACCTTCCATTCACCCATCCAATGTGCATTACCTGTGGGTCTACCAGGCACCAGGCACTGTGCCAAGCCCTATAAGGGACCAGAGGTTAAGAGACTTGGGGGGAGGCACAGTGAGACACACGTGAGGTTCAAAGTCCGACTCAACTAGGCTTAAATCCCAGCATTTGACCTCTTAGCTTCCTCATCTGTGAAATGGGTCTATTACTCTTTCCTCATAGGGTTATTGAAAATAAGATTGCTTTGAAAAATCTTATGGTACATCTTCGTGACCTTGGATTAGGCAATGGTTTCTTAGATACGATATCAAAAGCGTAGGCAACAAAAGAAGAGAGAGATAAATTGGACTTTATCAAAATTAAAAACTTTTGTGCTTTAAAGGCCACTATCAAGAAAGTGAAAACATAATCCACAGATGGGAGAAAATATCTGCAAATCATATTTCTAATAAGAGACTAGCATCCAAAATAGATAAAGAATTTTATGACTCAACAATAAAAAGACAAATTACCCAAGTAAAGAATGGGCAGATGAGCTGAACAGACATTTCTTCAAAGAAGATATACAAATGGCCAATAAGTACGTGAAAAGATGCTCGACATCATTAGCCATCAAGGAAATGCAAATCAAAGCCACAATAAGACACCACCTCATACCCACTAGGATGACTATAACCAAAAATGCATACAAAAACAAGTGTTGGCGAGGATGTGGAGATATTGGAACCTTATACCTTGTTGGTGGGAATAAAATGACTCAGATGCTTTGGAACAGTTTGGTCTTTCCTTAAAAAGTTAAACATAGAGTTACCATATGACCCAGCTTTTCTACTCCTAGGTATATACCTAAGAGAAATGAAAACATATGTCCACACAAAAATTTGTACACAAATGTTCATAACAGGCTGATTCATAATAACCAAAAAATAGAAACAACCCAAATGTCCATTAATTGATGAATAAACAAAATGTGGTATATCCATGCAATGGAATGTTATTCAGCTATAAAAAGAAATGAATTGCTGATAAATGGATGAACCTTGAAAACATTATGCTAAACAAAAGAAACCAGACACAAAAAGACACATAGTGTATGATTTCATTTACATGAAATGTCCAGAATAGGCAAATCCATAGAGACAGAAAGTAGATTAGTTGTTGCAGGGGAATGGGGGAGGGGAGATTGGGAAGTGACGGCTGAGGGGTACGGGGTTTCTTTTTATGGGGATAAAATGTTCTAGAATTAGATAGTGGTGGTGGTTGTACAACTTTGAGAATATTCTAAAACTACTGATATTTATACTTTACAAAAGTGAATGTTACAGTATGTGAATTATATCTTAATAAAATAATTGTATGAGGAAAAAAAAAGCATATGGTACCAAGTTTGGCACACGCTGGCCTAGACATTGTTATTCTTATTGCCAAGACCCAGTCCTAGGAACTCTCAGTCTAGTGGTAAATTCAGACTTGTGAAATAAATAACTAGAACCTCATGTGGTTAGTTCTATATAGAGCCCAGAAAGGGAAAAGCTAATCCTGCCTGGTAAACTGGAAAAGACTTAACAGAGAAAGACTTTAAAAATTATCGTCATCACCAACACCACCACCACCATCTTTATCATCATCATCACCATCATCATCACCACCACCACGATCATCACCACCATCATCACAGCCCACATTTGTTGAGCATGTACTATGTGCCAGATACTGATCTAAGTGCTTTATGTGTTTTAGCTCTTAATCCTCACAACAAAGGAAGGAACTATTATTGTCCCCATTTCACAGATGGGAAAACTAAGGCACAAAGCAGCTAAGTATTTGGCCCATGGTTTTACAGATTGACAGGGGCAGAGCCAGGATTCAAACCTGGGTGGTCTCACTCCAGAGCCTACCATGCTGTACTGCTTCCGGTTTGCCAGGAATAAGAAGAAGAAAGAACATTTCGGTAGAGGGGATGGCCCATTCAAAGAGAAAGGGAAAGAAGTTCAAGGTGGAGGGAGAGAAGGATTCTTGAGCGGAAGGGAAGAGAAAAGAGATGCGAGTTAATCTAGAGCCTGATGCCGTCTTAAGTGACAGGCAAAGGAATATGGTCTTGGTCTCGTAGGCCCTGGGGCCGTGGTGGACAGAGGTGACAAAACAGAATTCTGTACAAGCCCCACACTAGGTCTTAATGGATACTGCAGTGTTGAAGAAGACCAGGGTCCTTCCCCAAGGAAGCTACAGCCGTTCAGGAGAGAAGGGAAGACACATAATGACCCAGCTAGTTATACTGGGCAAAAGCCCTTTATTCAAATAAAGTCGTCTGAGGAGCGCCAATACTGTTTAAGGACAGAGGAAAAGGGCAGGATTCTGGCTGAGAGTCACAGACACCCCAGCACAGCACCCTGCCCGACACCTAGGCACCTCCTAGGAGGCAAGAGTTCACCTGGGGGGTCTACATAACCGAGGATACCCCAACAAGGCAGTAGGGAAGGAGATCTGCACCCACATCTCACTGCTGACATTGCAGAGGTGTCTGGAAACTTCCCTCCTGCTCGGGATCAAACCTTATCTTAAAAAAATGCATTCCCCTTCCCCTAGCAAATAGTCTATCATCCGGTTATCACTCTTCTGGGGCCTCCAGGATCCCAAAGGGAAAGTGCAAACAAGCATATCAGAAGCTCCCACATCGCAATCAGCGTGGTTTACTGGCTGGAGCCTTCCAGAGAGTTAGTGGAAACCCCAGTAGGGGAAGTGAAGTCACTGCTGAGATACAACTCACTCCAGAGATGCAGGGAGCGGGTGGGCAAATCCTTTCTCTTGCTTTCTGGATGGAGCTGACTGAGAAGGGAACCAACTCCCCCAAGCCCAGCTCCACTTCTTATCTCACACCCCAAACAGCTCCTCCAGCTCGGACATAGCCAGACCATGACGGGCATTTCAAAGCAAGACTCCCAACCGACACTCTGAGGTTGGCTTTGGGGTTAAGTCTGGATTCATTGCATTTCTTTGCAGTTAGTGCATCTTTTCCTGTTTGCCGAGCTCTGTCACTCCAGGGCCAGGGATGGAGCGGGGGTGGGAGGATGTGGGGTGAAGAAGGGCAGGAAGGGAAGGAGGGAGCCCTCCTGCATCCTTCCATCCTCCAGGCCTGACCCAGCACTGCTCCCAGGCAAGGCGGGAGATCCCTTTCCCACCCATGGTGGGGCTGCTGTGCATTTTCAGGCAAACAGTAGTCCAGGTACTGTTTCTGACCCTCCCAGCTAAACCTGCAATCCCATCCGTGAAAGCTTTCCCACTACCCTGGGCCCCAGCACATACTTTGGGCCTGAAATTTCAGAGACGCCAGTCATACCATAATCTAAAGTCAAAGCAAATACCAACGGGCCTAATTATATAAAGGGAGAAAATTTGGTGCAGATGTTATCAAGACAGGAGAGATGGCTGTTGGCAGGGGCCAGGCTGGTTCCTCTCGGAACACGCTTGTTATGATTAACATGGGAACTCAGAGTTCTGACAAGAGACAGAAAACCACGGCTGCTGCGCGCCTGGGCAGAGGAACAGGAGACAAGAGGGCTTCCCCAGCATGCCCACAGTTGACGCTCTGGATGTCGGGCGTGCTGCAAACAGACCATGGATGCAAAGGGTTGTGACAACTCAGCACAAAGGAACTCTCCACATTTCCCAGACCCATCTGGGCTATCACTGCTGGGGACATATTGTTAAGGAAAGAGAACTTTTCATTAACACTCAGCCACAACGCCTTTCTCAAGCCCCAAATTAGACTGGACATTCCTCCCATAGGCTCTGTTCTCAGTGCTACCCCGGAACTAGGTTCCGCATCTTACAATTATCTGCATCCAATTCCCAGGCCAGCATGACTGCTCCTCAGAAACTGTCCCCGTGTCCTCTGCATGTCTGTATGCTCAGAGCCCAGGACAAGGCCTGGCACACAGGAGGCCTCAATAAACAGTTGATGGATGAATGAACTTCCCACACCCTCACCGCCCACCCAGTTCTGGCTCTCCATCGATAACCGGGATGTTCAGTTCACGCCAGCCGGGGTTTATGTCTGTATTTCCCACCCAGGCTGGGGGAGCTGGGGTCTGCCAAGGCCACCAGCATCACGGACGTCAGCAGATCTGTGTGCTCAGGCGACATAAATTTATTACGCAGTGGGAAGCAGAGCAGATCCAACACCAGCAGGAAGCCCATGATATAGATAAGCTTGGCAACGCTCAGGTCTCCACATTCGGGGAGCGAGACAAACACCACATGGAAAAATCAGCTCTCTATTTATCGAGGGGTGGGGAGAGGGGAGGAGGGGACTCGCCCACAGTCACGGCTCAGGGCTGGGGCAGCCCCAGGCCACACGGGACCCCGTGCCATCCCAGGGGAGTCCCACGAGCACTACCCACTTCTTGATGACACAGTGCATCTTCCAACCCACAAGCGGTGGGTGTGCTGGGACTGTGCCAAGAATGCTAAGGGATTCAGCCCCCAGAGGGAGCTGCTGAGGGGACCAGGGGCTAAGCCAGGGGTTAGCAGTCTGAAGACTTGATTTCCGCTTCCGAGTTCTGCCTCCAGTTTCCTTGGGAGCTGTGTGTGTGGACATTCCAGTGAGGAGGGGAGCAGAAAGCCAGCCCTGGAGGCAGCAGCTTGCTGACTTGGGCTCTGTACCTCAGTGAAAGGAGGATTATAGTATCTAAGCTGTGCGGTGCCCAGCACTTTCTACTTGCCAGGCACTGTCCTAATCACTGTATGTATTTCATCCTTCCGACTGCCCTATGAGGTAATGTCTTCATCATCTCCGCTTTATATAAATGAGAAACTGACTCATAGAAAAGTTAAGCAACTTGCTCCAGGTACCCCTATTATCCCATTTTTGAGCTAAGAAATGGAGGCAAAAGAGAGTAAGAAATTTCTCCAAGGTTGGTCACATAATGAGTGAGTGGTCAGGCTTGGCTACGAACCGAGGCAGTGTGGGTCCAAGGCCTGTGCTCTGAGTGGCTTGTTTGACAGCAAAGCCTGAGCCCAAGGGCGTGGTCAGGATGAAACGCATCGATTTTTCGCTCCTTCCCTGCACCCAGCACACCTCCGCCTCCTGAATGGAGCTGGGTTTCAGCTGAGTGCACAGGGCCTCCGCACGGAGAGCTAAGCCTGGTCTAGGCTGGGCTTTGAGTGCCTCCCTGGGGTGGAAATTTACGGGCGGGATGGAGCTAGAGCCCGTGCAAGTCTCAGGAAGCCACTCTGGCAGATGCCACAGCAAGGGGGTTTTGGGCATGGACGGTGCACACCTGCCTCTGGAGAGCCGGTGGCCCTGGTGGCGAGCCATGCAATGCGAGGTCACGCATGGTGCTGTCTCCCTGGTAGCAGCCGCCCTTCCGGCAGGCTGACCTGCAGGCCAGCTCCCCACGGCAGCGCTCAGGTTCCGGGGACGTGCCACCGCACTTCCTGGTGTGGTCCCCAGCCTCACTGGCTCTGAGGACGAGCCGCTTACCTAAACCCAGGCAGGAAGGCCCTGACTGTTACTGGGCTACCACAAGTGAAAACAGCTCGCTTCAGAATCACAGGACGGAGAGCTTAAAAATCCAAGGTGCCACCCACATGCTAGGACGGGGGGCTAGGACGGGGGGCTATGACGGGGGGCCTGGCCGCACAGCCCCATCCTGTAGGGCAGCGCTCAGGCGGGCTCACAAGAAATGCAGCCACCTAAAATTCTAGAAGTCTTTGTGACGGGGAGTGGCCAGACAGGGGCTCTTCACAAGGACTTCAAGGGCCACGCTGGGTGAGGAGCATAATCTCATCTGACCTGACACGATCCTGCCCTGGGCGGACTCTCCTGAATCTCAGTCACACCCAGTTATTCCTGAGTCTAAATTAACACCATTTACGAACCTCAGAAGTTTACAGAAAGGAAATGGGAAAAGATATCCTGTTCTCCACGCCTACTCTCAAAAAATAATACGAATTCCTCTGAAAAACATTCCATTCTTCTCTGTCCTTCCCTTCCAGCCCGAGCTGGTGCTCTCTTCTTATGAGCAACTGTGAGCTGTAACCCCAATTTCAGGGACGGTTTCATGTGCAAACATTCTGCCCCTTGGCCTTGTACGTATGCTCATATTTGACCCCTGGTTTGGAAGTTATAAGTACAGTCCTCAAGGTTGTGCTTCCTGCCTCCGAGTGCTGTTTGTACCTCACGGCATCGCCCCACCTAAGGCATGAGTTCCCTGAAGTCAGGGGGTGTGTGTCACCCCCAGCCCAACCCCCCACCAGTGGGAGAGACCAGCAGCTAGTGAGCCCACGACTCTTCTCACTTCAGATGTCAAAGTGCATAATCAAGAGTGCCAACTCCGTCTCGTCTTTGGTGGTGCCCGCACATCGCATACTGAGAAGAGCAATAGTAATAATAGTATTCATAATAGCAATAATAAAAATCAGAGCTCCCACTTACTGCCTGCTTATAATGTGCAAGAACTGTGCTAAGTACTTTGTAAGAAATGCTTCTCACTTCATTCCTACAATCATCCTGAATTAGGCATATTCATCGCCATTCGGCAGATGAGAAAACTGGAGTTTGGGAAAGTTAAATGACTTCACTGTGGTCATAGAACCAGAGTGAGAACTAACCTCTGATCCCAGAGTCCATGCTTGAAGTTACGATCCTGTATTAACTGATCCAGGTTTCCCTGGGGCATCATGCGTTAGAGTATTAATATATTCCCTCCTCAGCTAAGACATGTAAGGACCATTGAGATCACTTTGTGGGATTGCAGAGGATGCAAGAGAAGGCTCATGTTCCCAAACATCAGGAGGCTGTCTGGTTGGGGACTAGAGAAAAAAAAAACCAACACCAAGACCACAAATGCTAGATTGTTTGGGACTACCTGCAACTACTATAGAAATTTGTTGAAGGGATATTGGTGATTTGGGTCAAGAAAGGGTCACTCCAGGAGACGGCCCCTGAGTGGAGAACTGAGGCTGAGGATTTGGAGATACAGAAGAAATGGCACGCAGAGGTCCAGGCTGAGAAAGAGAGAGGTGGTTTGGAGGGAGTGGGGTGCCCGGGCTGAGCTGAAGTGAGCCTGGTGCTGAGGAATGGCGGGGAAGGCGAAACCAGGCAGGAGAGGGAGAGGGAGCCAGCTCCTGGAGGGTCTAGGATGTCAGGCCAAAGGGTTTGGACGCTTTTCCCCCTGTGGCTATTATAGGTTTGGAGTAGAATGAAAGTGTTAGTTTAGGACAATTGGTTCCAGAGCAATAACAAAGATGGTAAGAAGAGAGAAAAACTAGAGGCGAAGAAACCAGTGGCGTTGGCATTTGAAACAGTCGATCCACTCTCTTGAATCTCCTCCCTCTGCGTTGACCACAGATGCTCAGGTGCCTTTTCTGGTTCCCCTGGTCTTCCTGACCTCTACTCTTGGGAGTGCCCAGGGCTTGGACTCGGTCCTCTGCCCTTCTTCACCTTTACTTGACATAGTCTCCTTCTATGGCTTTAAATACCATCTACATGCTGGTGATGCTCAAAATCATCCCCAACCCCAAAACTCCCGGACTTTTATAACCATTCGCCTACTGACATCCCCCAGATGCTCTAATAAGCATCTGACAAGTGGTACCAGATCTACAACCAAACTTTTGATCACCTCCTCCGAACCTGTTCCTCTCCCAGTCATTACCATCTTAGTAAACGCACGTCCACTTTCCACTTTTCCAGCTCCTTGGACTAAAAATCTGAAATCGTCGTTGATTCCTTTCCTCCCACCTCACCACCAATCCACCAACAAATCCTGTTGACTCTACCTTCAGACTACATCCAGATCTGACCAGCATTCACCTCCTCCATGTTGCCACCCTGATCCAAGACACCATCATCCCTCCTGTGCTCTGATTTTAGGGCTCCTACCTGGTCTCCTGCTTCCACCCTTGGCCCCTTACAGTCCACCCAACCCCCCCAGAGCAACCAGAGTGGTCCTTCCAAAGTCATATCATGCCACTCCCAGCCCACAACCTCTTATGTTTTCCCCTGGCACACAGAATTCAAAAGCAGATCATATCACAGCCGGCCTTAAGACCCTACACAACCTTGTCCTCAATTTCCCTTCTGTCTTCAGCTCCTCCCACTCGCCCCTCCCTCTCTGCGCTCCAACCACAACGGCCTCACTAAGCACACACAGGGCCTTTTCACCTGCTTTGCCCTCTGTCTGGAACATTCTTTTCCTAAAAAGAAAATTTTATATATATATATATATATATGTATTTCTATTTTCTAATATGAAAAAAAAGGAATCTATTGCAGAAAACATACAGGCTTAGTTTCATTTTTCTTAATATTAACATTCAGCTTTCCCAACACCACTATAAATGTAAATATTTCCAGCATCTACTTGTAAATGTTTCCATTGTGGGTTTTTTTGTTTTGTTTTCAATCTAGTAGCTTTACAATATTTTTTCCCAACATTTTATTATAAAATTTTTCAAGTATACAAAAATGTTGAAAGAATTTTAGTGAACACCCAAAAACCCATCACCTAGATTCCATAATTAGATTTTACTCTTCTTGCTTTATCACATATCCATGCATCCATTCATCCCTCTACCGACTTGTCAGCTTATCTTATTTTTTGGTGCATTTCAACTAAATTGCAGAATCAGTACAGTTCCTCCAAAATACTTCATGAATATCATTAAGTAGAGTTCAATATTTGTTCAAGTTCTTTTGTTTAAGGTAAAATTTACATTCAATGAAATGTACATTTCTTTTTTTTTTTTTTTTTTTTAAAGATTTTATTTATTCATTTTTTTCCCCCCAAAGCCCCAGTAGATAGCTGTATGTCATAGGTTCACATCCTTCTAGTTGCTGTATGTGGGACTCGGCCTCGCGTTGGATGGAGAAGTGGTGCCTCGGGGCGCTCCCGGGATCCGAACCCGGGCCGCCAGCATCAGAGCGCACGCACTTAACCGCTAAGCCACGGAGCCGGCCCTGAAATGTACATTTCTTAAACACATCATCTGATGTGACAAATTACAATATATTTTGCTTCTTACAGCATCGGTTTTCCCCCCATCAATGATTTTTCTTCTAGTGGACCATGTGAGTGCTTGTCACTGGGCTCTGGCGTCTTGTGTGCACTGTTATCAGGAGCTTCCAGTGGGGGGGGGCCTGGGGCCGACCAGCCAGCTGCCTTGGCTCCCTTTCCTCCCTTTGGGAGAGCAGAAGTCACAGGCCCTTCCAAGACCCAAAAAAAGGGTGCGGACGAATCTCACATTCCTTTAGGAGGAATAAGGGAAGGAGCCTTCTGAGACGGGCTGAGGCCAGATATATTCAACGCTAAAAACTCTAGGGCCAGTTATAGTCCATATGTGGGAAAAAAAGCAGGGCTAAGATACACAATCCAGCATCCAGAAATAGATATATTAGTTCATGTTTATCACTTTCTCTTTTTTTCTTTAGTCGCTTAATAAGCTTTCATTTTTTATGAGGAAGATTAGCCCTGAGCTAACATCCATTGCTAATCCTCCTCTTTTTGCTGAGGAAGATTGGCCTTGGGCTAATATCCGTGCCCATCTTCCTCTACTTTATATGGGACGCCACCACAGCATGGCTTGACAAGTGGTGCGTCAGTCCGCTCCCGGGATCCGAACCTGCAAACCCCGGGCCGCCGAAGCAGAGCACGCGAACTTAACTGCTGCGCCACAGGCCGGCACCAAGTTGCTTAGTGAGCTTTCACTTTTATAAGCTGTAAGTTCAGTTATGTAGGGGTCCCCACAGTACAATTACAATAGCCAGCACTCATAGTCCTTCATTCACAACGCACACCCATCCTGCCAATTTCACAGCTGTAGCTATCGAGGTGGAGCCAGGATTCAAATCCAGGCACATGGGTCCAGAGAGCACGCCTTAACCACTGTGCCACAGAGACCACTACAGGTAGTCAGGGAGAGGGAGGCGGCAGACTGGGAATCCATGCAGCCCTCGGTGGATTTTAATTATTTTTCAAGTCTGTCTATCTGACCTCCTGTGACCTCCTCAAAAGTAGAGGCACATCTGCCTTGCTCTTGCATCCCAAGTAACTGGCCTGGCACAGGTAAGTGCTCAGGGACGATTAGAAAAAAGAGAGGCAAGGGCCAGCCTTATCCACTATGGCATAGTAGATAAGTTCGGCATACTCCACTTCGGTGGCCCAGGTTCATAAGTTCGGATTCCAGCATGGACCTACACCACTCATCAGCCATGCTGTGGCGGCATCCCACATACAAAATAGAGGAAGATTGGCACAGATGTTAGCTCAGGGCTATTCTTCCTCAAGCAAAAAAAAAAAAAAGAGGAAGATTGGCAACAGATGTTAGCTCAGGCTGAATCTTCCTCAGCAAAAAAAAAAGAAAAAAGAAAAGAAAAGAAAAGAAAAAAGAGAGGTGAGAGTACTCAGCAGGCCCTGGGTGCCCAGCCCCCTTGGGGCCCCATCTGTGTGGAGGCTGTGAGAGCAGCAGGCACTGGCAGGATCCAGTAGGAAAACTACATCAATGGCAAGACATCCCTTCCTGGAAGGGACTTAGAGACTTCTGGAAGGGGCCAACATCCTGGGTTACTTAATCCAATGAGAAAGGCAGAATACAGCCTAAGCATCCACTGACCTGCCCCTTCTCAGCCCAGAGAACCAGCCAAGGCTGCGACCAGCAGCCATCCACCCGCCCAATGACAAACATTTCCACTCGACAGGTGCCATGACTGGGGGCCACCTGAGGTCAGGAGATGCCTGTCCTTCGTCTCTTGCGTACACCAGACCTGCAGCAGATGCTTTCCGCACACTGACTCATTCCCATTGGGAAAGCGGTATGGCTTTCCCCAGGTTACGGTTGAGAAACTGAGACTCACAGGTGACATGACTTTAGAGCTGGCCTGTGTTGAACCTTAACTCTGTCAAGCTCTGATCTAAGCGCTTCACATGCATTCACTCACTCAAACCTCATAACCCAAGAGCAGGAAACCAAGGAACAGAAGGGGCAAGTAGCGTGCCCAAGGTCACATCACAGTAGGAATAGGCAGCTGGCATTTGGACACACTCATATTCGCCTTGTTACACTTGCCTAAGATCACACAGCTAATAAGGGGTGGGGTTAGGTGTCACCACCAGCTCTCGTGACTCTATAGTGCACCCCCTGCCACCTTCTCCCAAGTGCTGGGGCCCATGATCTCTTTCTGTCCCTTTTCTCTCCTTTGTGGATACTCTGACTCCTTCACTGGCGCCACCTCATCCCATGTCCACTCATGGCCACAAGCAAGGTCGACCCTATCAGTGGACAGCAGCCTTGTCCGGGGCTGGCCTCTACAGAAAGGCCACCGTGGGCCTGGCAATGGATCTGCATGAGAAAAGGCCAGGCGTTCCTTCCACGGTCTCCGACCCCAATTGCTCTGACGTCAGCAAAGGAGAGACTATTTACCTGAGCCCAGCAGCTGTTTCTGCAGCCAGCCCGGAGCTGGGCTGAGGGCCCAAGGAGCACAAGGCCACCCCTGCCACTCCAGAGCCATATCTGGACCAGCTAACCACCCCGCCAAGAGCCCTGGAGTACTCCCCAAGGAGGCGGCAGGTAAGAATACACTAAGAACATGCTGTGCTCTTCTCCTTTTATAGGGGCTCTAGCCCCGTAGGCAGGTGCTGAATGCACACGGTTGAGGGGTCTAAGCATGACCTAATTCAGGCACGCAAACAGGTAGACTCACCAGCCCCGGAAGGAACCCCACCGAGCAGCAGTACACACAGCGGTGAAGAGCGGGCCTGGTCCTGAAGCAGACAGGCCACTGACCAGCTGTGTGACTGAGCACAGCGGCTTACTACATTCAAGTTATTTGACCTCAGTTTCCTGAACCATAAAAGAGGAATAAGGGTAGTTCCTACCAACTAGGGTTGTTATGGGATGCAGTCAATAAACTGCAGAATGGTGCATAAATGAGCCCAGCACAGCACGTGGTGTGCATTCAATAAATGGTAGCAATGATCGACACTCCTCTCCTCCCTCCTTTCCTCCTGAGCAAGAGTCCTCTAAGTGAAATCAGCATTTTGAACTCGAAGAACTCATGGTCCAGGCCATCTGGGGACATGGGCACTGTGACCCCACCAGTTCAAAGGCTGGGAGTGGTGTGCACCCCTTGGGGCAGATGTACTGCCTTTATCAGGGCATCTTCAGCATGGTGGATGAGCCCCAGCTGGAGCCTGGGCACCCAAGAGGCTGCTGAGCACTGTCCCCTGCACCAGCAAGTTGCCCTGTGTCCCCTGGCTCACAGGTGCAGGCACTGTCCCACCTGGAAGGGACTTTAGATCAGGGGTAGGTACACTTTTTCTGTAAAGGGCCAGATAGTAAACGTTTTAAACTTTTTGCCAAATGCTGGCTTAGCTCATCCTGTCTGAGGTTTCCTTCCCCATGACCCCTTTATCGTAAGGGGTCCAAGAAGGTATGCATCGGAGCCCAGAGGCCGTTTTCTGTGGCATCTCCTGAAGTCTGATGGATTTCCTCCTGCTGCCTGAGATGCCTCCCCCAGATCTCTTCATGACAGCTCCTTTTCCCCATTCAAGTCTCAGCTCAAACTTCACATTCCTCGGAGATATCTTCCCAGCTCCACCCCATCCACTCTATCACATTCCCCTGTTTATTTTC
Source organism: Ceratotherium simum simum (assembly GCF_057802395.1). Lineage (NCBI taxonomy): Eukaryota > Metazoa > Chordata > Mammalia > Perissodactyla > Rhinocerotidae > Ceratotherium > Ceratotherium simum. Next base: position 17,737,901 of record NC_141906.1, read on the forward strand.
TGCACAGTGTTTATCACAACCCTAAATCTCTTTTTTATTAACTAGTTCACCGTGTGCCTCTCCCTCTAGAATGTGAGCTCCACCCAGGCCTCCCTTCTTCATGCTGTATCCCCCAGGGCCACAATGGTAGCTGACCCATAGGAGGTGCATTGCCAAGTGAATAAATCAATGAAATCAAATCATACCTTCACCCAACTCAGGATGCACGCAGAGTTAACTGAAATAGCACAGCCAACATTTACTGAAACCCTGTCTTGGGGCTTACACATATGATCTTACTAAATGAGGCAGAAACTAACTTAGGAGACAGGAATTATTTTATCTGCCTGTTTCTGATGAGGATACTGAAGTTAAGGTCCCACACTTACCTGCTAAGAGGCAGAGATAAGTTTCAAACCCAGATCTGTCCAACCCTGGGCCCCAGGCTATTAACCACCATACTTGCTTACTTTTGCCTGAGGTTACATCAATTCAGTGTAAACACAGGTTATCAGTGGCTGATTAGAAAAGCTATACGAAGTGATGTGCCTTTGGACTTTTCAGAAACCAAGGGAAGATATTATTATCTAATATATGCAAGCTTGTTTGTTCAACAATTTGTTTCAAAGCATAGGTTTTGGGGAGAAGGAAAATAATAAAGTTGCATAAAAGTGGGGATTTTTTTACCAATGAAATAGCTAGGTTCAGATAGGGGAAACAACTTCATATGTCACAAAGTCAGTTAGAGGTAATAGCAAATCCTGAAGTTTCCCAAGGGAAAATCCATTTGGTCAATTGCACTTTGATCCATCTCCTGGGGCTGTGCTACACATCTGGTACCCAAACCATAGAAGATGGCTGTATAGGAAAGTCCCGAATCTGGATGTGAATTACCAGCTCCATAAGACAAACCCCGGGGTAGGTACATATAGACATCTGCCCCAGCAAAAGAGCTTTAAGTCCTCACAGATAACAGGAGAAAGGTGAGTCCCTTCTAGCATGCCACACATGCCTTCCAGGCCACAGAACCCATTCTCACCAGCACAACTTGCCGCTGCCACAAAGGAAGCGAGCAAACTTACTCAGAAGCTCTTGATAATTTCCAAGTGGGTCACCTTAAACTATAAAGTGGCTTGTAATTAAAATGTTTTCACAACTGTGAATAGATCACAGTGTCTAGACACCAGGAGACTTCAAGCCTACACCATCTTGCCCACCCATGATTACAACCTGCCAAAGAACACGTGATGTTTTCTTTATCAGAGCATCTTTAAGGGCATGCTTCTGGAAATCCTCTCCTCACAGCCTGCTGGGAGCTGCTTGGGAATCCCTGCCACCAAAACAAAGGCAAGTCTGGGCATCTAGGGCACCTGCTCTCCGGAGGTGAGAGAGCCTGGGCCAGCAGAATGGCTGTGGCATCACCCCTCAGGCTGGCTGAGGAAGTCCACACATGGAAGGGACGACTTCCCAGATCCAGGTGTATTGCATTATGGCTGTAACCCTGGAGGGTTACAGTGATTCTTCTCCTCCAGGGAGAACAAACAACTTCCCCAGCTCAAACATGGAGTGGGGGTAGGGGAGTGACGAGGTAGGTGAGGCCACAGTTTAAGCTCCTCTGAACTATTAAAAGGAAAATAAGGCATTTGGAAACCCCTATCCTAGTTCCCTATAGTACCTGATCCTACCCATGAGCCAAGGAGAAAAAGATACCTATCATTCATTCATTCAAAAAACACTCAATGAACACCTTTTTCCTAGGCATCATGTTGGGTGCTAGGGAAATAGAGATGGACAGGTCACATTTCCTGCCGATGGGTATTCCCACTTTAACAAAAACAAGACACTGAGGGTTCCTGAGAAAGATGGAATTCACCAACCATACACATAGAGAGATCAGGAGAGAGCAGAGGCAGAGACCTGGAAGGAAGCCATCCTCAGGCTGGTGAAGAGGCCCCACTAATGGATGGAATGGAAAGGAGGGTTGGACGAGACCCTTACCCCATAAGGGTTAAGAGATTACAAATTTGGGTGAAGAGGTAGAAGGAGGAAGTGAAACTGACTCTGATTCTCAGAGAGGGAGGGCAGTGCCACTGTCAACTAAGATTGAAAATCAGGAAGAAGAACAAATTTGGGGATGAGGGGAGAGAAGAGTGAGATTATGAATTTGGTTTCCAATTTCTTGAGTTTGTGTCAGGTACTCATAGAAAATCCAGAAGGCATATAGAAATCTCAATGGTTGGTCTAGAGAGCCCACAGAGTAAGAGATACAGATTTTTAACAACAATACTAACTTCTATTTAGTGGAGGTCTACTGTGTATCAAGTATGGTACACGGCAATCTCCTTTAATCCTAACTAGAAACCTACAAGGTAGGTATTATTATGCCCATTTAACAGATGAGGAAATGGAGGCTCTGAATTGTTAAGTAACCTGCCCATGGTCGCAGGTACCTGACTCTGGCCATTATGCTCTTTCTACTATGCCCTAGGACCTCTGGTTTTGGAGTCACTGCCCATAAGAAAAGACTACATCATCCAAAGTGAGAGTGTCCAGTAGAACCAGGTTTCTCGACTTTGGCACTATGGACATTGTGGGCCGGATCATTTTTGTTGTGGGGGCTGTCCTGTGAATTACAGGATGTTCAACAGCATCCCAGGCCTCTACCAACCAAATGCCAGTAGCACCCGCCTCTCCGTCACCATCAAAATCAAAAATGCCTCTGCTGCCAAATGTCCCTGGGGGCAAAATCGCCACCAGCTAAGAACCACTGCAAGAGAAATATAATGTGAGCCACACATGTAATTTTAAACTTTCTGGTGGCCACATTTCTTTTGAAAAAGTAAAATAAACCAACAACTAAAACCAGGTAAAATGAATTTTAATAGTATATTTTATTTAATTCAATATATTCACAATATTATCACTTCAAGATGTAATCAATATAAAAAGTACTAATGAGATATTGTACAATCTTTTTTTCACACTAAGTCTTTGAAATCAGGTGTGTATTTTACATTTACAGCACATCTCAATTTAGACTTGCCACATTTCAAGTGCCCCAGCCCTGTGGCTAGTGGCTTCCATTTCGGACAGTAGAGATCCAGAGGAGAAAAGAAGGGGCTCACCCACATTCATGGATGGGTGGAGACAGAGGAGCAAGAGTCAACACAATGATGGTCAGAGGGTGTAATAGTCAACTTCTGGGGATGCTGGCCATTCAAGCTTTTCCTTCCCCTCTGAGAGCTACAACCCACCTACCCCATGGGCTGGGGCGGGACAAGTGGGGAGTGAAGAAAGGTAGCTGGTAAGGAGAGGTGGGGAAACCAGAGAGAGGCCAGGGGAGGAGGCCCTGGGAAGCCCACCCACGCAGACGATGGGGAGTCACTGAGGCGTTCAGGGAGGCAGCCAGCAGGCTCCAGCGAGCGGTGCAGAGAGGCGAGGAGTAAGACAGACACAGACAACTCATGCACAGTCGGGAAATGCCCAGAGTCACCTCCACCGGCAGCTGCTGACGCAGGGCTGATTCCAGCCCAAGTAACCACTGGAACATAGCCCTCAAAACCACAGCGTCTGAGTCAATCTCGAGGCAGATCCAGAAAGATCAAGCCCCTTGCCTGGGACCACTCAGCAACAACCAGCACATCTTCGGGGTAATTCAAACCAAAGGGCTGGGGCTTGCCGCTGTCTGGACATCATTTCTTCACACATTTGGCCACCGCTACCCTGAGAGGAGCATTACTCTCCCCATTGCACAGATGGAGACACAGGACCACACCGCTGGAAAGGGCCAGGGCCAGGCTGCTTCACCGATTATTTTTAAAAACTTAACCAAAGCACATAATTCAAAAATAAAACTTAGAGATGGTCCTTCCCTTGAATATGAAATCAGTTAACTAATCAGTGTCTTATATAAGGAACAAGAAATAGAAAATCCTTTACAATGAAAAAACAAACAGCTCCATGGGATTGAAGAGAGGAAGGAAGAGGATACAGGAAAGGCAAATGAGGCAGGAAGAGGACAGAGGAAGACAAACAGAAAGGGAAAGAGGAGAGGCAGGTCCCCACAGGGGAAGAGAGCAGATGGTACAGCTGGAGCTGATGGAGCCAGGAGGAGCTGAGGGAGCCAGGAGGAGCTGAGGGAGCCAGGAGGAGCAGGCCTTGGGCCTCGGGTGGAAAGCAGGAAAGTGCTATCCACCTGTCTCCCGAGTGCGGGTTCTCTGTAAGTCATCATCGCTCTCTCAGATTCTCTCAGGAGAAACACTACTTGCCCCTCAGAGGCTCCACTTGATGAGAATCAGCACAGTGGTGGACCAGGGACCCTGTTAGACCTCCTTGAGAACCAGGTTGAGAGGGCAGCCTGGGTACACAGCCCAGCTGCCCACGGGTCCTTGAGGCCTGAGCCTCTCCTGCTTGGCTCCAGGAAGAGGAGATCCCACCCTCTGAGCTGGAGGCTCCAGAAGGGATCCTCCCCTTAGCTGATGTCCAGGGTTCCCATCACCTGTGCTGGGTACCCCTGAACTGCCCATCACTCTCAGAGTCAACTCATTTTCAGCTCTTTCCACTCCCACCAGGCACCTGAGCTGGTGATAGGCACATTTCCTTACACCATCTCCTCGACCAGGAGCTGTCATCCTCATTTTGCAGATGGGTAAACTGAGGCCCAGAGACTGAAAGCCAACCTGTGTTCTTTCCACTATATGGAAAGAACAGAATGAAGAGAGAGTGTGTAATACAATAAGCTTAAAGTGGAAGGTTACATACAGTATTCACACCCACAGTGCATATGAAAAGGGCTTTATCAATTATAAAGCTTTTTTACAAATAATAGTTGTTATTACTAACTTTACTCTTAATACAAAGAGCACACTGTCCTCTAGACAAGCTCATGGACCTCTTTCAAAGGGACTAAGGCCCACTTACAGAGTTCTTTCTAGTGTGATATTCAACTAAGCCAAAAAAAAAACAAGAAAAAACATGTTTAACCTCTGCTTCATCCCTGTGTGGGCAAAGCCTTGTTTGTTTTTCAAAACCCACTTTTAAGCACTGGAGAGCTCTCGGCCGCTCCCCACAGTTCCCAGCAAAAGTGCAGGCCCCAGTGAATCCCAAGGAGAGCCTCCCCCTGCGGCGAGAGCTTCCATCTCCCCCTAAGCGAGGAGGATAGGAAACCCCCACAGGCGCGAGGAGCCGAGCCCAGTCAGAGCAACTGGACCACCTTCTGGTTCAAGAACTTCTTTGCTAATCACCTACTACGTGCCTGGGAGGCTACTGCATACGGGGAAGAAGAGGTGGAATTTCAGAGTCTTTGGTGGTATTTCGACAACAGGACTACAGGCAGTGGTTGGGATTTGAGGCAGTTTAGGGGAAGCACGCCCGGTAGCGGGGTGTCACCCAGGTTCCCTCCAGGCCTCCTGAGGTCCTAGAGCCTCTCCTTTTTCCCACACTGTATATGGCTTGGACATCCTCGCTGCCTCCCTGGGGGAGCTGTGCAGCGGCACACGCTCAGAGAACACTGAGAACGAAGAACGGACGTGCTCCTGCACTCCAGGCCCCTGGTCTCCTCCAGCCTCAGCCTGCTCACCTATGGAAGGTCTTCTTCTGCCTGGGAAGGTGTCTAGAACTGGTCAAGTGTGGAATATTTCTTCACTCTTCCCTCCTGCACTAAATAATAGTCATGGTTTTTATTCTAGCAGCGACCATTTATTGAGGGCTCACTGCTTCATCTCCAGCATCTAGAACGCTGCCATCGTGGCCTGAAATCCATATGTGTGTTGAATGAAAGCTACTCATTGCTCTAAGCCCTTTACAAACACCTCATGTAAACCGGAAGAATCTTGGGGAGGCAGGCGAGGAGCCCTTCCTTGGCCATCAGCCTCTTCATAACTCTCAGGGCCACAGGAAGCCTTGCGTCTTTCCCTCCTGCTACGTAAACTCCAAGGCAGAGAGATTCAGAAGTCCCAGATAACTGGAGAGGTTCTGAGCACCCAGAGGCTGAGCGGTGGGGGTGACCTCACCAACCCCTGAGGCTTGACTACAGGGCCCAGTAAGAGTTAGTTACCACTGCTGCTATTAACTCCCAGATTAAAGTCCACCCATCCCCCTCCCCCAGCAGACCGAAGTGAGGGATCCCTAAAGTCACCCCCCAAGCTCACTCTTGTGTCCGCAAAAACACAGCAAGTCTTGGTTTAATGCAATGCTTGGAATCTATCTGTGAAACCTCTCAGAGATCCTAGACCGTTTCATCACAAGCCCGAATGTCACACTCTGAGACAGACCACAGGGCAGGATGCTCAGGAGCTATGCGCCCCTCGGAGAGACTGGAGACTGGCCCGGCTCCCCCCTTTACCTCTCCTGGGCTGGAATTTCAGAGAAGCGGCCCAGCACCAACTCTGCAGCCTCCGTGAGCAGGTATGCCCAGTGGTTAAGGCCTGCAGGGGAGCCCTCCCCTGGGACACAGACACCACTAGGGGGAAGGTGATCAAAGAGCAGCTCACAGGGCAGGGAGGCAGGCAAGGGATAAGGAGCCCCACGGTTCAGATTCCTTTTACCCTGACAAAGGGTATTAATCACCACCTTACTCTGTATCAGGCACTGTTCTAAGTGCTTTCCATATATTAATTTAGTCAGGTCTCACAATCACTCAATTAGTTGGATACCATTATCTTCCCCATTTTACAATTGAGGAAACTGAAGCACAGAGAGGTTAAGTAACACACTGAAGGTCACATAGCTATAAGTGAGATGCAAACCCAGGTTGGTCTGACCCCAGAGACCATACTCTCAGGCACAGTCTCACACCCACACCACCATGTCACTTCTTGGTGTGAAGAAGTTAGAGCCTCGAGGGCAGTCTATCTCAGTGGAGCCCTTGGCACACCTAACTCTCCTGTGTCCTGGGCCAAGAACAGTCTCACCCTCTCACAACAGTCTCCAACCAGCACCCTATCTGTGATACTGAAGACACACCATCAACCCCTCTTAGCTCAGCTCAATCTCAGAAACACTTGCTCCCTCACACTCAATTCTCTCGCAGGCCTATGCAGAGCAGAGATGGTTAGATTCTGGGCTCTGAGCTGGAGCGGAGGCTCTACGTCTGGGCTGGGACAGGGAGGAGGACAAGCAGAGAATGGGCGGTGGCCCTCCCCTGCTGTATTCCAGATGGATGCCCGTCAGGCTGAGACTCTAGCAATCATTTTCACGAATCGGGCAGTGATCAGCCGGGCACACCATATATTTTCAAATTGAGTTGGAATAGAACACGGGTTCCATGGCCCAGGACAGTTAAACAACAGAAAAACAAAATCACAATACACGTCATCTGAACCCAGTAACCACAAAGCCTTTTTTGATTCAGAGCTTAATTAAGAAAAACAAAAAAGAAGCAGGATATGGTTTCATGATGGCATCGAGCCACTTTCCCCCCACACTCCTGACTTCCTGTACAAAGAGGCATTTTGTCATTTTAGCACCTTCTCACCAAGACAACAATAGGCTACATTTTTTCCAGCTAAGAACAGTCCGCTTGAAACAACAGATGGGGAAGCAGCGAGAGTGGACGTGGGTCTGCAGAGCCACCGAGGCTAATGATTAATGGGTTTCCCAGGTCTGCTATCAGCTGTTCCAGACACCGAGTGTAGGGATTGCTCTTAGAACATGTTACTCTAAAGGCCCTCTCCCAGGCACTCCTGGGAGCAGGAGGTCAGCCTACGCATTCCCAATCCATGAGCTCAGCCTGGAGGTAAGCCAGGGCAAGCCTAGGTGGACAGCGGAAGGGCCAGGAAAGGTCTGTGAGCCTCTGGTTCTCACTGCTGCTCCAGGAAAGGAGGCTGGCAGTCCCACAGGGCTTTAAGACACTAACTCACTCGAACAAGAGACTGCCTGGTTTGGTCTTAATTAAAAGAAAGATCCAGGATCACAACTCACTTAAGAGAGAGCTTAGAGAGGCCATCTACTAAAACCTGTCATATCACACATGGAGGGAGGAAGGCAGAGAGAAGTTTAGGTTTTTAAAGACTTCCTGTGTGCTAGGAATGATTCTTCACGTGTATGTTAAAACCAGTAAGGGATGTTTCAACATTGCTGCTTTGCAGATGAGGAAATCTGGGCTCAAGCCACTGAAGTGATTGGCCCAGGGTCACAGACTAGTAAATGGAGGAGTAGTCAAGTGGAGGCTTGACCCAGATCCTCCCAGGCTCTTCCCAGCAGCCCCACTGCCGCACACAGGCAGGCCCCACGCAGCTCTGTTTCCTCAGACCAGGGGCCCTTGACCCATTTTTATGCCACGGGTCACACTTTGGCAACCCAATGAAGCCTATGGACACCTTCACAGAATAATATCTTTAAATGCATAAAACAAACGTTAACACATTTAACATATCTAACAATATAGTAAATAATAAGGTCCAGCTGCAGATCTAATACCTTACATAATTTCCAAATAGTAATAACTGTAAACCAGAGATTGAGATATTTGCAGCAACTGCTAGGATAAATGAAAATATTTGTGATTTCTAGTGGTAACAAAGTCACAGGCATTCCTAATGTAGGTTTGTTGCCTACAGTCATGATTGGGGAAAATGCCATATTTCAATTAGAAGTTAGTGAAAATAAAGACTTTTTCTCCCATCCAAGTTCACAGACTCCTGAAGATTCAACAACCTTGCAAATAAGCATACGAAAAGACGCTCCCCATTGTATGTCATCCAGGAAATGCAAATTAAAACAACAATGGGATACCACTACATGCCTATTAGAATGGCCATAATCCAGAACCCTGACAACACCAAATGCTGACAAGGATACGGAGCAACAGGAACTCTCATTCACTGCTGGTGGGAATGCAAAATGGTGCAGCCACTTTGGAAGACAGTGTGGCAGCTGCTTACAAAACTAAACATACTCTGACCATACGATCCAGCAATTGGGCTCCTTGATATTTGCCTAAAGAAGTTGAAAACTTACACCCACACAAAAACCTGCACAGGGATGTTTATAGCAGCTTTATTCATAATTCCCAAAACTTGGAAGCAACCAAATTGTCCTTCAGTAGGTGAATGGGTAAATAAACTGTGGTCCATCCAGACAGTGGAATATTTTTTTTTTTTTTGCTGGGGAAGACCGGCCCTGAGCTAACATCTATTGCCAATGCTCCTCCTTTTTTTCCCCCCTAAGCCCCAGTAGATAGTTGTATGTCATAGTTGCACATCCTTCTAGTTGCTGTATGTGGGACGCTGCCTCAGCATGGCCTGAGAAGCGGTGCGTCGGTGCGTGCCCAGGATCCGAACCCGGGCTGCCAGTAGCAGAGCATGTGCACTTAACCGCTAAGCCACGGGGCTGGCCCCCAAGACAGTGGAATATTATTCGGCACTAAAAAGAAATGAGCTAGCAAGCCATGACAAGATGGGGAGGAACCTTAAATGCATACTACTAAGTGAAAGAAGCCAGTCTGAAAAGGTTACATACTGTATGATTCCAACTATATGACATTCCAACTATATGTCAAAAAACCATGGAGACAGTAAAAAGATCAGTGGTTGCCAGGGGTTGGGGTTGGAGGAAGGAATGAATAGGCAGAGTGCAGAGGATTTTTAGGGCAGTGAAAATGCTCTGTATGAGGCCATAATGACAGATACATGACATTATACATTTGTCCAAACCCATAGAATGTACAACCACAAGAGTGAACCCTGGGACGGCCCCGTGGCTCAGTGGTTAAGTGCGCGCGCTCTGCTGCTGGTGGCCCGGGTTCGGATCCGGGCGTGCACGGACGCACCGCTTGTCCGGCCATGCTGAGGCCGCGTCCTAATACAGCAACTAGAAGGATGTGCAGCTATGACATACAACTATCTACTGGGGCTTTGGGGGAAAAAATAAATAAATAAACATTTAAAAAAAAAAAAAGAGTGAACCCTAAAGTAAACTATGACTTTCGCTGATTATGATGTGTCAATGTACCTTCAACAGTTGTAATAAATATACTCCTCTGGTGCAGGATGTTGATAATGGGGGAGGCTGTGCATGTGTGGGGGCGGGGAGAATATGGGAAATCTCTATACATTCCCCCTAGTTTTGCTGGGAACCTAAAACTGCTCTAAAAAAATAAAGATGATGCAACCACCAGAAAAAACAAAAACAAAAACAAAAACCAGACTAGCACTGCCACAAATCCTTAGCATGGGGGACAGTATTAACACTTTCCTTAAACCTGCAGGGTGAAACAATACAGTTCATTAACTGAATGCTTGCAATGGTGCAGCCTCCTTACTACACTAAGTCATTTCCTACTTAAAACAACTCTCTTAAGTGGCTAATATTACCTTCATTTTACAGGTGAGAAAATTTTGGTTTCAAAGTTGAAATAGTTAGACACGTCTACCTATTGCGTGTTTGAGGTTCTGCATTATTGTAATTGGAGAGATTGCAAAGAAAGCTGTTAAAAACTATTTTACTTGAAATTCCCTATTTTAAATCTGCGTAAACAAAACAAAATAAATTAGATGCTGACGCTGATATAAGTCTGCAAACGCCATCCTTAGCCCCAAATTTCAAACTACTACATCCATCAAAAGAGCCTCACAGTACCGGACATTAACTGAAAACCTCTAATAAGCGAACACTCAAATTGAAGGTCTAAAATCATAAATTTATAACTACAAAGTAATGCTGTTTTCCACTTTAAATATTTCAGGCAGGGTTTCTTTTGAAAGGTAAGAGTAATGTTTGAGCTCCCTGTCTCTTTAACGGTGTGGTTGGAGGGACGATGGATTTCATATTTTCTGAGAGGCACTGTGTACACTGAAGTCCTCAAACAAAGGTTGATCAACTGGACACTAAAGTCTGGGGCTTCTGATTTTGAAGATTCTTGCATTCTCCCATTTATCCCCGTGAAATTCCAGGCACGTCCTTTATCCCGATGAAGGCTCAGTTTCTTCATCTATAAAGTAAGAGAAGATAATGCCAGCCCTTATTACTTTACAGAGTCATTGCGGGACTCAAATGAGATACTGGATGCAAACTTGCTTTACCGGCAGAGAAGCCTTATACCATTATGAGGCATCACTAAATTCTAACAATGATGTCATTCAATATGATCTAGAGCCCCACGGTAAATGAGAGGGGAAAAATACAAGAGGTTCCTCCAGCACGAGAAGGGATCACAAATCAGTGTCACCCGCACCTGTCGCTGGTCCAGCAGTAGCAGAAGAAAGGCCAATGACGTGCTCTTTGTGGAAAATCTTCCTGCCAAGAAAATATGAAAACACTGGAAGAGATTGGACCTGCTAATATTCGGCTTTACAATTCCTTGCAAAAGAGCATAACATACATTCTCCTCTCCCTCAGGACCACGGTTCATGGGCTATACCTTGGCGCCTAAGGAGAAAGGTTTCAAGGAGATGGTGACCCACCATGTCCCATGTCTGAAAGAGGCCAAGGAGACAAGCATGCAAAGGTAGTCATGGTCTTGGCTAACTCTGAGGCCCCCAGGGACCCTGAAGAAAGCATTTCTATTGGCATACTGGGAATGAAGCCAGGTTACAGGGGGTTGGGCACAGAGGTGAAGCCATGGGAGCAAGAAGTCGAGAGATGGTCTTCCCCAGGAATTTGGTGGAGAAGGGAAGACGAAACGGCTGATGATAATCCGTTTCCATGAGAAGTAGGATGGCTGCTTAAAGGGAAGGGGCTGAAGGGTAGAGAGGAAGATAAAGGATGGGGACAACTTAGACAGAAAACCAGCTAGACCTTCTTAAAAGGCAGTTCCAGCAGCACTAAGATGCTCAGCATTGAGTTTTTGTAACTTGGTACCGAGACCATCTCATCAGGCTCTGCTACCTTCTCCAACAGCGCCAGGCAGCCCTCAAGGACAGAACAGGGTTACAGAGTCGGATCTCCGAAGGTGGGGTGAGCCTGAAGTCAGGGCAGTGAGAAGCTGCTGAACACGCCTGCAAAGACAGAACACGGGCGCCAGGAGGGGCAAGAAAATGAAGCCACGGGGAGGCAGGCTGACAGACGGGTAGGACACGGAGGAGCCGGCCGAGGGTGAAACCTGGGTTGGCAGCAGGTGTTGTGTGAGTGACACAGGGAGAGAAGCTGCAGCTTTGAGTTGCGGTTAGAGAGGAGCATTTCAAAGGAGAGTTCCGGGTGGTGACAAACTCCTAGGACTGGCCCCGGGACGGGGCTGCCGAAGGGAAAGTGGGAGGTGGAAGCCGCGGGAGCCGCAAAGGCCGGGGGCCCAGAGGAGAGGCTGTTCAGCAGGACGGACATTGGAAGTGCTGGAACGCTGGCCAGGGACAGAGTGGAGAAGAGGCCGAGAGCAGGGAGTGCGGCTAACGTGGGGCACGTGAGAAGGCGGTTGTGGAACACGAGGTTGCTGAGGCAGGAGACAGGCACCGGGCCAGCCTGGAGGTGGAACTGTGGTCCACAGGCACTGGGGAGCCATGAATTTGGGCAAAGAGCCACAATCAGATCCGTGCTTCGTGCTTCGGAGCGTGACGCTGCAGGGGTCGGGAGCCAGGCTGGAGGGCAGGAAAGACAGAGCGAGTTCAGAGGTGGCGACTGCCTCGCCGGGGCGGGAGATCACGGCCTCCACAACAGCAGGGGCGGTGGGAACTGGGAGAAGGGGATGGATATGAACAAAACTGCAAAGGAAGGGGCTGCAGGACCAAAACGGACTAGGTGGGGGGCAGAAGGAGATGGGAGTCCAAGAGGACTGCGGGGTTTTGAGCCCTCAGGGCGAAGAAACAGACGAAGAGAAGCCGGTTTCAGAAAGAAGATGGTGAATGTGGCTTAAAGGTGCCGAGGGGCACCCTGAAGATGTCCACAGGTACCTAAACGGGGTCGTGGGGCCCGAGAGGGATAAGGGCCAGAGGCACGAATGTGCAGAGCCATCTTCCTGGGGAGACAGCTGAGTGCAGCCGAGATTTCCCCGAGAAAGCAACCAGCAGAAGCAGGAGTCAGAGACAAGCCCGTGGAGGCACTACATGTGTACTGCAGAAAAGGAGAGAGCCTGACTACGACGACGTTACAAAATGGGTCCAAAAAGTTGTGTCACAAATCCAAGAGACAGTTTCAAGGAGGAGGTAATTAACAGCTACCAGGCACTTGAAATGCTTTATGTGCATTCTGCATATAACCTTCACCCCAGCCCCATGAGCTCACAACTATTATTATTATTCCCATTTCATACATGAAGAAACAGAGGCTCCAAGAGGCAAGGTCACACTACTTAGCAAGCAGTGGAGCTGGCATTCAAAGACTTCTTAGAACAAAACCTGAACTTCTTACAATGGACTAGATGAAAGGCCCTTCAGCCATCGGCCTCCTGTCTGACCAGCCCCTACCTCATCTAGCGTCACTCTCCCCTTTGCCCACTTCACTCCAGCCCCCTCTTGGCTGTCTTGCTGCTTCTTCCACTGGCCGAGAGCTTTCTCACCTCAGGGCCTTTGCACCTGCTATCCTCTGAACAACCAGCTCTTTGCCTGGCTGGCTGCTTCTCATCCGGAGATCTCAGCTTAATGTCACCTCCTTTCCCCCAGTTCTTTCTTACACGACATCCTATTTATGTCCTTCTTGGGGTGACATGATACAATTATCTTTGTGTCTTTCTGTTCTCTCCTGACTAGTTGGAAAGGTCCCCAAGTTTTGGGCCTTCTCTGTGATCTTTCTCCTCTCTGGTGCCCAGCATAGAAAATTGGCACTTAGAGAGCTGTCACTGAGTGAGTGAGTGAATGAGTAAATTAATGAATAGACTCCTTCTTGGGTGGTGTTAAGTACTGTGGACATTTAGGAGGACTTTTTCCTTCCAGGAAGACTTTAAATCAGAATGCCCAGGTGTGCCCCAAGCGTGGCAGCAAGGCTGGTTTCGGCCTGTTGCTAATCTGCTGGTCTCTGGGCAAAGAGTGAGCAGCTCCTCTAAGGCAGGACGAGCACAGGATGCGGTAAATTCCTCAGGCCTGAGACAGTGTTACTCACTGATGGGACAGACTCTAGTTTACCTTCACTTCTTCATCTCCAAGGTTTCGCAATTCCTCCATGAGGAAGTCAGGCCATGTGACTCTCTGCTCAAAAGCCACGTGGGGCTTTACATCTCATTCAGAGTAAAAGGCAAAGTCCTTCCGACGGTTTCAAGGCCCACAGATCTGGGCCCCCACTCGCTTTCTGGACGCATCTCTTCCCACCCCAGCCTGGCTCCTTCTGGCCACATCTGCCTCCTTGCTGTTTCAAGAACATGCTGCGCACACTCGCTTGTCAGCATCTCTACACCTGCTGTTGTTCCCTTTGTCTGCAATTCTCTTCCCCCTAAGAGCCACATGCTCATGTCCTCACTTCCTTCAGGTCTCTGCTCAAACGCCATCGTCTCGTAGAAGCCTTCTCAGCACATCGATATACAACAGCAACCCACTTCTACTCGCGGCGCCCACATCTCCCTCAGCTGGCCTTATCTTCTCCCTAGCATTTGCCACCACACACACGTATGCACACGCAGCCCACACACATGTATTTACTGTCTGTCTCTCACTGAAAAGAACACAAACCCCAAGAAGGCAGGGACTTCGTTCTCCTTACTGCTGTATCCCCGGTGCCCGGCAGGGAGTCGACATTCAACATGATTTTTTGAATGAATTAGTAATGGTGAAAAATTTAACTCAGGGACGGTAATTTAAAAAATAAGAACAAGTGGAAACAGTTTGGTGGTTCCTCGAGAAGTTAAACACAGAATTACCATATGACTCAGCACCTCTGCTCCGAGGTACGTGCCCCACAGAACCGAAACGGGAACTCGAACTGATTCTGGCAGGCCAAGGTGCACTGCAGCACATTCACGACAGCCAACAGGGGGAAACAACCCTAGTGTCCATCGCTGAATGAATGAATGGATAAACGAAATGTGCTATATGCATACAACGGAATACTATTCAGCCTTAAAAAGAAAGGAAATTCAACATGGATGAACCTACAACATGGATGAACCTTGAGGACATTACGCTGAGTGAAATAAGCCACTCACAAAAAGACAAATACAGTATGATTCCACTTATATGAAATATCGAGAATAGGGAAATTCATAGAGATACAAAGCAGAATGTTGGTTACCAGAGGCTTGGGGGGCGGGGGAACGGAGAGTTATTGCTTAAGAATACAGAGATTCTGTTTGCGGAGTTGAAAAATTTTGGAAATGAAAAATAGTGATGGTTGTAGGACACTGCAAACGTACTTGATGCCACTGAATTATACACTTAAAAATGGTTAAAATAGCAAATTTGATGTTGTATATATATATTTTACCACAGTAAAAAAAAGAAAACATCAGGAATGCCAAAAAAAAAAAAAAAACAGTAAATGGAAGAGATCACTTTAAGCAAGAGAGCAATAAACCCTGCACTGTAAACACAGGCATGCTAGCTAGAAGGGGTGAAGGACACCTCCTTGGACTTGTTCTGCAGATGTGGACATGAAGGAATTCTCCCAGGTATGTTCCTCGGATTTAGACAGCTCTCCCCGGAGGAAAGATGTGAAAATAAAAATCTTCCCACTGCTGAATGCAAACTGGTGCAGCCACTATGGAAAACACTATGGAGATTTCTCAAAAAATTAAACAGAAATACCATAGGATCCCAGCTATCCCACTACTGGGTATTTATCCAAAGAATACGAAATCAACAATACAAAGAGACCTATGCACCCCTATGTTCATTGCTGGATTATTCACAACAGCCAAGACGTGGAAGCAACCCAAGTGCCCATCAATGGATGAATGGATCAAGAAGATGTGGTATATATATATACAATGGAATACTACTCAGCCATAAAAAAAAGACAAAATCATCCCAGTCACAACAACATGGATGGAACTTGAGGGTATAATGTTAAGCAAAATAAGCCAAAGACAAACACTGCATGATTTTACTCATGTGTGGAAGATAAACACATCAATAAGGAGAACAGATTAGTGGTTACCAAAGGGGAAAGGGGTGGGTGAAAGGGGTAAAGGGCCACATATGTATGGTGACAAAAAAAAAAAACTAGCCTATTGGTGGTGAACACACAGTCTATGTAGAAACTGATATATAATAATGTACACCTGAAATTACACAATGTTATAAACCATTATGACCTCAATAAAATTAAAAAAAAAATCTTCCCACTGCTGAATTCTCGTGGACAAACCCTGGGTGATAGCGTGCTACCCTGTATTTATATCTCTTAAGACTAGGATGCATAAAAGGAGTTATAGGGCACGCCGGGTGGCAGCAAAATACGTTATATACAGCTGCAGGTTCTGAAGTTAGAACATATTTGGGTTTTCTTCCCCAAAACCAGCATAGCAGTTTAGGGTAAATAGTTTTTTTACATAATATAATTGAATACACAGCACATAAAAGAATATATGCATATACTATTATGTTTACAACTTACTCCCTGTAAGCACACACTTCTGCAACCACATGCGTTCTACAGTACACTATGGGTATTGATGTATAGGTTAAACGTGGTATATGGAGAGCTGGTAGCTCATAGCTGACCATCCTGTGTCAGTTGAGATCTGTGTGGCCTCTCGTCCTTGACTCTCCCAAAATTCATTTGCTGAAAGGCCACGAAGGAAAAGACTCAATTGCTTGAACCTGCAGACACTTGGTTCTCTTGTGCCCTTTGACTTCTGCCCAATCCTGCTTCTTTCCACCTTCCTTTCACAGGTGTTGATTGCTAAGGAATATCTTGCACTCCAAACACCTTCTAAGCATTTGCTTTGGAAGAACTCAACCTGCAACAAATACCTACTATTCATCAGGTATTATTCTAGGTGATGGAAAATCAGCAAAGAATATATAGACAGAAACTCCTGCCCCCGTGGAGCTTATATTTTAATAGGTTTCTGGGAACACTTCTGTCTATGTGATAAGGCAACGTATGTAGCTAGAGCAGCCCCTTATACCTTTATCCTGCCTTGAAAAGTAGACGTGATGGCTGGCAGTGCAGCAGCCATCTTGTGACTACAAGGTGACAAGTATGAGGAAAAGCCTAGAGCTGCACTATTCAATTCAATATCCATTAGTCACATGTGGCTGTTGAGCATTTGAAATGTGGCTAGGCTGAGTTGAGATGAGCTGTAAGACACATGCAGGATTTTAGAGAATTAATACAAAAAAGGAACGTAAAATATCTTGGTAATAATTTTTTATATCAACTACATGTTGAAATGATAACATTGTGGATACATCACATTAAATAACATATATTATTAAAATCAATTTCACCATTTTGTGCCTTTTTAAATGTGGCTACTAGAAAATTTTAAATTACTTATGTGGCTCACATTACATTTCTATTGGACAGCGCTGGCCTAGAGAATCGCAAAGAATATAGCCACTGAATTTCCAGTCACCATCTCTCTTCCGACACCTGGTTAAAAAATAAGCCCCTATTTGTTTGAGTCTCTGCAGGTGGGTTTTTAGTTACTTGCAGCTGAGTGCAATCCTCTGTGATTCGGAGCAGAGAACAACCTGAGGGCTGGGCCCAGGGAACCACCAGGACCCATCCTGCAGTGGGAGGGTGAACTCAGCCTGGTACCCCACCCAGCTGAGTAGGAGGTAGACAGATATATTCATGCTAAGTGGAAAAATCCCCCGCCATAGAATATACTGATCTCCACGATATTTTTTATTATGAAAACAAGCAAAGCAGAGCAATGGTCTCTGACGAGCAGGAAAGAAGGAAGCCAGGGGACACCTTCCAGTCTGGGAAGCCTTTTGCCCTGCCCAGCGCACACATTAATTTGGATAATCCTGGCTGGAGATTCCCTAAAGGCTTGTGCAACCCTGGTGGGCCAGCGACTGCAAGAGGTTTTTCTTTTTTCTCCAAGAAAAAGGAGGCCCAGCCCTTCAGCCTCACAGCCCTGTTGGCCAATTTCCTTACCCTCCTTGAAAGCTCCACGAGCAGCCAGATGCTCATCAGGGCGCAGACAGGGTGTGTCATCATCCCCGCACCACAGGGAAAGGCTGCTTGGGGATCAGTGCTCAGATGCACATTTGGACAGACACCTGAGTAAGGAAATAAAGGCACTGGCTGCTCCTGGCTTCTGCAAGCCCACTCTGGAGGCTCATATACACCAGGACTCACCCCATGCGGCTCCAGAAAGAACTGTGTATGTCATTGAGTACACTGTTTGTATAGCTCCAGAAAGAAGCCTCTTGAGCTACAGGGTGCATTCATTTAGTCCCTGAGTACTCTCCCTGTGCCAAGCCCCATGCTGGGTGCTTGAGGCCCAGGGATGAGCCAGTCATGTTCCCTGTCCTCAGCGCGCTCACAGTGAGTGGGAAAGGGAAAAAAAAAAGCCATCAATGACAGACACCCACCAGCAAGACAGAGGTAGGACTAGAGTCTGGGAGCCCACAGGGGGCACCAAACCCAACTGGGGATGGAATAAGAGAAGGGGGAAGTGGAGAAGATCAGGGGGGGCTCCCTGGAGGAGGTGATGTTTGCTTACACTGAATCATAAAGAGAACAAGTCAGCTAGGCCAGGAAGGGGCCCTGTTCAGCACAAACAGTATAGATCCTCCATGGCCAGGGCTCTCAAAGCTCCCATTATTTGATGAAATCTTGAAGAGGGAAGTATACACTTGTATTTGTTCTTCTTTTAAAGGGCATTCACCTTTTACTGATAAAGCCAACTTCTTGCTGAAATCAGGTATATGAAACCAGAAAGCACTGTGCAAACGTTGGGTGGAACAGTAATTAAACTGCAGTGATTGTTATGGGGTGGCAGCGATCCCAACCCTATTGCCACCGGACTGCTCCTCACTCCGTGGCCCAGTTCAAGGCCACCGAGCCCAGACTCCAAGACTCAGAGGGTGTCCATCTCAATGTCCACTCAGCCAGGCCCAGGAAATCCAAGTCAGCAACATCCCGCTGTGGTAGCTCCCTCTTCAAAACGGCCTCCTCCTGCACTATGGGAGGGCGTGTCCTCTGGAAGAATCTCCCGGGAGGAGAACCTGACAAAGCCTATAATATTTCAGTGCAATGCACATGCCCTTTGACTCACAAGTTCTCACAAGCCATCCCATAGAGAGCTTTCATGTGCGTACAGAGTACGTAGCAGGAAGTGCTGCAGCCATGTTTAACACGGCCATAAACTGGAAACAATCTAGGCAGTTAAGTGGAGTGTGATAGAGCCATAAAATGGGAAGCCAAAAAAAGCCACGAAAATAAGAAAAAGGCTCGATCCCCATGTACTGACATAAAACAATCTCCAAGATATATTCGAGTGAAAAAAGCAAGGTGATAACAAACATGCAAAAAATTTTTCCATTAAAAATGAAGGGAGGACACACACATCCATATGCATACACACACACGTGCACACTCATGCACACACATGTAGAGGCTTTCAGGAAGAACACAATGGTTGTCTCTAGGGAGGGGACCTGGGAAAAAACACTTCTAGAGTTTCTTGTCCTGCTCGAATTATTTTTTATCATGAGCACGCATTTCTTTTTTAATTAAAGAAAACTAATTAGTTTTTTCTCAAAAAGACAAAGTCTTTATTTATAAATGTGTTTATAAAATGAACCACAGTGAGCCCAGATTAACCACTTCCTATGAAGACAGCCAAAAAAGAGTTTCCTCATCTCAGTTTAACATTGTTGCGAATTGGATTTACTCAAGCTCACATATAATGTCCAATGCACACACTCATGCAAAGCCCGCAGAACGCGTGTGGAGTTGTGCTGACACGCATAGCAATGACCGCACCCCGATTGGCAATCTGGCTTGAAAACCTGTCTCATGTAGCAAGCCAGGAGTCCACTGTCAGGGAAGGGGACAGATCCGGGGTTCGTCTAAGCTCTTTGTTCAACTGGTACAGAATTTCACACGCCAGAGACCATCCTCTGCTCTATCGGCTATGCCTGCAACTCTCCGTATTAGGCAAAGGGGTACTTGACAGGCCCTGGCCAGCGCAGCAGAGCCTGGCTTTGAGGGCCCTGGTGGGTGATGTCAGAGGTCAGGAATGTCAGATAAGCTTATCTAGGCCAGGAGACAGCAGCCTTCCGCTCCCAGCTTCCCCCCTCCCACCCCCGACGGTCCCCCCTCCCTCCCTGCTGTGCTGTGCTTACGAAGCTCAGGGACTACACGAGTTGGGTTGTAAGCATTACCCAGGCCTGGGCTACCCGCCACTGGGGAGCCACCACAGACGGGCAAGGGTCACGTTCAGGAGCCAAAGGTGTGGGGTGACCCTGCTGGATGCTCACAAAATACAGACATTTCCTTCTCACCAGATAACCCAGAGGTTTCATTGTATAGGCTGGCCCCATTTCTGCTGGTGACTAACGAGTCCATGAGTCATTTCCTGCAAGCGTGTTTTTACGGCAATGATGTACAAACGCCCTCTGGTCTGAGTGGTACCTGTGATTGCTGAGCCACCCCACGGAGGGTGGTAGAAAGAACCCTGGACTGGGAATTGGGGGGCTCATCCTCAGAGGTCCTCCAGGTCCTCTGTTTGACTGCGGGACCCTCTCTTCACAGCTTGGCCCCAGGAGGCCTTTCTCTCTGGCTTCCTCTTGTCATCTATCCATTCTGCTCTCTCTGGTTCTCACCCACTCCCGTTTCCCCAAAAGCACCTTCATTCACATGACATGAGCAACACACTCTTCCTAGACTACATCTCTCTGCCTTGTGTTGCCTCTAGCCCTTCCTCAGCAATGCAAGGCAAACTCCTACTCATCCATCAAGCCCCAAATCATACCTCCTCTTCCAGGAAGCATTCCCAGACTACCCTAGTCACGCTAGCTTTTCTCTACTCCTGCAGAACAGTGAACACACCTCTCTCATAGCACTTAGGATATTAATGATAACAACGGCTAAATGTTTACTGATCACTTATTACGTGCTAGGCAGCATTCTAAACACTTTACAAAGATTACCCTATTTAACCCTCACTGTAACTCCATGAAGGAAGTACCGTTATTACCCTCATATTAAGAGAATGCCACTGAAGATCAGAGATTTAAGTAACTTGCCCAAGGCCACAGAGCTATGAAGTGGCTGATAGGTACCTAGATGAGAACCTGGCACACAGTAGCTGCTCAATAATTATTCACCTCATAAATGATTAAATGAGTGAATAAATACAGAAATAATAACATTTCTGTCTCCTCTATAGAAAGCTCAAGTGAGAACCACTTCTTATTCATCTGTTAAACCATCTCCCCTTCGAACACCTTCTAAGGTGTAGGGCACTGGAAATTTCGAGTGAATGAATGAACGAACAAAAGAATATATGAGCGGGCCGGCCCTGTGGCTTGGTGGTTAAGTGCGCGCGCTGCGATGCTGGTGGCCCGGGTTCGGATCCCGGGTGCGCATCGAGGCACCACTTCTCTGTTCATCCTGAGGCCGAGTCCCGCATACAGCAACTAGAAGGATGTGCAGCTACGACATACAACTATCCACTGGGGCTTTGGGGGGAAAAATAAAATAAATAAAATCTTTAAAAAAAAAAAAAAAAGAATATATGAGCAAAACAATAAATAGAGTCCAAATCTGGGCAACGCCACCCACTAGCTTCAGGCAATGGCTTCTGCATCCTGGGCCCCCAGTTTGTCACCTGTCAGATGCACAGACTGTACACAACATTCTTTCAAGTTCCTTCTAGCATTAAAGGTACATATAAAATAAATGCCCAGACTCCATGATTTGGGGATGATGGCAATTCCCATCCCCAATTATGCACTGCCTTTTCTTTTTTTTTTGGTGAGGAGATCAGCCCTGTGCTAACATCTGCCAATCTTCCTCTTTTTTTCTGAGGAAGACTGGCCCTGGGCTAACATCCGTGCCCATCTTCCTCCACTTTATATGGGACACCGCCACAGCATGGCTTGCCAAGCAGTGTGCCGGTGCGCGCCCAGGATCCAAACCGGCGAACGCCGGGCCACCGCAGAGGAGCGCGCGTACCTAACCACTTTCGCCACTGGGCCAGCCCCTGTACTGCCTTTTCTTCCAGGTTGTTTTCCCTGGGAACATTACACAACTGGATGTGGTATTTGATCTGGGTAGTACCTGCATACAGAGCCAATGTCAGCCCTGAGAGAGTTCACTGGGCTTGCTCCTTGCTTCCCTCCATCCTTATCCAAACAGATCACACCCAGGGAAAGAAGTATCAAGTGCCTGACAAAACCCTCATAAATGTCAATAATAAACGATGATCCCGAGTTAGATTATGCAACTGGCACCTAAGCCACTGCTCTAGTGACTTTGAAGGTCCTTCTCCCTGTTCCCTGTTGCCTGAACCAGACGCCGTCTTCTGCAAACAGATCCTGGTCGCCAATCTCGCCTACCATCACCACCAACACACACACACACACACACACACTGCTGGCACGAAGGGAGCAGCACAGTGCTTAGGTAGCATATAGTAGGGGCTGATAAACGCTTGTGACACGTGGAAGCCCAGATCCACTCGAGACTATGCTGACGTGTGTCTACATCAGCGCAAAGGTGATGAATTCTGTTCATTCCCGCTCTACCTGTGGCTAACCAGGAGCATGGCTATATGCCTGGTATCTGACACACCTGCGCCATATGGCTTAGTATTAACGATCAGCCATGTGCACACTGATGCCCAGCATTTCTTGTTCAGCTAATGCTCAGCATAAACTACCGCACTGAAGGATACCTAAACGAGGTGTGTGAGCAAGAAGCGTCTGTCCATGTCGGAAAAGAGTGAGGACCATGTTCTGTGTTTTGCTTGACTCACAAGGAGTACAAGCGCCAGGCTCTTAGAGCAGAGCATTAACCATCCATGGATCCAGTACGGAGAGGGCATGCCCCATAACCAGAATGCAAATAAACAGCCACTGTGGAGGACACCTCTTGTTTATCTGTCTCTCACCTCCATGTTTTTGGGGACCTGCTCCTCTCTCATGTCAATCACGTGATGCTTAAAAGAGCTGCCGAAGACAGTAGCCAGCTCCCCTGGCTTGGGCCACAATAATTGGCCCAGAGATGAGCCAATTGGAATCCTTCCCTGAGATTTTTTCCTATATTGAGCAGGACGAGAAAGAGTCTAGCCTTTTGGGCCACAGAGCTATAAAGATATGAACTAGAGGCTACCAACATGGAGAAAATCCATTTGCAGGAGGGAAGAATGGAGCCAACACAGAACAAAACATCCAAGAGAGAGATGAAAGGAGGGAGGATGGGAAAGACTCAGAGTGTCTGGACCTTCCTGTTTAGATGAGCTAATCATGTCCCTGTTTGTTTAGGTTAGTTTGAGCTGGGTTTCTGAAATGTGCAGCTAACGTGGCCTAACATAGTCACAACAGTACTAAGAGTGCATTTTCAAATGTGTCTTCTGCTCTTGGGGATCTAGGTCGTTTTTATCAGATAGGCTACCACACATTTGAAATGTCTTTGTTCCTCCTCCTAAGAAAGGTGTAAAAATTCCTGGGCAAGAATCACTCTTGCTCAGTATCACTAAGGACGTTAGCGTTTCTGGCACCAATGGTGACCTGCCAACCACAGGATGTAAGGACTCTTCTATTTCAAGCCACGAAAGCTTGCTTATCAAATAGAGGCTGGTCAGACAGGCTAGGCAACTGGCTAGCGATTTTTGAAGAAGGATATCTTCATGGTGGTCAACCCTCCATTCCGTCTTCCTGCTGGCTCACTCCCTCTGAAGGTCTGTCTTCAGATCACCAAGAGAGTCCCTCAACAGCTAGAAACTGTTGGGTTTCCTATAGCATTTCCTCATAAAATAAGACCTCTGAAAACCTTCTCTGAGAAAACATATTGCAGCCCAGCCCCCTGACTTCTATGAGATCTTCTTAAAAGAAAGCCACCATATGCATCACCATGTGATGCTTTGAAAGCTAAAAGCTTCCCCTCCTCTAAGTCTGAAGAGCTACCCAATGAAGTACAAACCATGAAGTTACAACTAGGAAGGGAGGTGCTGGGCGGGGGTGGTGCCTAGGATACTGGCCGCACCCCTTTCTCCCCCTCTTTTCTGTAACACTTCCATCTCCTCTGTGTAAGGCTGAAGCTTGGCAGGTCATGGGCAGGTATGACCTGGGCTGAAGCAGTTGGTCTCTTAGCCCGATGCAATGCTCCTCCTGTGCGACGGTCAGTCGGTGTGCCCCAGGCTCGGCGGAGCCTGGCAGCTGTCTCCCCGGGGGCAAGGGAAAGCAGCCGTATCCCACGGTGGACAAAACGGCTCCTCATCACCAAAACAAAAACACAACAGTCCCGATCGCCATGGAGAGTTCAATCCTCTTGTCTGGGATTGGCACTGACTAGAATTCCAAGGCCTCTGGCTGAGCTACCTCCTGTGAGGTCTAAATACAGCACGTTCACTTTTAACCTAAACATACAGCCTGGACCAGCGCCCAGGCTGACAGCCCCCAAGGGCCCACAGGGAAGTCTTGACCTCTGGCTGCCCATTTGGCAATGGGCATTGCAGAGATAACAGAGAGGTGATGCGCAGGTCAGCCCCAGGTTCACCGATGCTGCCTATGGTCAAACAGTGGGGGAGTAATCGGCTTGTGGAGGGTTAACTACAAGTGTGATCCTGAGCAGAGAAGTGCATTCTGGGAAAGGGGTGGGGAGGGGAGAATGTGAAGATGTGAAGAGGAAGAGAAAGAGAGAGGGAGGAAAGGCAGTAAGGACCAAAGACCTACTTCTTAGCCAATTAATTACAAGTCAGGGGATCTTCCTAGAATGTTTGCTCCCAGGGGAACACAATTCTCTAGTTATGCCTTACCACGGAATTTAGGACATAAGCCCTAAAATCAGACAGACCGAAGCTGCCATTTAACTGTGTGACCTTGGGCAAGATAATTGACTTCTCAGTTTCCATCTCTCTAAAATGGCCCAAAGAACTATGTGGGGGGCTTCAATGAGACCACGTACGTAAACTGCCTAGCACGTAGAAGTTGCTCAATAAATAGCAGCTACTGTTCTAGTAGTAGTGGTGGTAGTAACAGTAGAAATAGGACGGCGTCAAGCATGCCTGCATTTTCTCCGCCATGGAGAAGGCACAGGAAGAGTAGCTGAGGCCAGCACAATAAGACGCAAGCTCCCATCTTATACGGATAAGCTGTGCGTGTATAGACAAAGGAAGACTTCAACTGAGCCAGACAATAAAACACACCCACACCTACTACAAACCTCAGAACAGGAAAATGGCAACCGGTCCTAACCTCCCAACCAGTCAACCCACGGGCCCCACAGAGTAAGAAATGTCCATCCAGGGCTCTCCCTACCTTGGTGTTCATACACGACTTCCCTCGCTTATATTCCTTGTGGGATCCACGCTTGTCCAATTTGTACCACAGGGCTTTAGCCTTCCAGGTGTTCACCTTGGACTTCAGCTTGGAATAAAAGTTTCTGTGGTCCAGAGGGTCTAGGTCCAGGTGCCGGGTGAGGATGTTAAAGGCCTGGAGGGTGCCTTTGCACGTGGAAGCCTGGACAAAGTTCTCAAAAATCTGCCCGGCCTGGGTCTGCTTCTCATCCTCGTTTTCCCCCATGTTCCAGGAGCCGCGTGGAGCAGTGGAGTGGAGAGGGTGGAGGAGAAGACCATGAAGTACCAGAAAAACGTCACACCTGCAGAGGGAGGCGGAGGCAGAGGTGAGCTCCATGGCAACGAGGGTAGGGTGGGGAATGGGTGCTGACAGTCAAAGTAAAATCCCTTTAAGATACTAAACATACTAAATATAAAACTCAATACAAAACATAAATAATCTATAGAAAACATACAATCAAAACTTCTAACCTGGCAATGCTGTCTTGCCGGCGACGTCTTTCTCCCCAACACTCCACTCCTCTCACTGGCTAAAAAGAACGACAGATTGCTCAAAGCCTCACCCTGACTGCTGTCAATATTACCTGGTCAATCTTGCTATGAGCCAGATGATTCTAGAAATAGTAACTAGTAAAAGGAAAAAACTAGAAAAGCACTCTAGATTTAGCACCATTGAAAACCTACAATTCTTGGTGCTGCAAATTGGTTGACTCATATTAACATCACCTAGCGACATGACGTGAGTGCACAGACCATAAAAATCAAAGCACATGCCTCCCTAGATTTCAGAACCATCCCACCTATCCTTAGACATCAGACTTGAATGTCTTCCTTCGTTAGTTACCAGAGAGCAGGTCTTTCCCCTCTGCAGACAACAAACGGCCACTTCTCCAAATTTCTATTCCTGGTGTCTGCTGGCGGCACAGCATCTACCTCCGGCAGACACACAGAAAGACAGAGACACATGGATCTCCTCACAACGTGCAGGAGGGGTCTGTGCTTTGTAAGCCCAAGCTCTGAGCTATTTAGAACAAGTGCTTAGGCTGATGGGAGGAAAAATGCGATGGGTGTTCATTCACATCACAAAAATAGCTTGCCTGGGTTTTGGCCATCGCCCTTTCTCTCTCTGCCACTCTAACCTCAGGCATTTCTTAGGAAAGTCAGTTAAGTTTCAAAAGAACAAAAATAAATTAGAGCTGGTTTTCCAAAGCCCTAGCTATTTTACCAGAATCTGAAGCTAGAGCAAGAAGACAAGTGTGGAGGAGCTGGGGCTGGCCCAGCTGTCAGGAGGGCTTGAGGGGTCTGTAAATGAGAGGATACAGCATACTGAGCTCCCCCAGACAGAGGCCCAGCAGGAGGAGGTCAGCAAACACACAGAGACAAGGCCCTCAGGCTGTGTGGCTTCCCACTCTCCAGACTGGAACGCTATTGTGGGTGCATATGGATTGTGGGCTAGCCTTATAATACTAAAAGCAGAGAATGGTGTTTATCTTCTTCCTTAATCCTTTACCCATTCATTCAGCGACAATTACTGATGCCTTCGTAAGAGCCACGCATCACCCTAGGTGCTGGGGATATAGGGATGGGGCCCAGCGAGGAAGACAGGCCCATCAAGAGCTGATTAAAAGACAATAGGTGAGTGCTTGTGGACTACGAACACAGTGCATGGACACCCAGAGCAGAGGTGTCCAACAGAGCCCAGAGGAGCCACAAGAGGGAAGTGACAAATGCTACAATTTTAGGAACGAGGTGGATTTCACCAGAAGACTGAAGAACGGACGTTTCAGGCAAAGGAAACACCACACGAAGGCATGAGTCTGGAAAGGGCCAGGACAGCTGCAGAATGACAGCAAGTTCAAGGTGTCGGGAGTTCAAGACTCATGACAAGGTGTGGTGGGAGCGTCCAGGGCAGATCGCGGAGGGGGCCTCGCTTCTCCAGTGGGCCATGGGGTGCAGGAGACAGAGCAGCAGGGTGAGACAAGTCTTTGGGAAGATAAGGTGGCAGAGGGTGGACTGGAGAAAGAGGCAGCAATGAATAAAGAAGCTGCGAGAGCTAGGGGACATGAATGTTGTAGGGCAGCCTGGCTGGGCACCACCCGTGAGGAGCAGCCTGCTGGGAGCAGATGAGCTCTCCAGACATTGATGGGTGCAGGGGCACCGGCAACAGTATAGGACCCCTCCCTCCCTTCCTTCTTTCCCTGAGAGCTTCCAATGGGCCCGGCACCATGCTCAGCTGAAGGGAGAGAAGCACATTCCCTGCCCCAGGCCCAGCCAAGTTCCACCCTTTAGCCAGGCCTCCATCCTCCATGAGAACCTACCTGGCTGCTCCGGCCCCCTGTAACTCAACATATTCAGGCAACTTGGAAGGCTGTCTGTGCTTTGCCTGGTATGGATAAGACATGGATTCCCTCACAGATGCTCTCTGGGCTCCTTTAATGTCCGTGGCGCTCACTTTGGCATCACTCACATAAACACCGCCTCCTACTGTGTTTCGACTTTGTCCATGTGCAAGACATGCCACCCAGAGAGCATAAACAGAGAGCAGGACTCGTTTGCTTTGCAGAGCATATTAACATCCTCAGTCTTCATCTATCTTTGGAATCACTTTTGTGTCCCGTGTTAAACAAGGATGCAGCAGCTGATGGACAAGTACAAAGCTACTGGCACTCAACTGGCACCCTGCCGTCCTTTCTGAAGATGGGCAGGTGGTGCAGAGAAAACCACGAGGCTTTGGGGCTACTGGAGCCCGAGTCCAGAGCTCAGCTTGCCCCTCGCTATACCACACAGCCTCACACACGCCACTTAAGCTCTGAGCCTCAGTTTCTTCTTTTGTAAGAGACAGATGATAAGCTGCACCTTGGAGCGTTGCTGTGAAGGGCAAGATACATGCGTGATCGCCGAGCCTGGCCCTGGGAGGACTGCATCCATCACGTGGGGCAGACTCGTATCTGGGGAAAGCACCAGTTTGAAAAATAGGGTTGTAAATCAATTCTGCAAGTTGTAACTCCTCCTTGTCCAAAATGGCGAAGCGTTCAGAGGTATCAAGCCAGACATAACTCCCAGAGAATAATTTATAAACTGGAAGAAGCTGTCTCCTCCCAACCCCGGCTGCCTCCCCTTCTCCCCGCGAAGAAAAATGAACCACTTAATCTTTGGGCTCCAGTAGAAAGAGCCAAAGGTGGTGCTGAGGGCGCTGGGTGGGCGTGGGAGCTCCAGGAACTAGCTCCTATCTGGAGCGAGATAAGGGGAGGTGGAGGGAGATGGCTAGACAGGAGGAGATAAGCTGCCTTGGACTGTACCCCAGTGGCCGGTACCAGGCTCAGACCTGCCTCCCTAGATCTAAAGAGTCTACTCTCAACCCTTAGAACCAGCTTTCCAATTTAAGTCAAAGACCTTAAACATGACTCTAACACCCATGCAGGGGAGGTTTCCTCGCAGAAGAATATCAGAGTATTAGACTCTGGCAAAGCCGGGTGTGAATCTAACCTCACGTACTTGCCAGCTGAGTGACCCAGGGCACCTGGGGCAATCTGATCCACCTCAGCCTGTTTTCTCATCTGTAAAATGAGGATACTACTACTCACTTCACAGGGTTGTAAAGAATAAACACCATCATGTAAGTGATGTCCTTAGCACCTGGCAGCTACATGATAACCAGCCCTCATGACTATTCTTCAAATGGCCCAAACATCATCAAACCCAAAGAAGAGAAAAAAGAACATAATTGATGACCACTGGGACTAGCTTCCCAGGTCAAGGAATTCTATATACTTTAAAACTAGAAGCCGTGGGCTTTCAATTCAGAAGATCTGGGTTCAAATCTACTTCCTAGCTGTGTAGCCTTGGACAACTCACTTAACTTCTGAGTTTTAAGTTTCTCATCTATAAAGTGGGGAACTTCATACAAGGAAGTTGGGGTAATGCACTAAAAACATACATGGTACAAGGTGGTTTTGTTAATGAACTAGAAAGGCTGACTTAGAAGGACTCCGTGAGTCTCAGTGTAAGCTTCAAGACTTTTCTTCCAGAAACTGGAGCATCACACTTTTGGTGGGTACCCCTCTCTTGCCCCGAGAGGGGTCAAGGATTAATTGAATCAGAGGATCCTGGATAACAGCTCTTGTTAAAGTCTTCCTTGTCAACCACCACCCAGCTGTTGCCTTTTTGGAGTTTGATATGAAATATAAACAAAACCAACTACCCAGAAATATGAAATGTTTCTGCATTTTCTGGGAAGAAACAAGACGTGATGCTTTGGTTTCCAAGAATAGCCTTGAAGCTATTTGGTTTTTGCCAACTGGAGTCCCTTATTTGTGGTTTTGTCTTTGTGACTTCATGAGTCACAAAGCAATTCCCTTTCCCTGACTCTCGCTGCTACAAATTAAAACTCAGGGCCTCAGATTGCCGGGACAGCTTTGGTAATGGGCTCCGCCCACGGCATCTGGGAGACAAGTTCAAGGTTTATGCAAAGTCCCTGCGTCCCTCTCAAAACGAGAGAAGGAGCCTCTTGGCCCAAGAGTCGCCAGTGCACTCACATTTAAGACTCCCACACTTTCCGCCTTCCCTGGGCCTCCTCACCTGCCAAATGGCATCCAAAAGTGTGATCAGGCGGTGGATAAAGGATGGAGGTCTATAAAACCTTAAGGAGGGCTGGAGGGACACTGGGCAGAACTTTCCCACAGAGCAGCAGTTTGGCCCTGGGGGAAAGTCTCAACCTTCACCCCCACCCTCCAGGCTCACAGACAAGAAGTGTTTCAAATGCCATCTGAAAACCAAACCCTCTTGCCATTTCCACTGCCAAGCTTCCCATTCAAACTTATTATCGCCAAGGTTTATGTCATCAAGGGGCCACCAGGCAGGGCCAGCTTCCTCAGTAATGAATTGGGGATGTTCACCCCCAGGCACTCACAGGGGGTTGGAAGGACTAAAAGCCCAGCTCTGCGCCTCGAACACAGAAGGCTCTCAGTCACTGCTACCTGGATCCAACACCTGAGATGAGGCAGGAGCCAGCCAGGCCTCAGCAGCGGGCAATGCCTCCTGCACATCTGTGTCTCTGCAGAGCCCAGCACAGGCGGAACACCAGCCTCCCAGGTGATGCCTGGGACATCATCTCACCGGGCCCAGGGAGGCCTGCTTCCCATCTACAAGGGCATGTGACAACCAACTTGAACCAAAAGGGGCGACTCCCAGGGTTGGGAAGGGACTGAAAGGGCTCCCTTGTCCCCTTTGTAATCTCCTTCCGGCCAAGGGTCCCCAGACTTCCCTTGGTCACCTCCCCAAATGGAGAGCACACTGCCTCCTGGGGCAGCCTGCTCCACCCCGCCCCCTCGGCCTGGAAGAGAGCCTCAGTGAGATCACCGCTTCTGAGTCGTTCCCCAGGGAGACCAATCCTGTCTCTCCAACGGTTTCTTTCCGTTCCTGGTCTTAGCCCTTGAGATGACCCACAGGAAGTCAAAGCCCTTTCCAGGCAGGCCGAACCCACACGTGCAGAGTCTTCCTAGACACGCCATCTGGAGCCCCTCCTAGGAGAGGCTAATGAAAATGCATCCAAGAGACGCACTGTGAAAGCCCAAAGAAGTTCCCAGCCTGGGCAGGGCCTAGACACTGCCCTCTGTCTACACTGCCCTCTGTCTACACTGCCACAGGGAGGAGAGCTCAGGAAAGAGGCTCCGGGTCCAGGCCTGGCCATCTATGCTGCTCCTCCACTGAGGGCCCAGGTCATTCGACTCTTGCCCTTCCGGCCGCAGCCCTCTCCTCACTCTCTTTCAATAGTGAGTTTACTCCATTGGTCTGGCTTGAGGTGACCTCACACATTCCCGCTTCCTTACCTCCATCCATTTCCTCTTGGGATCACTCACAGTAACAGACCCTGGGATGACCCTGGGACTACCCTCTCCCCCCCCGACTCCCCATGAGTCAGAGACCTGTTTGCTGACCAGCCACAGTGCCAGGAAGAAGGCCAGCGTCATCAGAGGCCCAGGACAGGCCAGGCTCTTTCACCTGCCTTATCCTAAGGTCTGTGGGGAGGGGGGATTTTTCTCTCGCCCTCTCTTTGTTTCTACTCTGTGAAAAGCAAAGGCCTTTAAAAAAAAGAAGCAATTCCATTTCACTTTTATGTCATGCAAGTATAAGTTCGCCACGTGGTTGCTATTGTGTGTGTGTATGTGTACACAGATGCGTGTATATACATCTATGTGTCGTTATGCATGCATGTATATATGCATGTGTGTATATGTGCACACATGCATGTGTGTATATATGCATGTGTGTCCACGCATACATTTACATTCATTTTTCCATACAGGTTTCTAGCCAGTGCCCTACATCTCTGCTTGTACCAATAAGCCTCTCGTCAAGGACCTTCTAGGAGAAGCAAAGCCTTTGAGGTGGACAGAACTGTGGCCTGGGCATGAGGGGTGGACTTGCCCCTCTCACCACCCTCAGAGGACACCGACGGCCACACTGCCCAGCCACTCAGTGTGCCAGGGCCCTGTCCCAGACCGTTTACATCCATGATCTCATTGAACCATTTTGTTTGACAGAAGAAAGGACACAGTTACAGAGGGAAGTACCCTCCTCAACACCCCACAGGTAGTGAGCGGAAACGCTGTGAAATGAGCTCAGTTGCGTCTCTCTTCAAAGTCCCCACTCTTGGCCGCCCATGACACGAGCCACGTAGGTGGAAATAACACACCTGCCTTTGCCGAAGCCGCTGTGTGAGTTAAATGGGTTCAGCTCTGTAGCCTCTGAAGTTCTTTCAGGCTCCGAAGAGTCTGCAAGTGTCAACAGCAGGGCGTGGTTCCATCAGTTATGGTGAAACCAGACAATAGCGCATTCAGCAGTCCTTCGTAACAATAATATTTGTAAAGACATTTACTCCACGGGGAAATGTCTGTGCCCTAACGCAGAGTGAAAGAGCAGGATGCAGGTCCAGGTGCTCACTCTGATTCCAATGGTGTAAAGTAGTGTCTGTAGAAGGGAAAAAGGCCCAATGTGAACAGTGGTTGTGTGTGTGTGTGTGTGTGTGTGTGTGTGTGTGATGGCATCTCAGATGATTTTTATTTTTAGCTTTATACTTTTCTGTATTTCTCACATTTTCTGCCAGGAGCATGTTCAACTTTTATAACCCCCACCTGTGCACATTCCAAATCCAGGATCTTCTCTCCCTGACTAGACTGTCGGTCTCGGCAACAGGAAGTGGGCTTCTGTATCTTCTCTTCCTCAGGCCTAAAGGAGGGCTCCACCCCCCTAGCAGTGCTAGTTTTCTCCAGAGAAGGAAGGGCCATCCTGCAAGAAACCCTGACACTGTGCTGACTTAATGAATTTCCTTACATTCTGGCAGCTCAGGGCCAAGGCCCCCGGGGCTGCATTCCTCCCACAGCTCTGTTCTCCAGACCACAGGCCCTCAAGCCAAGCGTGGCAGGCCCCTTTCCAAAGGACCACGCTGGGGAAGCGGAAAGATGATGCCTTTGAGCCAAGCTCAGCTGTGCCCGCAAGAGCCCTTGCCAGTGACCCCACAAGAAGGAAACCTGTGACCTGGTTACGGGCCAGGCGGTGACAAAATAACATACATCGCAGCACGCACACCGAGCCCATCTTAACAACAAAACTTAGCAGCCTCTTCTGCACGTGCCCCAAATCATTTTGATCACACACTGGGTGCCCAGGAAAACTGTAAACCCTAAATTCCATGTTCCAGGGGGACAGCCTATCTCAAAACTAATAGAGGGAGGTACCCAGAATATGCAAATTCGTCAAGTCAGAAAGTAGAATGGTGGTTCCCAGGGGCTGGAGGAAGACAGGAATGGGGAGTTAGTGTTTATAGAGTACAGACTTTCAATTTGGGATGATGAAAAAGTTCCGGAGATGGATGGGGGTGATGGTTGCACAACAATGTGAAAGTACTTAATGCCACTGAAGTGTACGTTTAAAAATGGTTAAAAAGGAAAATTTTATGTTTTGTATCTTTTCTCGCAATACAAAAAATGAAAATAAAATGCATACAAAAAACAAACCACCACCTAATAGTGGGAGCTGTCCCAAGCCAGAGTACAGAATTTGTGGCCTAATTAACAATGAAGTTAATTTTCTGAAATACTTTTGAGTTAAAATGTAATAAGCAAAATAAATCATTAGGCTAATGAAAGAATCTTGCTGTTTTTTATTTGGCTCAATGAAATAATTTTTAACCTTTTTTTTTTTTTAAGTCATCTTAGGCTTCTCTCAGTCTTCCTTCCAAATCTCATTTGACCCCAGGAAGCCTATGGGGAGCTCAGCCCTGCCCAGTTCCAAATTTTTATCTCTTTTTCTGCCTTCCCCAGGCAACCACCAACTCAGCACCTGTGAAATCTTCTTCAACACCCCAGGGAAGGTTGGGTACCAGCTCCTTGGTCTTAGCTCCCAAGGCCAACCGTACATTGCCCCGGGAGAACACGCCTGTGTTCTGAGGGACCCTGTACAGTGGTGCAAGCAGACTGCAGTTCCTTGAAAGCAGGAAGCATTCTTCCCTGCCATGTACAGATGCCCTACAAGCTCCCTGAGGACAGGTCCAGATCAGCTCAGATCTGTTGGAGGTGCTAGCAGGCTTGAATGAGTGGAAACAACGGCTGTGTATCTGGATAAGACTTCCGTCCCTCAAACTCAGGGCTTGGCATATTTTTCATTGGCTAACATCAATTTCAGGGACACTGGGTATGAATCTTTTTTTTTTTTTTTTTTTTTTTTGCTGAGGAAGATCACCCTGAGCTAACACCTATGGCACTCTTCCTCTATTTTTCAGCATGTGGGCCACAGGCACAGTATGGCCACTAACAGAGCAGTATAGGTCCATGCCTGGGAATCGAACCTGGGCTGCCAAAGTGGAGCATGCTGAACTTAACCACTAGGCCACCAGGGCTGGCCCTGAATCCTTTTGATGTTAGGAGAATCCTGTTGTAAGGCAAAGAAGCTTCCCCATTTAAAAAGCAATACATCTGACATATCAGATACCATATTTACTGTTCTTAAGTAGGGCACGTGGATGTGAGCAAATCCTCACCCACTAACTCCTAGTCTTCCTTCAAGGCTCCTCTCCTCTAGACACTCTCCATCTTTCTAACCTTCACCCCTTCCCAAAATGAGTTGGATCCCTCCAACAGCATCCTGTACTTACCATAATTATAGTAAGTTCTTCTGTGTTGAAATTAACTTTTTACTGCCCTACTCCCAGTTCCTAGCACAAGGCCCTCTCTTTATGGCATGTGCTAAATGAATGGATGAATGTTCAGTCCTTGGGAACACAATAATTGTTGACATTTAATGAGCATCTATGAAGTCTCGGGCAATGTGTTAAAAGCTTTATGTGTACTAAAGAAGTTAATCATTATAACAAACCAACGCATTGTTAGATACTACTATTATCCCTATTTTTCAAAGAATTAGAAAAGTTAGCAAGTTGTCCAAGGTCACATGGCCAGAACTGGAGAACCTGTGACTTGAAGCTCCATAGCCAGAGTTCAGAGCCCATATCCTTAACCACCATGCCCATATTGCTCCTACCCACAGCAGATAGAGCCAGTGGTATACAAGTGCCGCCTTGCATACCACATCAGGGACATGGTCTCTAGTCTAGACTCTTTAATTCATGATACTCCCCCCTTCTTTCATCAAACTCCAAAATGCTAGGATCTGGAGTAATGAGATCTCGATGCAACATCAGATGAGGAAAATGGCTAAATGCCAAGAAAAACTCAGCTGAGAGGTGACGTCCATGCCTTGGCGGGTACGGCAGAGACAGGTTAGCTGACCACCACATGCAGTGCTCCTTCCTCCTGGGCCCTTCCTTACAGCCACATGAGCCCAGGTGACCAGATCTAGGTAACGGAATGGGAGCAGAAGTGATGCTCACAACTTCTAGGACCGACGCATAGGAACCTCCCACGGTGATCCTCCTAGCTCTCTCCACTTTGGCCAGAGCACAGCAGCCTTGGAAACCACATGTAGAAGATGGCAAAGCCATGAGAAGGAAGGAGCTGGACCCCTGGGTGTCCACTTGGAAGAAAGTGCTCCAAGACCAGGAACATGTGGACTTTACATATGTGAGATATAAACACGAAGAATGTGAAGTCACTGAGAATCAAGGGTTTATCTGTTAGGGAGGAAACACCACCTTAACTAGTACAGTGGTAAACCAGAGCACAGTGGGTAGGTCAAATTTGGCCTGTGTCAGAAAGCATTGCCTCCCAGTAAGAAGGCTGATCACACGAGCATTAACATCCCTCTTACTACCACCACCATTGCAGGCCAACTTCCAAAACAACCAATTCTGTCATTACACGTCTTACCTTCCATTAGGACCTCACCATCCTGGAAAAGTTGCTTGACCCCCCGAAATAAGCCTGCCCATGTCTCTATTTAACCACACCTCACACACACATATATACCCTATGTTGAAAATCCATATCCCTTCCCTATGTGAAAATGGAATGAGACAGGAGAACAGGACAGAGAGGCTGGTCATTTCCTTGGTTTCAATAACCCCCTGAGCCCTCTGCTCGTGACTCCCAGGAAGCCGATGTGGCGTGGTGGAAACAACACGGACTTCTGAGTCACTGCGCACTCCCTTGAGCAAGTCATAAACAACAGAGAGTCCCCATGGGAATTAAATGAAGGTGCCTCTCCCGGCGCCGGTTCACAGCTGTGCTCATTAAGTGTCATTCCGGCACGCTGCCATGGGGATAACTCCCACCACCTCGAGCTGGAGGCAACCCAACCCAAACCAAGGCAGCAATTGGCGCACTTAACATCGGCGGCAAGGGCGGCTCATCTCCCCTTAATCTACCTTATGCTGACATGGGACAGCTAAAAGTGTAGGTTCCACCAAGTCTTCGCCCAGCACGCTCTTAGAGTCACTCCCCAGGTGAACCTTTGTGTCTGGATGGCGTTACATCTCCTGAAATTAGGCCTCAGGGACTTGAATCCTAGTAATTAGTCTGGAGGATGGAGAGGGTTGCTGAGGAGGAGGCACAGAAGTCATGGCATGAATTTGAAGAGGATTTCTCGACAATGCCTGCTCTCTGCACACAGCACCGCGCCCAGGAGCCCGGATGACCGCAGAGCAGCTCCTGCCCTGGAGGCTCACAGCCCAGCTGTGTCTCGTGGAGTCTGTCTTCCAAAGGCCACCCATTTTGAAGAATTGTGCCAAGGAACAACGTTTTTCAAACCAAAAAAAAAACCAAAGAGTCATTGCCTGACAAAAGTTTTTTTTTTTTTTTCTGATTTGTGGATTTATCAATGTGAAGTCAGTTTCAAAAATGTATACAAATTCAACCTCAGTCAGATATATATTTGCTTTTACTGGAGAAAACAAAATGGCACTCTGCCTCCTTCCCTCCACACCCTGGGTTCCCAACAGAGGAGTCTCCCTGGCATGGTCCACTTTCTCACCTCCATTTACCCTTCAATCCACCAGAATCTGGCTTCCACTTACACATGTAGCCCACCCCAGGCATCATGCCCAAAGTTGCCACCAACTCTCTCTTGCTAAATCCAGTTGTTCCTTGTCAGACCTTATCTTGCTCACAGTCTCCCCATTTTCAGTCATTGCAGACTCATCTCTAAATGCCCCTGAAATTTTACTGTGTCCCAAGGTTCTGATCTTCACCCTCCTCTTGCTTTCAAGGACCTAAACCCTCCTGTAGTTCAACCAATATCTACATCCTGACAACCCATCAAGCTACCCCTCCCACATGGATCTCCCTGCTGCACTCCAGGTCCTTATGTCAACTGCCAATTAGACATTTCCCCTGACTCTCTCACAGAGACCTCACACGTGGTCAATTCACCTTGCACCCTTGCTTGTTCCTCCCCTGCATCACCAGCCTCAGTGAATGGCACCATCTGCACCCAGACTCTCAGCCAAACCTTTGGAGTCACCTTCTGCGCCCTCTCTCCCTTCTCTCACACAGCCGGCCAGTCACCAAGTCCTTCCTGCTCAACAGCCCATCCACGGCCTCCTGTCCTTCCTCCCCGGTCTCACCTGGAACTCTCAACATCTCCTCATAAATGCCTCTCCTGCTTCCAAATCAGCTCCCTCCAACCCATCAGCCTATTCCTCAAACTGCTGCCAGAGAGACATTTATGTCAAAAATGCACACTCGGTCAGCCTCCATTTCTGTTTCAAATTCTTCAACAGTTCCCTGACAATCTCGAGAGCAGAACAAAAACCACCTGCCTGATTCGCCGCTGCTCGCTCTCCAGCCTGCCCTCTCATGTTCCCCCCGACTCCTCCGCTACTCTAGACTTACTGAGCTGTCCGCTGTTCCCTGATACACCGAACTCCTTCACGCCTCCCTCCCTGTGCCTTTGCTTATGCTGGTCCTTCCGTCTAGAATGCCCATCCAGACTCTGTTCACTTGGTGAAATCCCAGTTGACTTTAGAGCTGAAACATCAAAGGCAGCAGAGCGTTGGGGGTGGGGGGCGGGGTCCCAGTTTAGACTCTGGAGTCAGGCAGACGTGTTACAAACCTGACCTACCACTTACAGGTGTGTGAGTCTGGATGAGTTACCTAACCTCTTTGAACCTCAGTTTCCTCATCCATCAAATGGGGATAATCATAGTCCTGACTCTGTTGGGTTACACGAGGATGAAACTCAATGACGCCTGGCTGGGCAGTATTCTTAGATGCACTCTTCTTCTTCGAAGCCCTGCAGTGGCATCCCCTCACACCCTTTTCCCACACCGAAATCTGTGGAGGTTCCAGTGATGGTTTCATATAGTCTCTTGCATTGATCTACTTGTGGGTCTGCCTACCTCTCCAGACTGGGAGCTCTCTGATGCCAGAGGTTGCACATCCCTGGGCCTGGCACCTGTGCCTCTGGTGATGGCAGATTCTCAATAACTATGCTTGTCAGTAAAATCCAACCAAGAGCAGCCACGGAATTCAGGCTACGTGGTGGCTTGAACTGTGACCGCCTTTTGTCCCTAACCACCACCAGAATTGCTGCAGGAGCCTCCGAACTGGCCTCCATTTCCCACCTTCCCCCTCCCATCTTGTCGGTCCCCCTACCACCCTGTTTATAAAGCCCTCAGGGCTCCCTACACCCCACATATAAGTCCAAACTCCCTTGCTGGGCTCGTCGGTCCCTCTCAGACAGCCCCCATTTCCTTGTTAGGCTCAATTCCCAAAGATATTAGGACTCCCCTGGGGCTGCCTCAGACAGGCTGGCCCCTTCAGTGCTCCACGTCCTCTCTCTGCCTTCCTCCTCCCACTCCTGCTCAAATCTTACCCATCCAAAGTCAGGCCCCACAGTACGACCTAAAGACCTACTATGCACTGACTCCCACACGAATGTCAAAGTCTGTTCAGGGAATCAAGTTCAAACTAACAACTTTTGGTAAGAACTGCGTTAAAGGTGGGTACCAAGACGTGTAGGCACAGAGAGGGGAGATGGAGTGAGTGACAGCCTGGAGAGAAGCTCACAGAAGGAGTGGCACCAGCTGGATCTTAAGGGAGGCACTGGAGTTTGCAGGCACAAAGCTTCCCCATCCCTTACTGACCCTTCTTTCCTGTGCATTTTTCTAACTCCTGGAGTTAATCCCGGAGGTCACCAAATCTGTCTCTACAGCAGATTTACCAGGAAGCACTCAAAATGATAGTTTCCTGCGCCCACTCCCAAACAGCATCTCTGCAGCCTGAGGTCCACAGGGAAAATGTTCTTAACTCTTCAGGGAAATCTGTGGACCAGCCAGGTTTGGGAGTCACTAACCACATTCAATTCCATTCATTCCCTTTTTCTGAGAACCTGCATCATACCAGGGCCTTGTGAGGTACTGTGGACACCAGGTGAGCAAGCTCTCTCTCCACAGCTTCTGAGAAATTACCATCTGGTTGGGAGACACAGTCATAACACAGAGTCATATGGGGCATAGACCAGACTATTTGACACATCATTTAGCCTTGAACCCGATACATTTTTTATGCATCAGTCTTGTCAGGACAACTAATACATGGACTTCTTAAGGAAAAGCCCAGTGTCTTTTGTTTCTTTTCTATTTCCTGGAGTACTCAGCCTGGTTCTAAGTACACAGTTGACATTTATCAATATTTAAGATTCAAATAATTCAACTTTTTGTATTATGTCCCTTTTTGACTAATTTACCCATTAACAAATTGTCTACTGATTATTATCTTTGTCATTTCAGTGCCAGTGTGGTGTCTGCTCCTAGTAGGTAGTTAGTATGTGTTTGTTGAATGAATAAGTGTTCACCAGTAAAAATATGTTTTGAGAGGAATAGAACAGCTTACACTGTACCACCTTGAGAGCTCATTTAAAAGACCTCCAAAATTTTTCATTTGAATTATAGACTTTTAATTTTAGGATTAATTTCCTGATATGCAATTATACAGGCTTTGTTGCTTATGTTGTCATTAATGTTATTAGCAATGTCAATAATCCCTCCCCGGATCTCAGCAGTCAGCTGGCCTCTGTGTGGGTGTGGTCGGGGCAGGGGAAGGGGAGATGCTTGCCATTCCTTCCCTGAAGCCGTCCACCAAGCCAGCAGTCCAGCTGGCCACACCCCTCACCCCAGTCCCTGCAAAAGGGCCTGTAAACTGCATTTAGCTTTTACGAGCAGGTGTGTGCACCTGCATGGGCAGGTGAGCCCTGCCTGAGTCAGAGAAGCCTGATGGGCTGTTCAAAGCCTGCCTACCGACACGCCAACACACTTGGGAAGCCGGGATCTGTGATTTAAATGTACAATCCCCGCGCAGCAGAGAAGCAGTGTGACAAAACAAGGACACCCAGCAGGAGGTTCCTGGGAGACATGTGCCAGCACACGGCATTCAGCCAGGTGGGGTGGACGGGCAAAGCAGGGGTAGCCTGCAGATTGGACTCTACCCTGCTTTTGATGGACCTGCATTCCCAGCAGTTAGCTGTTGTTATTGTTGTTTGTTCATATGTGTGCTTTAAGCCTTCAAAACAAGACTCATGGTCTGGAAGAGGGGAATTTCTGGATGTGGATCCAAGATCACCTCTCCCTAGGAGACGAGAGATCTGTAACTCCCTTCGTGCCAAGGACAAAGGGCTCTTTCCTGGAGCGCACAGTAGGTCCTGGTGAGCACCCAGACCACTCAGCCTGAGACCTGCTCACTTCCTTTCTGCTTCTGCTGGAAAACGGGAGATTTACTTGCTGATTATTCCTCATATATTCATTCACAGATACCAATTACCGTGTGCCAGGCAATGTACTAAATGAACACAGCTTAACAGTTCTCAGATACATCCTCAGGGAGTGAGCAGGCCAGAGGCTCACAGGGTGAGTCGGCTCTGAGAAAGTATGTCTTCACTTCACCAGGCCCCGCCCGAGGGGACCTCTGCATCCACATATCAGCAGGCAGTTCAGACATCCGAGCAGAAGTGAGAGAGAAGGACAGTTTGGGCCACTTCCTTATTGTGCAGAGGAACTGAAGTCTCCTGGGAACTATTTTGCCAAAAGCTCTATAGAACCAATTAAGGTTCCAGACAGTAAATACAGCAAGGCCTCTCTGATAAGACAGGGGAGAACCGTCCCTGAAATATACTCAACTGCTGAACCGACTTCTGTGGAGGTGACTGGCCTGACGACAGCTTGTACTTCCCCCTCCAGGACTAGGCAGACAAGCACTGGGGTTTGGAAGTCCTGTCACGTTTGCCCATTGGGAACGGCCCTGAGGCTGGCACTGAGGGCGGTGTGGACCTGTGTGGGAGGGCAGCAGAGGTCTGAGGAGATGAGGGCAGCCCATCTCTCTGGGTGACACTCAAAGGCCACGTTCCTGGGAGCTCAGAGACGCTGGGACAAGCACTCCAGGACCAGTGACTGCCTTGAGCTTTCCCCCACTCAGTGGGTCAAATGCCCCTCACTGACCCAAACTCCAAAAGACAGCAGCCCTCGGGGGAGGACAGAGAAGGTGTGACTAAGGCAGGGAAATTTCTGTGGCGGTTAGGCAGGCCGTCTCCCACCATCCCAACGTAATATATTTGGGTTGGCTGAATGAAGTCGCCGGACTTCTCTCTTGGTGTTTGGGCTTATGTTCTAAAAACATACTCACTGAAATAAGCAACTGTCCCTGAAAGGATGTTATCTTTCCCTATAAAGAAACGAAACCCAGGGGCTACAAAAGGTAGACAGTGTGATGAGACCAAGAAGCCCTCGACTCCAAATCACTCCCTGGGTTTTGCTCGCTTCCTCTCCATGGAGGACAAGTCAGGCTCAAGGCTCGGTTTCCACAGCGGATTTCCTGGGGCTGACCTGACCTCAGCCAGGCGTTCATTAAAGACAGAGAGACAAGAGGAGTCCCTGGAGGGCTCGCTGTCTCCACCATCACTCTCCCCACTCTAAAGAGTTGATGTTTTAAAGATTCTGGCTCACCCTCAGGGCAAATAATCTACTTCCTGGATACCTGAGTCTTGCAAACGTCATCCTTAAAAACAGCGATATCTTTCCGTTGGTCTTTATTTCAAGTAGCTTCTCACCCCACAGCCCAGCTCCTACAGAATTATTGTGTGGCCCTGTCTGGAATGCAGAACAGTCCCTGGAGAGGCAGTCTGCACATGAACTCACAAGGGCATTTGCTATCAGCGTATTTGGCAAGAGGAATCTGAGACATTTTAAATATGAACTGTCAGCGTGGCCCAGCCCCAGCCTGATGCCTTAGCCCCATCAGTAAACACCTCCACGGGCACGTGAGGCACCAAATGTAGAAAATGGACATAAACTGTCTGAAACTGAGCCCTATCACATTTCTACAGAGAAAGGTTCTTCAGATGCCCAGAGAATTCATATGTGGAGAATCTTTGCTGGTCCCTACTGATGTTTCTTTCAATGACTGTCACATAATTAGCAAGTGTTCTACAAAGCCTTTGACGGTCAGGCTCCAAACCCCCTCCTCCCCCAGCTTATCTCTCAACTGAATGTTCCACTCCTTCTACCCTCAGTTGAGAAGAAAATATGCACGGAACGCCTCCTTGCTTCCAAATATGGATCAAGCCCTTTCATTCCACCACACCTTTTACTTGGAAAACTCTCTGCCTCCTTCTCTGCCTGGCAATCTCCTACTCATCCTTCATTACCCAAGTCCACAGCACCTGCTCGGTGCCGTGTTCTCTTCTCAGTGCTTCCACAGCACTTGGTGTGTCTCTCTATGACAATGCTTAGAACAGCGGCTGTGACTCCATACACAGCGGTCCTGCCACCAGGCCAGGCCACGAGCTCCTGGGAATAAAGGGACTGGGTCTTACCATTGCATCCCCACAACCAAGCCCAGGGCCTGGCACTCAGAAGTCCCATCATAAATGCTTGATGCCCCAATCAATGCCCGGCCCACTTAGTCCCCTCCTCCCTTCTCTGTGCAAAAAGAGGCCTTGTGAAATGTGAAACAATAAAGGCTTTGGGGTCACACCCTGTGTCTGAGCCGTGGCCCTTGTGGGACATGGGAAAGTTATTTACCCCATATCTGCCTCAGTTTTCTTCTCAGTATGACAAATAGCAATGCCCACCTCTCCGAGGGCTGCTGTGAGGGACAAACAGGTGAAATATGTAAACCCAGTGCCTGCCCACGGACAGAGCTCAAGACACATTTCCTTGAGCTCAGTAGAAAGTGCTGAGCCAAATGAAGTCCTACAGGAAGAAGTGAATGGCTTCTGTTCTGGTTCACGTGCCATCAACATAGTGATGGAGCGGCCGGCCTCTAACCCGAAGCGCCCTCTCTCAGAGCAAGGGACAGTACAGACTGTACTCAATCCATGCCCTCGGTTTGAGAGTCTCAGAACCAGGCCTGCTTAGCAACAAAGGTGATTTTTATCTGAATGACAAACCCACAAGAGGCCACTACTGCTGAGGCTAGGCCATCGTATCCTTCATTTCCTGTCTTGAATTAATCTTTCACCCCAAGACATACCATAAAACGGAATAACGCTGACTCAACAGTAAGTCACTAAGTACAAGTCAAACAGCCCGCACGTGAGAAGAAGCCTTAACCTCTCCACGATGTTGCACCCAAGTTTTATTAGGCCTCCACAAACAATGAGGAGGGAGCAGTGGGGCCTGCTAATACCTTCAACAATCAAGCTCAGTGTCAGAGAGGAGTGGAAAGGGTGGTGGCGGAACCCAAGTGAGATGCAACATGGCGGTGGGGAAACAGCCACTTCATCTGATGTGTATGATTCCCAAGGTTGGAATCAGGAGACCTGGCTTCCATTTCAGTCCTACCACTAGCTTGCTCTATGGGTCTCGTTAAGTCATGTCTCTGGGCCTCAGTTTCTTTGCCCATAAAACAGGAGGATTGGATTAGACAATCTGTAAGTTCTTTCCAGCTTTCACACTCTAAGACCATAAATCCTAGAGACAGATCCACCTTCCTCAACCCTCCCCCTTTCTGTGTTAGTTATCTGTCTGAGGCATCTCTTAGCTCCCACTGAGCAGACTTCTACCAATGTTTTATTGCTCCAGAGTGTCTGGTCATCCCTGACCACAGGGCCTGGCCAGGGAAGAAGAGGACAAACTTGGGGTCATATTCTTAAGAACACATCTAGTACCCTCTGGTCAAACAGAGTCCAACAGAGTCCAGGTACCTTGGGGCATAAAGAGCTCGGATATCCCAACAACCCCTAATCATCTGTGTTGGCTTCTTGCCACTCCAGGATTTCTCCCACTCTCCTCCTGTACCAACCTACACCCCCTAGGTCCCCAACACTCTCAAACGTTAGACTTTTCCTCGTGCTGCTTGGCAGGAGACCAGGGCAGCAACAGGCAGTTCTTATCTGCACATTGGCATATCTCAGGGTGGGGCAGGGGAGAGGTGGCAAAGATACAAAGGCCACAAGACAAGTGCCTACAGAAGCAAGCTCCAGCCATGTGAGGAGGAGGCAACCTGGAGGAGAAGATGGTACCAACCATGAGGACAGACAGTGTGGGCACTGAGAACCA
The DNA here is from genome assembly GCF_057802395.1 of Ceratotherium simum simum. Classification (NCBI taxonomy): domain Eukaryota; kingdom Metazoa; phylum Chordata; class Mammalia; order Perissodactyla; family Rhinocerotidae; genus Ceratotherium; species Ceratotherium simum. The sequence goes on from NC_141906.1 coordinate 17,782,105, forward strand.
CAAAAGTCTCAGAGGCTCCTTTAAGGTGCCACCCAACCCTCTATACCTCCCTTATTTCCTTAATAAGAAATCTTTGGTGGGCAGGTGAAGTTCTGTGACTGGCCCAAGGCCGTGCAGCTAAGCTGTGAGCAACCAACACCAGAACTGTGGGTTTTTGGTCTCACACTTCTCTTTTTTCTACTCTACTCTGTTGACCTCATGATCTGCTGAGGTTGCTCTAATGACGCCAGCTGGATCCCCTGCAGGCTCTAAGAAACATGACCCAAGTGTCACTTAGGGAAAGAGCAGACCCAGCAGATATTTTGATAACTGCCTCCAGCACCCCATACACTCCTTCCCAACGTGACATGGTCTGTTTGTTCTCTCTCCATCCCTCGCCACAAAATCTTGGGGAGTTCAGAGGTCAGTGAGAAGGGAGAAGTGGACCTTCCTTTCCCTACAGAACCCTAAATATCTAAGATAACCCACAAGGATCCCTCTTCCTTGGTCTAGAGGGATCTAGGGGAAGAGCGGCAGAAGGAGATGGAATTAACCTGCTGGAAGTCTGACCTGATGAGGCCAGGAGTATCCATCGTGGGTGATTATGTGTGTCATCTGAAGGTTTATGACAACAAACGACAGGATCTGCCTCTGCCAGAGACCTTTCAAAGATCAGTGTTGAACAGATCGCCTCAGCATCAGGAGGAGGAAGCTCTGAGTAAAAGATTCAAGGAATTAATTATTCAGTGTGCATGACCCAGTTCCTGGAGGTGAGGCTGGGCGAGAAGAGAACTCACAGTTCGTTATCGTAGCAAGAAATTCAAATACTTCACAGCGTAGTGTTTCCTTTGCTGCTGAAGAGGATCTATTTATGGTTAAGAATGCCCCCCACCCCGCAAAAAGGGGAAAAAAATAGCCAAAGTTCACTCACTCAACAAATATTTATTGAGCTCCTCTTATGTCCCAGCCCTCCAGGGATTTACATATGGTCAGAGCTTAGTAGACTAGAAAGATCATGGAATTTATAAACAGGAGGCCTGGGCTGTGTCCCAGCTCAGCCCTTAGGCAGCTACACTACCCTAGGCAGGTTACAGCCTGTCTAAGTCTAATTTCTCATCTGTAAAATGGGAGTAAATCCACCTGCCTTATTACGAAGATGAAATGATCTTCATAAAATGTAAAGTGCAATGTCAACCTAAGGTGTAAACAATAATGATATAATACTCATGCTTTCCCTGCCCTAGAGAAGTTTACAACCTGGTCACATTTTGGAAAAGAATCCAAGATACCTATTTGGCAAATACCGCATTCTCTGTAATTTGGGCAAAGTGTATGCTTCAACCTGCCAGTGGAGATGGAGCCTGCAGTCAGTCCCAGTCTCCCGTTCTGTACGCCGGGGAAGTTGCAAGAAGGGGCGGAGTAAAAATGACAAGAGTAGCCAGCACCTACCTGGCCCTGTATCCAGCCTGGACTGAATGAAAGACCCAGGACAGCCCTAAGATTGAGGGGGGAAACGACCTACTAGAAGTGTGGTCTATCAGAAACAAAACAAAAATTCATTTGAGCACAATAGGAATGTGCCAGCCAGACATGCACACACTTCCCTCTCCACAAACGTTTCAGACAATGATGAAACTCACTGTCCATTGCCCAACCCTCCTCTGTGGACACACTCTACATTCCGTGTTTCTCCAGGAAAGGGGAGGGATTCTCAGGACACAGCAGACTGGCTAATCAGGACCTCTTTGCCCAGATTCTAAGAATCTTAACTACTGGAGCAGCTTTCCCCGTGGTCCAGTCAACCGCTTCTCATCCTGCTGTTCAGGATCTCAACATGGACTCCTCACCCGCCGTGGATCCTCGGTGCCCACTAGGCCAGCCTCTAAATGCCCAGACATGCCTGCTTGCTGCCCCTCCGCTGGGGCCTCCACTCTGCTCCAGCCTTGGGTTGGACTCTGATACTCTCTCCCCTCCCCCTCCCCCTCTCCCAGGCCCTCCCCCATGTCACATCTCCAGGGAAGCTCCTGGAGGCAGGGTCAGTTTTATTCAATCTCTATGTTCCCTCTAACTCAGGCATTCTGTAAGTTCTTCATCCTCCTGTAAATGCAGAATGATGGTCCCAAAACGTTCCCTGATTGCTGTATACAGAAGGGAGGCAGAGGAGGACGGAGGAGGAGGAAGAATACTAGACTGGAAGTCCCGGGCCTGTGATCCAGTTCTCCATGTGGCACCCCTTAGTTATGTAACCTTGAGAAAGTATCTTCAGGCCAGGCCTCAGTTTCCCTACATGGTAGTGAGGGGTTTGCACTAAATAATCTCTCGGGTTCTCTCTAATTATAAAATTTGGTATTACAGAAACCAGACTAGCCTGGCCACAGGAGACGTTCATCCTGGTCCCTATTAGCTACAGCCCAGGGTGTGTTAGCTGATGGCTCAGACTTCGGTCTCCATGTCTATAAGTAAGTGAGGATGATATGACTACCCTCCCAGGGAGCGAGGCTCCCACGAGACACCGTAAGGGAGCTTCGTGAGCTACAAAGCCCTGAAGAAGCCTCGAAGTTTGAATTCCTTGAGTCATCCAACAGCTGGGGACCCCCTGCCACGTGCCGGTTCTGTCCCTCCAGGATGGCTCACACAGAAGGGTTGAAGGACAGGTCCTTGCCCTCAAGCTCCCACAGCTGGTGGGTGAGACGGACAAGTGAACGAACATTAACTCAGGCGATGATGTGTCTGAGGTCTGAACAAAGCCCTGTGGGAGTGCAGAGAAGGAGAGGCACGGCCTCTGCCTGGGGAAGTGAGGGAAGCTTCTCAGAGGGCATAGCGCATCCCGGAAGTGGAGATCTGTTCCAGGGGCTGTGGGACTGGAGCCAGCGCAGAGAGGAGAGGCGGAAAATGAGGCTGGAGAGTGAGGCTGAGGTCTGACTGGAGGGGCCTGACTGGAGGCAGGACAGCTGAGCTGCTGGTCTTACTCAGGGGAAGAGCAGGCAGAGATTCCACCCACCCAAAGACCACCGAGTTACACAGGCCTTTCACGTCCCCGGCAAATCCCAGTCTCAGTCCCTCCCTGCCTCGCGCCTCTGACATCACGGGAAGGCTGTGCAACCTTGGAAGTTGTAGGCAAAGACAGAGGGCTTTCCCCAGCCATTGTTTCTTCAAATGGGGTCACATTCCCTGGGGCTTGAAGAAAGAGTGTATGCGCCCTTACACTTTCCAACGCTTGAGGCCAGCCCCCCAAGAGCGACTCAGTGCCATAAAGGAGATCCACCGCTGTGACTTACTCACTTGATTCTCAGGCATCATAGTGACTAATGTCATCTCCTCCCAGGACGAGCCATGCACAGGTGGCCATGTTCCTTTAAAAACAAGAGCCCAACAGTGAATGTCAGTTACATTATCTCACAATACAGCCTCCTATCTTCTCCCCAAGAGACCCACATGCTGGTGCACTTTGCCCCATAGTAGCATTTTACCCAACAAGAGGAAATGGACGAAGAATTTCTCTCCATGCTGCCAGTTTTGCATGTGAAGAAAGGAATAGTGAAAGGGTGAAACAAATCCTATTGTCTGCCACTGTCTGGGACACTAAGAGCTTATCACACCTCTACACAAAGGCCTGCAGAGAAAGTTAAGATGGATCTGGAAAAGAACGCTTCACTAGCTGCTTTAGTAAAAATAGAAAATGCCAGAATTTCTAAAGCTTGAGTAAAGCAAGCTGGTGTAAAACTTGATAATAAGTCACCAATGTGAAATTTGTCATATTTCCCAAGCTGGAAAGGTCCAAAACGCTAAATAAACTAGGAAGCTACAAAAGTAGACCATCTGATCATGGCTGAATTTCCTAAACAAATTATTATTTTGGCTTCCAGTGACCACTCAAATGATTTGGTTATATCCTACTGCTTCTACAGAAAATGCCTCTACACCTGTTTGGAAAATGGAGCCCAGAGTTACAAAACATTTCTAAGGACTTGTTTCACAATTCCAAATTTCTAAGAGGAGGCCTCAAGAGGACAAAACAAACACAGACGTGAAATTTGAGATCTACAAGAGGCAATACCCACACGGCATGGATGTACGCACCTTTGCTCAGCTCAACTGCCCACATAAACACACACACATTCCCTCTTGTACAAAGACCTGCGCTTAAAGCCCGGGAGTTGGGACTCTGTTCAGAATTCTCAGACTATTAACGGGAGATAAGCTACTATTTCCTGAGTACGGGCCATGCATGGAACGAGCCACGTTAAGGACGAGACACACTTTGTCTCAGTGGCTTCTCACAGACAGGAACAGAGGCTTGGAGAGCAGAAAGCATTTGCCAAGGCCCCGTGGCAGAGCTGGATTCAAGCCCAGGCCTGGCTGACCCAGCACTCGTGGTCTTTCCTACCACTCTGAGGTGACAGCTGTCCTGTGATGGGCCCGCACACCCTGAAAGTGGCGTGGCAAGCTCCAAGGGCAGCCACCTGGGCAGAAGCTGCAATCATCCCCACCATCATCATCATTATCAAGCCACACCTCTCTGGCCCATGGCAGCTGACAAACAGGCTGGCCTGCCTCGGCCACATTCTATCAGCCTGAGCTATGGGCTCTGTGCTGCTGCCTCGAGGTGAAGTCAGAGAGGCTGGAGGCCTCCACTTATCTGCCTTCTGCTTCTCAAGGGAGGCTTCTGGGTATACCAGGTGGAAGAACTGGACATCTTGGTGCAGAATTCCACTGTTGGTCTAACCAGGTTGAGAACCAGGGGCCTCCCTGTGCTCCTAGATCTCAGGAACAGAAGCCCCTTCCCATCCCAGCATATTGCTGAGACCAAGAACAGGGAAACAGGGGGCTCTCAGAGGTTCTGCTTGGATCAGATTCCCACACAGGCCTGGGCGCATTGTGATCCAGCCACTCCAAGGACCAAACCGTACCCTCTGTCTGGCCAACAGCCAAACACGCTTTGAGTTCCCCGTAACTCCACTAAGCCAGAAAGTCCTAGGGCCCAGCACCCCCCACCTCAAGGGGCCTCAGTTTCCCTGTAAAATGAGGAGCTTGACCTAATTGGTGACTTCCTCACCAAGGACCCCTTCTAGCTGCCACCTCCATGGGCCCTGACTTTTAGAGACACCTGCAAAGCTAGTCAGTTGTTAAAAGGAGGGAGAGGGATTAACCGTGGGCAGGCACCACGATGGGTGGTTAGCATGTGCTATCTCAGACCTTCCCAGCAACGCTGTGAGGCAGTACAATCAAGTCACAGAGGGTGAAACTGAGGCACGGCACAGCCAAGCGCCTCACTGGAGACTCAATCAGCGCCGACCACAACAGACTGCACTCACGGGGGGAGCTGGCCTGAGTCCACGCCCATGCTCGCTCCTGACACAATGTTTCCCTTTGTAATCAATCAGAACAGAAACAATGTCTCCTCTGGGACTGGCCATCACCCCAGGACCAAGCAAGGAAGCATGAGGTCTCCAGGACCCAGTGGGCCTGACTCAGGTGATGCAGGAAAGGTTTCCTGTGAGCTTGAGTGGCCCCATGGATCCCAAGGGACGTGAGAGGAACTCAAGGGACCTTCCTCTCTGCTCTTCTCCAAGCCTAACCCCATGGAGTCAGGGTCTTCACTGAGAGACCCCAAGCACTTGGAACAGGGCCTGGCACCACAAGGCACTCCACCAATATTTGTTGAATGGGGGAATGAAGAAATCCAGAGCTCAGATGCACTGAAGGCTTGCTCAAGACCCTTTGGTGTGAGTTAGTGTAAGACACACCAAGACCAGCTCAGAACCACAAAGCTGGTCCCTCAGCAGTGTGTGGTCCAGCAGAGGTCTCCATACTCCAGCCCCCCGGACAGAGGATGAAGGCTTAGATGCTGACCCAGGTCTGCTCTTCATCCCAAACATGGTGGGGGGGCATCCGATAGAGCAAGAGAGGTGTCTAAATGTGAAGGCTACCCAGTGGAGTGGTCTCGAGGTCAGGCTCTGGAATCAGCCAAACCTGGATTCCTACCCCAGCTCTGTCACTTTAAACTAGCCAAGTGGCCCTGGGATAGTCATATAATCCCTGTGAGCCTCTGTTTCTTATCTAAAAACAGGAATAATGTTAGTGCCTACTGCGCAGGGCTGCCTGAAGATGAAATGAGATGATGCTATAAAGGACGCAGCCCAGTGTGTAGTCAGAGGAAGTGCTTGAGATGACATCTGCTGTTGTTGTCTGCATCAGAGGTCATGGTCCAGACTCCAGCACATCTGGAGTCCTCTGCTTGGGTTCAATCGCAGCTCTCCCATTGGCTAGCTGTGTGACCTTGGGCAAATTGCCTGACCTCTCTGTGCCTTAGCTTCCTAGTACCTAAAAAGGGATTGATTGTGAAGACTAAATGAGTTGTGGAGGTGAAGACCTTAGAATAATGTCTGGCACAAGGTAAGCACTCAATAAAAGTGAGTTAGTATTATTCTTAATTATTAATATTACTAGCATCCTTCTCCCTTTGTTCTGATAACAGATTCCACCCCATCTCCCACTCTCCAGCCAAAAAGGTGGGCATGGGACTCAAGATAGGTTAATCAGAGTATTATTCATCCTTGCCCACATTCTTGGATATGAAGGGTGTGCACGTGCTCCAAGCTGGGCCAAGTTCCAATCTGAAAAACCTGAGGAAGGCCATCCTCTTGGGATGGCTGGAGGGCTGTGTGGGGTCAGCTGGGAGCTGCCTGCAGGCATGGACCACTGAACAAGAATGCTGGTCTGGGGATGCTGGAGGTCACCTGTTCTCTTCCTGGGGCTGGATTCTGGAGCACCTCCTATGAATCTTTGAGCCTCCCCTAGACCCGTCCAAGGTATCCCATTTTTGCTTGAGCTCGTTTAAGCTGGGTTCCTGTCACTTGAAACCACGAGTCCTGACTAGCAACTGCGCCCGACAACTGGCTGCTTTATCATCACTCAATCCCACCCAGGAAGAAAAGCCAGCTGCACACTCTCAGTGAGACCCGGGCAGCCAGGGAAAAGCAAACATGTGCAGCAAGGCGTCCTGTAAACTGCAGTGAGAGTAGGCTGCAAGCCTCTGGACCAGTGCCCTTCCTGGGAGAGGAAAATGCTGGAACCAAAAAGTGAGCAGCCCAGTCCTGCGGTCCCTGGCTGGGAACCCAGCCTCAGAGCCGGGTCCCCCTCGCCATGAGCATTAGGAAAGGGGAAGAAGGGAAAGGAGGAGACTGCAGCTGGTTTTCACTGAGTTCACAGTGGTGCAGGAAAACAGCCAGAGAGCTACTTGAAATAACCTTTTTAGCAGAAGAAGGAGGGTGGGCAAGAGAAGAGAAATTGCGTTATCTGAGCCCTTAAATGTGTGTCAGACTTTCACCGGTACAATCGCATCTAACCTTCAGCACAACCTTAGGAGCTGGATGCTCATCAACCTATTTTCCAGTTGAGAAAGCTGAGGCTTAAAGAGCTCGTTAATCGCCAAGGTCACACAACTAGTGCCCAACACCTGGCCTGCCCGCCCGTCACACGGCCTCCTCAGCACACTCTGATCCCTGAGCTGAGGCCTCCTCCCCACACGGACCCGTCGGCCACCACTCACGCTAGCCTCAGACCCGCCCAGGGGAGATGGCCACGCGCCACTGCCCCTCACCTGCAACCGGCTGTCCACCACCCCCCAGAGACAGCCCCCGGCACCCACCGGACAGGCAGCATCTTGGATACCCACAGCGCGTCCGTTTCCTTCTCCAGACACCAGCTTTTGTGACCAGCAAGAGCTCCCGTGTGATGTTAACGGGGTGGCATTTCTCCGTGAGTTTTACCCGGGATACGCCTGTCAGAATCCCACGGGGACCTTTTTGTTGTTCTGTTTGTTTTTTGTTTCTTTCTCGGACAACTTTCCCAAGAGATTCTGACTTAATGGGTACAACTACAGCGCCTGACACACAGCACTGTGCTCAACAATGTCACCTTTACTTTATCTCCTCTTCTCGCCACCTTCTGGGCCGGCACCCACAGACTGTCTATTCCTGCCCCTCCAGGCCTCTAACAGCACCCTCTCAACTCCCTCAAGGAAGAAAAGCTCCTCCTTCAGATGTGTTTTAAAGGGTTTTAGAAAAACGGAAACAACAACAACAAAATCCTTGGACTGGTAGCAAACACAAAGAACCAAAACACACTGATGGCCTCCCCGCTCTCCTGCAGCGTTAGCCGTGGGGTGAACACACGGAGGAGCGCACACGGCCGTCTTCTTCCTTAGGTCCCCGGGAGCCCAACACAGGCATGAACTCGATAACCGGTGGGGTAGGCTATCCAGACACCAACATCAGCTGGTACAAAAGGAGACTCAGCGGGAGAAGTGGTAGCTTCCAACGCTGCTGGAGAATTAAACTGGGAACCATGATCTGAAATGATGTGACAATCATCCTGACCACGATGGTGTCGAGAAGGGCAGCCCCTGGAGGGCCCGGGCTGGACCTGTGGGTGTGGGAAGTTCAGGAAGCCATTCCAGAGGGGCCTCACCCCCTGACCCTCCCAGGACACACACTTCACCAAGCCACACACCGCCCAGAGCCCGCCCCCAGCTAACTGCCTCTCTCTGTTTCCCAGCAGCCAGGCTCAGGCAGCGACTGCCCCAGTCGAGGGGGATTATCCGGGCAGGTATTCGCCTTCCTTTTCTTTTCCTCTTCACAGCTTTACGCTCTGCTATTTACAAATAAATAAATACAAAGGAACCGGCTGATGTTCCCTGGTGCGTGATTTGGTTTCACTCCTTCTGGCTGGGCGCCACGCGGTGCCATCACTGCCTGGTGCTGGGTGGTATGCAGGACACGGGCAGGGACCTGTGGGCAAGGTGGACCCGCCAGAGTCTGCAAGGGGATGGAATGCTCAAGGGGGCCCGCTCGCTGCTCCCCTTAAAGCAGCCAGGAAAGGTCACTCAATAAGCATTTGCTGAGTGTCCTGGCTGGGACTGTGTGGAATACCAAAAAGCAGGGGAAACAGGGGTCTTGACTGCCAGCCTCACCGCCTACACATCCTGAAACCCTGGGCAAGTCATTTCAGCACTGAGGCTCATTTGCTCCTTTGGGGGATGATGTCTACCTTATAAAGCGAGGGTATGGATTAAATAAGATCACACATGTCAAAGAAGAATAAAAGCTGCCTCATGTCAGCATTTACTATGAGCTAGGAACCATGTGTTAAGTGCTGTGCGTGGAGTAGTTCACCAGATCCTTACAGCTTCCCTGTGAGGTAGCACTAAATCCTCAAGTTCAAAGGAGGAAACTGAGACTCAGAGAAATCAAAGCACCTACCCAAAGTCACACAGCTCACAGGAATCAGAGCTAGAACACACGCCCAGGCCAGTCTGACTCCAAAGTCCTCGCCTCTGCTCTGCTGCCTGCTGTCTGGAAGGTGCTCAAAACACATTACATAACACGTAAGGCTGAACGGGGGGCTGCTGGCTCTCCACCCACGAGGCATATGGAGAAAAGAGGGAGAGTTTCTCCCGAGAGAGTTGAGGAAGCCTTTCTGAAGTAGGCAGAATCTCACTCTTGGAGGGTGAGGATGGAGAAAGGCAAAGGAGGAAATGGAAGGTAGTGCAGACTGGGAAAACCAAAGCGATGAGCTGGAGGCAGGGATGACCAGGCAGGCAGGAAGAGAAGGACAGCAGAGACTGGACGGCTGGAGGGAGAGAGAAAGGGGGACTGGCCTGAGTCATTGTCTTGGGGGCCATTCTACCTGGGATCTTTCTCACCCACGTCCCAGAGATGCTCCAGTTTCTGGTCCATCACTCACACAACAGACATGGAGGGAATCAAGAACCACGACTGTAAGGCCCAGGGAGCCCTCTCTCCTTGAAGCAGGCTTAGAACCCTAACGACGAGCAGGTGTCTTTGCCAGCTCCCAGCCTGCGCTGTGGTGCCGCTCGGCCAGGCCCAGATTCTAGCCCAAGCTCTGGGCGCCAGGACTCTGAATGCTGCCATGTGCATATCAGCCTCATCACCGCCACCCTGGCATTCAAGGCTCCCAGGAGGGAGAGGAGGCAGAACCGAGGCCATGGGACATGAGCTCCTCAGGGCAGCGTCCCTATCTCTCTGGACTTCGTGTTCCTTCCCCTGCTGGGACACTGTAGGCACTTCCTCAATAACCTCTCTTGGAGCTAAGCTAAACGGAAGATCCTCTGTTTAAGGAACACCCCTGGAGTTTGATTAGTCTGGAGCCCGTGGTTTATCCCACCGTAGCTGGAAGGATCACTGGCTTGTTTGCCTCCTAGAGAGGAAGTGCCCCCCACTCCAGTAGTCTCTGCAATGGCCCCCCAGGAGCCCGCTGCCCCCTGGACATGGTTCTGGGCCCCGCACCTCGCGCCCGCCCCTCCTCCTGGGTGAAGCGTGGATGCCAGTCTCCTCCACCTCCAACTGCAGGTTCCCCCAGGGCGCGGCTGTGCCAGGCACTGCTCCAAATGCTTAAAGCTACAAGGTCCTCCCCGCTGTCTCCACACCCCACCAAGCCCAGAGCGCGGAGTCCCAGCCCAGGCCTCAGATGACTTGAGCAACTCTGATCATTGGCTCAGCTCAAGCCCACCATCATGTGCATTTTTGGAAGTAACAGGACCTGGAGGAGGGAAGAGGATAGAAGTAGAGCTGTCTAAAGATCTGTTGGTCACCTGGTCTCCTCCCAGAAAAGCTAAAGGGGTAATGATGAGGAGGCTCTGGGGGACGGTCAATCTGAGCCTCCAGACCAAGGCTTCCTGGGATGGGCGGGGAGTACCTGTTTCATCACCTTCCACCGGCGAGTCTGTGGACAAGTTACTTAACTCTGTGGAGCCTCGGTCTCCTTACCTATGAAATGGGGATAATGGCCACACAGGACGGTTGTGAAGACTGAATGAAATGTGAATGTGAACCTGCTTAGCAAACTGTAAAGTGACCTTAGAAATATCAGACATTGTCCACAATCCTGGGAGGTGAGGTCTTCAGGTCAGAATAGTGGCTGGAAGGGAAAAGGAGAACTAGGAATCCATTCCATTTGGCAAACTTCTTTCAAGACCTTCCAGTACAAGGCACCAGTCTCCAGGGATTTAGAAAACCACTGACTAAGACCTGTTCCCTGGTCTCAGCACTGACAGTCTGGTGAAGGGCAGAGAGCTGCCGCATTTACATAGTAAGGCAAAGCCAGGGTGACGGGGGGACTGTGCAGAGAGGATGGGACATGTTATTCTGGCTTCAGAGGTCAGGGGAGACTTTTATAATAATAATATTATAATTTAGTAATTATTAGCATAAGAATAACTCTTTCTGAATGCTGCAATGGGCCAAGCAGTTCTAAGTATTTACATGGCCCATCTCATTTAATTCTCCTAAAAACCCTACGAGTAGGTTCACAGATGATGAAACTGAGGCAGAGAAATTCACTCCTATATTGGCCTTACACACCTGGTACATGGTGGAGCTGGGATTTGAATCCATCCGGCTCTGCTCCTCCAGCACACCAGGGCTGAGTCAACCAAGACAGGTCCCAGTCAGACTCTCTATGTGGCTGGAAGGCTCTGATAAGGCCTGCAGGGATGAGTCACTGGGGAAGGCCCTGACTCACCCACAGCCTCCCCCGCCCTGGGCAGTTCCCACTCCTGGCCCAGGGCCCCCCCAACACTGCCTCCAGTCTCTCCTGGGAGTTGGCCCCGCCTCTGCACTTCCGAGCTCCATGTGGGCACCTAATACCCAGGGAGATTGATGTAAAACCCATATGTCAATGGACATTTACATGACACATCACTCAGAATAATTGTTCTTATCATAAAAGGTAGTTCAATGTCAGAGGGAATAAAACCCTCAGTCTCGGCTCTGCCACTTACTGGCTGTGTGACCTGGGGCAAATCTGAGCTCTCTGCACCTCAGCCTCCTCACCTAAGATGAGGGTCACAGTGCTCATCCCAGGCAGTTGAAAGAGGAAACAAGACAACGTGTCGAGTGTGGCACCTGGCCCTCCACAGCCTCCATACATAGTGGCTGAACCAATGACTTTGCAAAGGATTTCCCGTGGAAACTCATTTTCTTCACGATAATATTTGGTGGTAATAGTCGTACTTTTACCTAATATTCATCTGCTGCTAAGCTGAATCCATTACGTGCACTACCTCATCCAATCCTTAAAAGCATCATTTTCCTCATCTGACTCAGCTGTAGGATAACAGAAGAGACATGTCCAACACATTAGTGTTACTCACACACACATGGATGTGGAGAGAGACAGCAGCCAAACGACCTCATACTTATTAGGCACTTACTGTATGTCAGCTACTGTTCTTAGCATTCTACACTCAGTAACCTATTTTATCCTCTCAAAAACATGCCTATGAGGTAAGTACTATTTGATCCCCATTTTGCAGATGTGGAGCTTGATGCACAGAGAGGTTAAATAACTTGCCCAAGGTCACTCAGCCAGGATTCAAACCAGAGCCCACATTATTAAGCACTCTACTCTACTAAAATAATGAAAGAAAAGTCACAGCGAGAATGTTTACTGACCCCCAAGCCCCAAATTCTAAGAACTTCAGTGTGTTACTTGCCAACCCCCCTCCAACCTAAACTCTGCCATCTGTCCCCTTCTGCCAGTATCTGCTGTCACCCTCAGCCTTGGCCCATGCTCTTGCTCCCAAGCCCTGCCCCACCGTACGCAGGCAGGAAGCTAATGGAGGCACTAGTGTCAAACTAGTGGACTTTCTAGGTCCTGGTCATCTCCTCCTGGGATCTTAGCCTCCCATCCAGTCTCTCTGCCTCAGCCCCCTAAATCCCATCCTCTATAAAGCCATGAAGGATATCTTCCATACATGGCCCTCCGCTGCTCAAGAACACTCAAAGTCTTCCTGCTGCCTAGAGCCAAAGATTCCAGTGGGTTGAAGAGGATCAAGTGGGGACTCAAGATCCCTGCAGGATCTGGCCTGGCCTCCTTCCCTGTGGCCCCAGACCTCCCATTTGCTGGCCTACGAGTCCCAACGACAGACAGGGCGAGTCAGTGAGGCCTTTCCTGATCACCCTATTTAAAAGGACAGCCCTCCCCCCACTGCTCCCCATCCCCACACTCACACGCAATCTTCCTCCCTGCTGTGTGTTCTCCACCCGCCTCCATCACCTGGCCTCCCACACATTTACCTTGTCCCCGCCTAGAATATAAGTCCCATGTGGTGAGGGATTTGACCCTGTTGTGTTTTTTCCTCTCCTATCACAGCAGCACCTAGAACAGTGTCTGGCACGGAGCAAGAACTCATAAACACCTGCTGAATGAATGAGGAGGAGACATTGAAAATGCCCAGGAAGAAAAAGTCCAAACAGAACAACACTGGGGGAACGGCTAGCATGCCTCCTGCCTCCCTCTCTGCTCCTGAAGACACTTCTGGAGGATGGGCTGGGATGACTAGATGAAAATGTCTGGAGGCCAAACCCTTTCCTGCCCATCCTCCCTCGGATTTACAACAAGAGCTCGCTATGAGACCCTGGGCCATCATCCTCCCATCCCTATTCTGAGCTTACACACACACACACACACACACACGCACACACACAGACAGAGACACATACACACACAACCTCTCTCTGTCGTACTGAAGGGCATCTGCATCTAACCTAAACTCATCTCCTAGCCTCATCTCCCGCTACCCACCATCCAACCAGGCCATCTCCCATTTCTCCCGGCCTTGACGCTCACTAGTGACACTCTCTTCTTCCTCCCACTTACCCATCTGCACTTCACCTACCTTCAAGATCCAAACCAAATGCAGCTACCGCCTCCTCCTCCTCCTCCTCCAGGAAGCTTTCCAGGCCCTCTCCAGCCCCTAGAAAACACTCCCCACACCCACTGCTGTCTCCATCAGTCATATGGAAATTAGTCATGAGCTACCTTGTGACTGGCCTTCTGTGACTGCACTGAACTGTTACCAAAATCTCCTGTTACTTAATTTTTAAACATGTATGTCTTGTTCTCCCAAGTATACTGTGAACCTTTGAGAGGAGAAGCTGGGCCTTAACCATAGTGTCTTCCCCCATAGCACAGGGCCTAGGGTACACAGTAGGTGCTCAATGTACGCTTCTCAATTAACTGCCCAAGGTAAACATGTCACCTTCCCTATCAGGTCACTTCCTCAACTATAGGTACCTGGACTGGCTTCTCCCAATGCCCTGAATTTTTTTCCCAGGGCCTGCTCTGACCTTGGTTATCTGCAAACCCAGTCAAGGGCCTGTGTTTTCAAAGGGTGTTAGAGGCATTCTATCGCACTCCCTTGAGCTGGGCAGATGAGTATGACTGTAAAGAAATGATCTGTCAAGTCCCACAGGTCTGAAAGAGGAGGGTACAGAGTTCTTGCAGGCAAACCCAGACTTTCAGAATGCTTCAATTTCCTCAAATAGTGGAGTCAAAAGAAAACCCAGGGTGTAAGTTTTAGGTGATTCACAGCAGAAAACCAACACTTGAGGCCCAGGTGTACCGTCGAGCACCAGCTCTAAGTAAACTGAGATTATAACAAAAGGCAGCAAAATCTCACATTTCTTCTGAACTACCAGGGAGATGAGGGTCAAGGAGGAGGGAGGAGGCCCTCTTGACTGCACACCCTCTACGTGCTGGGCCCGTGAAGCTTCTTGAGGAGGGTCTCCCGGCGTCCCCACTGTGAGGGAAGCAGGCTGGGATAGCTGGGTCACACTTGAGGACCCGAGGAATTGAGGCCCCTTCGGTAGGAGGAGGCAGTGCGCTGACTCATCCAGGTGAGTCATACTCGCTCCACAATTTGCCAATCAGGATCCCCAGATTATCTGTGATTGTTACCATTTTGAACAGGAAATACAGTCACTGGGTTCAAAAATCAAAAAGCACAAAAGTGTACAGGAGATGTGTCTCTCCTCCTCTTTCTACCCAGGCTGCCCTACTCTGACCAGGTAACCACTACAGTTAGCTGCTTGTGTCACGTCCCTGATGATGTTTATGTACGTACACGCAAGGACAAATATGTATTTTCTCGACGTAGCTGGTAGCAGACTACACACACTTCTCAGTGCCCAGGGTCTATCTTGCAAAGGAGTGGACTTGGAACAGGCAAGGAGATAGAGTATCTCTATGTTACAAGAAAGATGTGCATCTGTGTGAAATGCCCACGAAACGAAGGGAGGGAAGTGTTCTAGAGAACATGTGTGTGACAGAGGAGAACTGAGGCATAAGGGTAAAGTCCCTGTGGAAGCCACGGGGCTGGTGGCTGATCCAGATCTCAGGCAGCCAGAGGCAGCTCCTGTGGTTGGCGGCAGGTGGTGGACCAACCACCTTCAAGTGCCGAAGCCGCGCATCTGACTGGCCTCGCTGAGCGTTTCATCTTCCAGGAGAGAGAGGAAGCGTCCACAGAAACGGAACTAACCTAATTCCCACGACTGTGGCAGAATGGGTTAGTGACCAGGAGAACACAGGAACTGTGGAGGAAAAGCCATCATTTCCTCTGAAGTTTGTGAGAGACCAAGAAGGGGAAGTTGTGCCTGAGACTCGAAGAAAACAGACTTCAAATGGTGGCAGAATAGAAGGGCTCTGGGACCTGAGATTGAGGAAGTAAATGATTCAGGCTCTGAAATGCAACTCTGCCTATGCAGTGAGCAGGGAAGGTGGGGAGGAGCGAGGAGGAGGGGGTGGCAGGGAGAGACAGGGGGAGGCAGGGAGAGGCAGAAGGAGAAGGAGTGGGGGGTGGCCTTTTAGGAAGCGGGCAGCTCACCATAATGACTAGATTCTAATTCCTCCTTACTAGCTGTGAAGTCTTGAGCAAGTCAGTTAATCCCTCTTGTGCCTTAATTTCCTCATCCGTAAGAGGGGATAACGGCAATATCTACTCATGGGGTTGGCACAAGAATTAAAGGAGTTAATATTTACAAAGACGTTACATCAGTGCTTGGCTCACTGTAACTGCCATGTAAGTGCGACAGAACAGAAGCCATGTGGCGGCTTGGGAACCGTTGACAAGCTCGTTGTTAAAAAGCCCACGTCCCATCACTAGCAGAAGGATGCATAACCAAGAAAACCCTGAGACTGCGATGCAGGGCCTATCCCAGTATGTCGGCCAGTGGAGACAAGCCCGAGGGAGCTGCGGCTGCACACCATGTCCCAGAGGGCCGGAAGGTTTGGGGGTGGGGGGTCGTCTTGAGCCAAGAGGTCCGGAGGCATAAAGGGGCCCTGAGAAACTGGACCTCGGCTCCCACTCAAAGAGAGCTATCTTTAGGCTGACACGTAAAGATCCAATACTGAGATGAGAAAGGGCGCAGAGACGGGAGAGGAGCTTGGTCTTTTAAAAAAGGATATTCAGATATTTTCAATGACTTCAAGTGCCCTGGCCCATAGCATTGGAAACTCTTGCAGATGAGACCACTGAACTGCCCACTGCGTCTCTGCGGGGCAGCCCGGGGGCCGCTGAAAGCT
This sequence comes from Ceratotherium simum simum, assembly GCF_057802395.1. Classification (NCBI taxonomy): domain Eukaryota; kingdom Metazoa; phylum Chordata; class Mammalia; order Perissodactyla; family Rhinocerotidae; genus Ceratotherium; species Ceratotherium simum. Next base: position 17,798,470 of record NC_141906.1, read on the forward strand.
GTCCTGGAGCCCTCTGGGAACGGAGAACACGTGATGTCAAGGAGCATTCACTTCTCTCTGTGATAGGATGCTTGATGGGAGACGGAGAATTGCAATAGACCTGGTATATCTAGAATCAAGAAGGCGTCTGGTCCGAGATCAGAAAAGCAAAGGGACAGAGACTCAGGCAAGGGGCAGCTTGGACCACCATTCCCAAAGGAAGCTGATGAAAGATCTGACGTCACTGGAGAGGAGGTCTCTAGCAGCGTGCCAGGGGGCTCTCTCTGGATAAGCATTTTATCCACAGCTTGGGTGATGCTATGGAGGGCATACTTAAATAGGATCCTGACAGGGCTCCAGGGAACAGGGTTGCACTGAAGTTAAGTTGAAATTTAACAGAAATGGCTGTTCTGAATCAGATGGGAACAAAATAGGGAGCGCTGCATTGGAATTCTAAAGCCACACACGTTTAGGACAGGGGAGACGGAGCTTAGCAACACCACATGTTAAAAAGATCTGGCTAGCAGTCATGTCAGTAAGACGATGGTGTGATATAGCTGCCAGAAAAGCTGAAGCAATCTGGGGCTGCATTAAAAGGAGTAGAATGGCCTGAATTAGGGAGGTGATAGATTCCTTCCTCTGCTGTGGTCACATCACAGCATGAATACCATATGTGGCCTGGGCACTGCCCCCACTGTATTAGAAGAATATGGACAAACTGGAGTTTGTTCAGAGGAGAACCACAGGGAAGATAAAAAGACCTGAACCCACGTCATGGGTTGTTAATCTGGAAGAAGACCCAGGAGAGAACAAGAGGGCTGTCTTTAAATATCACATTTCACTAATTAGAAGATGCACATTTTTTTCAATTATAAAATGTCTGAAAGCAGACTGTATCCTATAATCCTCTAACATCTAACAGCCTCTCTAGGCCAGGATGCAGCTGTGGCGTAGCTGTCATGGCCTCATTTCCACTGTCATGTGGAAATCTGACTGCCTCCCACCTGCCAGGTTAACACTGGAGCAGGCAGAAGCTGAGCTCAGCTTCTGTCCCCTCCCCACGGCCAGGATGTCCAGTGGGCTGTGGGAAAGGCTGGGAGTCAGCACCCCCGCCCCCACACTCCAGCTGCCCGGAGGCATCAAGTCAGCCCCAGGCCCGCCAGCATGGCCTATAGCTTCCTCCTCACTGGGGAAGTAAACTCAGAGTGTGCGCCAGCAACCCGAGGCAGCACCCACCTGAAGGGATATGCAGGCGCTTGTGAGACCACAGAAGGGGGAGAATCAGCATTTCAGACAATGGCCCACAATGCTCCACGAGCATCTGACACCTGCAGAAACGATTCTAACAAAGGCTGCTACCACCCCCTACTCTACCCCCAGCACTCAGGGCTGGCTTGATTCCAGCCTTGGCTTCCACCACTTCCCTAGGCAGCCTCCAGGTTTCCACCACGTGGCACCCTGAACATGCCCTCCATTTTCCACATGTCCTTGTGCTATACCTCCGCCCATCTCTGCCTGTGGAAATCCTACCTATCTCCCAAGGCCCATCTCAACCACCAAGCGCCACCTCCTCTAGGAAGTCTCCTCTGGTTCCCTCACACTGTGTGACTCTCCAAAGCACATTCCACAGTCTATGTTGATGGGTGGGCATCAGTAAGTTTGTCTAATGTGCCTCCCTCCACATGTTAGACAAGGGCTCCACTCCTGTCATTCATCACAGCGCCCCCAGCACAGCAGCTGCATACTGTGACCTATGGAGCCTCGGCCACTGCGCTCCACGCCCTCCTCGACAGCACCCTATTTACAGTTCCTTCTGATTCTCCTCCACCTCCTCCCAGCTAACTCATCCCCCACTTCTCTCAAGGTTCAGCTCTCAGCTGAAAACTAATCGGAGATAAACTAATCTCTGTCAATGTGTTGTCCTTCCCAATTAAATGCTGTATTCTTACCAAAGGCCCTCTGGAGACAGGGCTGAAAACAACAGTGGGAATTTTAGGCCCCGAGGCTCTGGGGGAGGTATTTTTGATAAGGAAAGATCTTGCACTAAGCGATTGTGCAAACCAGCGCTCCTAGAGCAGACATCCTAAGTTCAAAGAATGCGAGAGCTGTGAGATGGGGGGCTGAGTCTCTGTCCTTCAAAAGAGAAGGCCAGCTTCAAGTAACGCTGCCGAGATGGATCACAGCCTCAGAAATGGAGCATGGAGAACAGACTTGACTCTGACCTGGCTGGGTGACCTTGAGCAAGGAACTGCACCTCGCTGGCCTCGGCTCAGCATCAAGAAGCCTCTGAGCCTCAGTTTGCCCACAGGTAAAAAGCAAGGTGGCAGGAGGGAGAACCAGAGGGCCCTTTCAATCTGACATCCCAAGGTCTGTGACCCATGCCCTCTGCCTTCCCCCTCCCGGGAGGGCAGGATCCTTTGGAACTACCCTAGTTCCACTCCAGTCTCACCTTGAGCCCCAGTCCGAGTCCGAGTCCAGAGGGGAGGAAATGCTCAAGACCTCCCAGCCAATCAGCAGGCAGCACGCAGGTGGACAGAAGGGGCAGAAGCGGGGAAAAGTGTCGGTTTCTATGGACACAGAGATGCTACTCTCATTCACGCCATCTGGCCTAGCTAGAAAAATTCAGTCACCTGGTTGCCTCTGCTTCCCTGACCTACCTTTTTAAGCCATTACAACTGCCTGCCAAATTTCAGTGCCGCTCTGAGATCAGGACATATGAGGTCTCTCAGCCTGGATTTAAAGAGTTTCAAAATAGGTAGAGAGCAGGAGCGATGAAGAATGAACCTGGAGGCAATCTAGGCTGTATTGTGCAGCCATGCCAATTAAAGATCTTTAAACATAGCCTCTCTCTTCTCTCATGCTGAAGATAAAGACGAAGTTTCAGCAATAAACAGACATCTGCTAGGAGCTTCTGAAGAGATTACAACATAAACACAGGCAGAGAACAGCCATAAACAGCCCAGAGCCCTCTCAGGCGCTGGCAGCATCCTGCTCACCAAGGGGGGAGGGAGGGCTGGGGGTGGAGGGACAGAGGAGGAGGTGGTGCTGAGAGGCAGGGGCTGGGCTCCCCAGGCGCAGGAGGAGGTGGTGGTGGGGAGGTCAACTTGGGAGAAAATGGAGAACTGGCTGCCTTCTCCAGGGAAATAAACACTCAGGAACCCACTGAGAGGATTTCCAGAAAGCCATCCAGAGGATTCCAGGCCAGTGTCATTCATCCTGAAAATGGGTCACTCCTTAAAAGTGGAAAAAAACTGACATTTTTAAGCGCCTACCTACTCAAGGCACTTCACAAATATTTTTAATTTCTTCTCTACATCAATCCCTTGAGACAGGCGTAATGACCTCCTTTTTATAGACTAAAATACTAGGGCTCATTGACTTGCCCGAGGTCACATGGCTAGGATTTGAGCCCAAGTCTGTCTTGTGCCTATATCATCTGCATCCAGAACATGCCCTTGAGGTTTATTCTCGGTGCCCAGACTCTTGACACCCACAGATCTAATACAAGGAGAGTCCTCAAGGGGAGAAGTGGCAAAGCAGTGTGGAGGGGGAGTAGGTAAGCTTTGGCTAGTTCAACAAACTGTTGAGTCTCAGTAGCCCTGGGGCCCTGTCACTTCACATCCTGGTGGCTTCCCAGCAGGTCCAAAGAGGAACAAAGGGGGAAACAGGCACAGATACATGGCTAGACTCTGTCTGGAAGGATCCACAGGAGACTGGGGACAGCAGATGCCCTTGAGGAAGAGAACTGAGGGCTGGAGGATGGGAAGAAGAGACACAATTTGCAATGAATTCCCTTTGTACTGAGTGATGATGTTAGCATGCCTCCATGTCTGTGTGTGGGTGAGTACCATCATCCACGTGTGTGTGTGTGTGTGTGTGTGTGTGTGTGTGTGTCTGACTACCATCATCTATGCATGTGGAGGGGTGGGTACCATCTATGTGTGTGTGGGGGAGGAGTGAGTACCATCATCCATGTACATGGGGAGGGAGGGTGAGACCATCATCTATGTATGTGGGGAGGTGAGTACCATCATCTATGCATGTCTTTGGGGGTGAGTACCATCACCTATGCATGTGGGGAGGTGAGTACCATCATCTATGTGTGTGTCGGGGGTGAGTACCATCATCTATGCATGTGTGTGGGGGTGAGTACCATCATCTATGCATGTGGGGAGGTGAGTACCATCATCTATGTGTGTGTGCGGAGGTGAGTACCATCATCTATGCATGCGTGTGTGGGTGATTACCAACATTTATGCTTGTGTGTGGGGGTGAGTACCATCATCTATGCATGTGGGGAGGTGAGCACCATCATCTATGCACGTGTGTGGGGGTGAGTACCATCACCTATGAATGTGCAGAGGTGAGTACCATCATCTGTGTGTGGGGGGGTGAGTATTATGCATCTATGTATGTCTGTGTGGGTGGGTGAGTCATTTTTAAGAGAGTCCAAGATGTCAGGTCCAGGATAACAGACACACCCGAGCTAGAGAAGGAAACCTGGACCAAGCAGGAAGTCCTGGTTGCAGCAAGCCTGGAATCCAGAAGAAGCCCGAGACTTCATCCAGAGCCTCCTGCTCCTTCACAACAGCAATGTGCTGCAACTCCAGGCAGACGGCCGAGAAGCTCTCCTAGGATGGGTCCCATAGTCCCCAAGGCCCCAACCAGTTGCATCAGCCCCACAGGACATTTCCTGAGGAAAAAGTTGACTGATCTTCTCCTGAGGGTCTAGAAAGAGGCCCCGATCCCCCTGCTTAGTCCTCTCTTCTGTTTTCCCTTTCATCGGCCATCAGACTCCTCCCTCCTCCAAGCAAGGAGCTCTAACTCTTATCACCTTTGCGTCAAGTTGTGCAAAAGCCCAGCTGTCCTGATACGCAGAGCCATCAGCACCCTGACTTTACACAGCAGCCATGAACAGCTGTCCAACAGAGGGGCCAGCAGCTCTGCCAGGCCCCCAGCAGACCCTGGGCCCACTCTCCTCCAGGAGAAGCTCTCCTTAGTGACCAAAAGGTCCAAGTGACTCTTTTCCAGGCACTTCTTCATCCTCCCTTACCTCATTCTCCTGGCCCCCAGCACAAGTTGAACCCTGAGATCCTGCAAATCTTTACCAGACACAGTCAGTACTCAGATGAGTAGCCAAGGCCAGCCATTCAGAGTCACAAAAGCAAAGAAGTAGTTTCCGCATCTTAACACACGGATACCCGGTGGCAAGGCCAGAACAGGATGTTCTGAGACTCCCGTTCCTGTCTCTGGCATGGCTGGGCTTCTGGACGGCATGTGTCAGGAGCTCGGGCCTGCAAATGTCCCAGAAACCTGCTGTTGTGGCAGCTCAGGGACCAGGGGCCACCGTCCAACTCCTTGTTGCCCTTCTGTTGCTGTCAGCAGAAAAGACATCTATACTGGACATCCCTCACTGCCCAGGAAGGAGGAAAAGGAGCCAGAAAGCAGTCCCTGTTCTTGGGCCTGCCCTTACCTCTGTTTTCCCCAGAGAGAAATCTGCCCGAGCCTTGGGAGGAATGCAGGTGCTGCAAGGTATCTGGAGAGCCCCTGGGAGGAGGGGATTAGGGTGGGAAATTATGCTGACCCTCAGGGGAGAGAAACACTAGTGCACATATAGAACACACTAAAAACCCCAGCCCTAAGTACACCAGCACCATGTACACACACAACTCCCTGCCAGCCACCATGGAGACAGGACTGGTTTCCTCGTGATGAGTAGTAACATTTAGATGCATGGACGGGTACAGAGCAATCCCATTTGAGAAATGACACCATACCTGGTACTCACAGAAGGCTCTTCATGTGGAACACAGGGATGGATAATCCCTCAACAGCTGACAGAGAAGGGAAGCATCTCAAACATCAGACTCCACGGGGACCCAATCCTGCAATGAAGGTTTGTCTGTGACCAGAGGGCCCATGTCTCCGATCACCGCAGCCAGCTCTGAGTTTCTGAGACCAGATGATCAGTGCTCAGAAAGGAGGAGCCTTATCAGCGCAGACCAGCCATGTTGTCTGGCTCTGGGGACGACGCAGGGAGGAAAACAGAACATGGTGGAGGGAGGGGTCAGGGCCCCCCAAAGTGAGGGGGCGGGGTGTTTGGCTATCAGGCACTTTCCCACGAGGACAAGACAGGCCTTTGGAACCTGTAGCTTTGCCCTGCCTGCCCTAACACACAGTGTCATTCTGTCTTCCTCTGATATCTCAGCCTCCCTGAATAAAGAAATCAAAATCAAGAGCCTAATATGAGAACGATTTCACTTTGGGGAAACCTAAATGAAATTCTCCAGAAGGAAAGGGAGGAGGTAGAATGGGAGAGGGGGAGGCTACAGGGTTTCAGAGCTTCCCATCTCCTAAGCCCAGCTTTCTTTACTTTCTAACTTTTAGGAAGTACAGGTATGTTCTGTAAACTAATGTCATAAAATCAATAATATAAGCAAAAAAAATCCCAATGGCCTTGGGACCTTATCCACACATATAGCTGTACCAAATGCGTGTATAATTTTGTCTACCCATCCAAATCAGTTGATGGAAGTTCTTTTTTTAAGGGAAAAACCCCAAATATTTGGATTTTCCATTAGAAAAGTATTTTTATTATAAAAATTTTGGAAAAATACTGAGAAGTAAAAGATAAAGGAAAAAAATCAACTCTAGCCCTGGCATTCAGAAAGACTTAACATTTTGTTATATTTCTGCCTAGTGGAAAAAACTGTCTATGTTTAAGAAGGAGAATGAGGAGGAGGAGGAGAAAGAGAATTTTTTTTAAAAAGTCTCCATGTGAGGGCTGTTTGCAGAGAGGGGTCCTTGCTGGGTGGGTCAGAAGACGTCTTCAGAGTGCCCAGCACCTTGAGGAGACTTGACAAGGAAACCAGGTGAGAAGTGCATTACCAAGAGGAGGAGCACACCTTTTCCTCCCCTCCTGAGCCTCTGGTCTCCTTCGTTAGGACACCCACAAAGGCGCCAGTGGTAATACTCTCTCTTCCCCACAAATTCAGACAAGACACTGAAAGGTCACGTTTTCTGTCCTGACCCACCAGCTGCAGATGAATAACAACTGAGAAGGGCTCCACAACTCACCCAGGTGTGAGGCAGGTTAGAGAAGGCTCCTGAAGGCACAAGGGAAGACGCACTGCCCAGAAAGAGAAGGACCAAGAGAGAGATGGGCTGTGTTCTCCAAGCAGCCCCAGCGCCAAGTGCCTGGGTCATAACGTGGCAATCCGTGTGGCTGAATAAGTCAGGATTCAAAGCTCGGCAGCAATGACCTCAGTCCCTGTCAGCCCCACGTGTGATCTGGGGAGGCCAGTTGCTGATCTGGGCACAAAGGCAGCTGTCTGGGCTCCCACCACAAAACGGAGCAGCGCGGTGAGCGCAGCAAATAGTTGTCCTATTATTTCAGGATGTTTACAGACTGACGCTCGCCGAGGAAACGTCCACATGCGAGCGAGTCATCTTTTTTTTAAACCTCTTATCTAAACACAGGCACGGGCACTCACACAAACCCACTACAGGGTTCATTCATTCAAAACGCATTTCCTGAGTGGCTATGACACAATCGGACAGATGCCGGGCGAGCCTCCGCCCCGTCCCAGACACAGCACCGGGATCCAGCGTGGCAGAGAAGTGGGTTCCAGGCTCCAAGCGTTCGCTGTCCAGTGGCCAGATGGGCACATAAAACAGGGTAATGGCTGATTAAAAGCAGGGAGGGCTGCTCCAGATTAAAACAGGCATAAAAGGACAGACAACCAAATGCAGCCTACAGACTTTGTTTGGATCCTGATTTGAATAAACCAATTATGAAGGTCATTCTGAGACAATCAAGGAAATCTGAATATGGACAGATGAGACCAAAGAATTACTGTTAATCCTGTTACATGCAATAATGGCAATATGGTTATGAAAGAGAACA